>NC_059342.1:83627500-83927500 GCF_018350155.1 Leopardus geoffroyi
CTTTCTCTATCTGACTTATTTCACTTAGCATGATGTTCTCAAGTTCCCAAATGGCAAGACTTCATTCTTTTTTATGGCTGAATCATATTTCATATATATACATACACCACATCTTCATTATCCACTCATCTACCAACGGACCCTTAGGTTGTTTCCATGATTTGTAATATTGCAAATAACACTGCAATGAACACGGGGATGCAGGTACCTTTTGAAGTTCGTGTTTTCATTTTCTTCAGTGAAATACCCAGAACTCAAACGCTGGATCATATGGTAGTTCTATTTTTGATGTTTGGGGGGACCTCCCATACTGTTTTCCCCAGTGGCTGCACCAGTTCGCATTCCCACCAACAGTGCACAAGGGTCCCCTTTTCTCCATACCCTCGCCAACACTTATTTCTGGTCTTTTTGGTAATAGCCATTTTGACAGGTGCGAGGCGATATCTCATTGTGGTTTTGATTTGCGTTTCCCTGATGATGCGTGAATTTGAGCGTCTGTCTTTTCATGTGCCTGTTGCCCCTGTCGGTATGCCTTTGGAAAGACGTCTATTCAGATCTTCGGCCTATTTTTTAATTGGGTTGCTTTTTGCTTGTTTGTTTTGCAACTGAGTTGTAAGAGTTCTTGATGTATTTTGGATTAACTATCAGACATACAGTTTGCAAATATTTTCTGCCATTCAGCAGATTGCCTTTTCGTGTTGTTGATGTCTTCCCTCGCTGGGTAGACACTTTTCAGTTTGATATGGTTCCACTTGTTCGTTTTTGCCTTTGTTGCTTTTGGTTTTGGTGTAAAATCCAAAAAATCGTCATGAAGACCGATGTCAAGCAGCTTGCTGCCTATGTTTTCTTCCGTGAGTTTTATGGTTTCAGGCCTTATGCTCAAGTCTTTAATTCATTTTGAGTTAATTTTTGTATATGGTATAAGATAGTGGTCCACTTTCATTCTTTGGCATGTGGTTTTCCAGTTTTCCCAGCACCACTTACTGAAGAGACTCTCCTTTCCCTTTTGAATGTTCTTGGCTCCTTTATCATAAGTTAACGCCTACTTTTCCCCCTTTAATTTATGCCACTTATAATTTCCTTATCTGTACACTGTTTTTGTAATTCTCCTTTTTAACGGTTTGACAATAAGTATTTCTTCAAGTGGGTAAGCCATAACGTATTTGTTGGACACGAGCTGCCGACAATTCCAATATTGTACGTACTACTATGATGAACATATTCATGCATGAAGCATTTTCATTTAGTTGGATGTCTCTCCCAAACATAAATTGAATTGCTTGGGTCAAAGATTTTAACACAGAGTTTCACCATTTTAATTTTTTTAGCTTTGCTGTTTGTTTACAGAGAGTGTGCACAAGCAGGGGAGGGGGCAGAGGCAGAGAGAGAGAGAGAATTATTTTTTTTTAAGTTTATTTACTTTTGACAGAGAGGGAGAGAGAGAGAGAGAGCGTGAGCTAGGGAGGGGCAGAGAGAGAGGAAGACACAGAATCTGAAGCAGGCTCCAGGCTCTGAGCTGTCAGCACAGAGCCCGACACAGGGCTCGAACTCACTAACCGCGAGATTGTGACCTGGGCCGAAGTCAGACGCTTAACCGACTGAGCCATCCAGGTGCCCCGAGAGAGAGAGAATCTTAAGCAGGCTCCACACTCTGTGCAGAGCTCAACGTGGGGATTGATCCCACGACACTGGGGTCATGACAGGAGCCAAAATCAAGAGTCGGATGTTCAACCGACTGAGCCACCCAGGTGCTCCCAATTTTACCATTTTAAAACGATACCTTAAAGTTGCTTTTGTTTTCACTCTTTTGTTTAACACTGAGGAGGAAAATTTTTCCCCATGTATTTTTCACTTTCTTTTTTCCTCTTTGGTAAAGTATTTGTTCATTTCTTTAGCCAGTCATCTTGGAGAGTAAGAGATTCATTTTTATAGAAATGGCCACACTGTTGATGCTCGTTTCAACTCTGCTCATATTACGACTCAACTTTCCAATTTACCCTACAAATTGCTGGCAGGAAGCCAGAGTGGGGCACAGGATCCAAGTCACCGGGGAAGGGAACGGGGCCCAAGAAGTCCATGCAGCTACTAGGAGCCACGTCTTCTGACTCCTAGTCTGCCACTTTTTCTTGCACGTTATATTTTTTAAAATAACATTTTATCGCGATATAATTCACATGCCGCACGATTCGCTCACTTAAAGTACACAATTTGTTTTTAGTACATTTTTTTTTAATTTTTTTTTTCAACGTTTATTTATTTTTGGGACAGAGAGAGACAGAGCATGAACGGGGGAGGGGCAGAGAGAGAGGGAGACACAGAATCGGAAACAGGCTCCAGGCTCTGAGCTATCAGCCCAGAGCCCGACGCGGGGCTCGAACTCACGGACCGCGAGATCGTGACCTGGCTGAAGTCGGACGCTTAACCGACTGCGCCACCCAGGCGCCCCTGTTTTTAGTACATTGACACAATTGTGCCACCATCACCAGAGTCAATTTTAGAATCCTTCATCACCCCCAAAAGAAACATGACTGCTGGAGCACTGTCATGTCAGATAGAGGTAAAAATATTTTTGCACTTGGAGAAAACAGATGGGTGGGGTGGGGTGGGGTGGGGTGGGCTGTGTGAGGAAAGGGGGGGGCCAGGCTGTGCCGTGGATTTGCTACGCGACCACAGCTCACTTTCTGTCTCTGGTTCTTGGTTTCCCCTAATACGTACAGGTATTTATGGAGCGCCTGCTGCATACCAGTCTCCAGACCAAGTATGTCGCCGATATGCATGCGCATTCTCTCTAAGCTGGGGCAAGAAGCCCAACTTTACAAGAGAGGGAAACCAAGAGCAAATGCAGAGACATGGTCACTTGGGTCCCTGTGCTTGTCAGTGGCAGAGGGGGGCCTGGAACGGAGGTTGGGGCAAGGAGGGGTCTTGACTCCCGGCTCGAGGCCACTTCATCAGCTGCCTCTGGCTTATGGAGCTACCCCAGTGACAGGTGGGGACAAGTGGGGACAGGTGGGGACAGGATTAGGAGGAGCTTATCTTTTCACGCTGGCTGAGAAGGGCCGGAAACAGCTTGGCCAAGAAATAGCTGTTTCACCCTCTAGCGGCCATAATGAGTGGTGTGGGTATCTGGCGTGGGGGTCCGCTAAAGCAGAATTCTCTTCCCACTGCCCCCCACACCAACCCCCCAAGCACACACCCACCAATCTTAGAGTCACAAGGCGTCCGTCTGGGTGTGTCTAGATCTGTTAGATCATTCCTTCAGTCCTTCAACAAACACAAAGTACTCACTCTGGCAGGCTCTGGCCCCAGTGCTGGGGGGCGGGGGAGGGGGAGGTGGTGAGGAGGAGCAGACCGGCAGTCAGTTCCCTGGCATTTATGGGGACCTGGGGGTTTCTGAAACAGTTTAACGTTGGGGGCAGGGAAAGCGTCCTAGAAAGTCTGAGACCTGAAGGATGAGTAGAAATGAGCTACAAAGGCCTTGGAGGAGGGGCCCTCCTGCCCATTCCTGGGCAAAGGGAATAGGATGTGTGAAGGTCTGGTGGTGTGAACAGAAAGATGTTCACTCTGGCTACAGGCTGGAGTGTAACAGGGCAGCGGCCCAGTGAGGGAGGACAGAGGGCAGAGATGGATAGTGTTAGCCACATGCGGTGGTTGGACTTTCTCCTGGAGCATCAGGGACCCACAGAAAGGTTTTGAGCAGGGGAGGGACAGGAGCAGATGGACACTTTGCAGAGCTCACTCTGACTGCTGAGTGGAGAAGGGGCTGGAGTGGGCAAGAGGGAAGGCAAGGCTGGTCCTGGGCCCATCCGGTTTCTCAGGACCCAGGCTAGCAGGGGGATAGGGACAGGGGAAGGGACTCACTTTTATCTACAGAGCAGGAGCCAGTTGCCCCTGGAGAAAAGTGACAATTGGGCAGGTTGTGGGGCTCCCCCAGTTCTGATACTCACACTTCTCTTCTCATAGCCACCCTTTATGTCCCTGAGAAGAAGGGGTGATTCTCTACATTCTGTGAGAAAATACAGGGTACAGAGACTTGCACAGGTCACAGAAAAGCTGGTTGATGGCTAAGCTCCAATTCTGTTGGGTTTGTGGCAACCCCGAAGTGAAAATGTCCCGGTTGCTGGCTCCTCCCTCCAAAATTCCTAGGCTTGGACTATGGACAGTTTGGCTGAGGGGCCAAAGCAGGGCCAGGCCCCAGGATGAGCACCTCTGGCAGCTCCCACTGCCCCTCACCCCATCTACACAGACAATGAGCCCAGGGACCCCAGTGGCTATCACTCACTCACAGCCTCCAGGCCCTGTCTACCGAGACAAGAGGCCTGTCAGAGCCACCCGCCAGTAAAGGCAATGAATGGCCCTAGGCTGCCAGTCGGACAATACCCAGGCTCTGGGGAGGAGAGATTAGGTTAGAATGTGGCCCAAACTGGTCTCAACAGCTCAGGCTCCATGGAGGCCCACTCTCGCCCCCTGGTACTTGGCCATCTCCAGGAGTGACTCCTAGGAAATGTGACCCCACTGAAGGAAGGGAGTTGGCTCAGAGTCCCTGGGCAGGGGAGTTACCAATGCTGAGAAGGTGGTAACTTAGGCAATGGGGAGAGATTTGGGATGTGACAGGAAGGTTAGGAGACACAGGAGGCATGCAAAGGAGGCTGGGAGAATTGGGGTCGATACAAAGCGCACTGCACCCACCGAGAGAATGAGGGTGGACTTAAGAGGCAGACCTTGGGTTCACCTCTTCCTTGCTATGTGAAGCCCAGTGTTCTCTCTGGGCTCAGTTTGCACATACGCGAAATGGGGCCCCAAGAGTCTTTGCCTTGAATGAGAGAGGGCAAATGTGGGAGGGCCCACCATCTCCGCTTCCCCTGGGTGTGTGTGTCGGGGGTGGGGGGGGGGGGGGTGAGTGGGCCACAAAGACACAAGAGAGTCAAGTTCTGCAGACAGTCTGCAGGCCCAGGAACCTGGGAAGTGCTCAGAACTCTGCCCCAATGGGGACCTCTTATCTTCCAACTTTTATTTTGAAAATTCTCGAGCCTAGGGAAAGCTGGAGGAAGAGCACACTGGACACCAATATATCACCATTTTGATTCCCTTCCCTATTCTTTTAAAAAGAAACCATTGGGGTGCCTGGCTGGCTCAGTCAGTCGAGCATGCAACGCTTGATCTCAGGGCTGTAAGTTCAAGCCCCACATTGGGTGTAGAGATTACTTAAGAAAATAAAAGTAAAAAAAAAAAACAAACAAAAAACAACAACAAATAAAAAGAAATCATCATAAGATGGTAAATTTTTTAATATGTATTTTACCACAATAAAAACAATTGGAAAAATATAAACCATCATGTTGCTAGCAAGCTATTTTTTTAAGTTTATTTACTTATTTATTTATATAAATATATATATTTATATTTAATATAAAATCACAAACCCTGAGATCATGACCTGAGCCAAAATCAAGAGTCCCATGCTTGGGGCGCCTGGGTGGCTCAGTCAGTTGAGTCCGACTTCGGCTCAGGTCATGATCTCACGGTTCGTTGAGTTCAAGCCCTGCATTGGGCTCTGCGCTGACAGCTCAGAGCCTGGAGCCTGCTTCAGATTCTGTGTCTCCCTCTTTCTGCCTCTCCCCTGCTTGTGCTCTGTCTCTCTGTCTCTCTCAAAAATAAACATTTTTTTAAAAGTTTAAAAAAAAGAGCCCGATGCTCAACCAACTGAGCCACCCAGGGGCCCCAGCCAGCAGGCTACTTTAACAACTGTAAGGTAAGTTTTGACAAGGATATTAAACGGACTGTATGCCTCGCACCAGGTAGAAGCCACAGGCTTTGTCAGTCACTTAAATCACACAGCAGCCCCATGACTTGTGTACTATTATCCACATGTTACATATGGGGAAACTGAGGCTCAGAGAAATTAGGCAACGTGCTTCAGGTCAGTCGAGGTGATCTTGGATCTGTCTGACCTCCCTCCCAAGCAGGAATCCCTGCTACTGAGGCAGGAGAGTGCCACGGGTCCCAGATGCACATCATTCCTACTGGGAGCTCCACCTCTGTGTCCCTCCCCCGTCCCCTTAGCTTCTCTCCCTGCTCCTGGCCCCACCACTTGTCCCAGGCTCTGCCCTCAGAGGCCAAAACTTTTCAATTCCCCCCACCTCACACACACACACACACACACACACACACACACACACACACACACAGGGCCTCTCCTGTCACCTCGCCCTTACGTTTTGAATGGCCTGAAGACCGAAAGACCCAGGTTCAAGGCTGGGCTCTGCGACTCATTAGCTGTCTAACCTGGGGGAGAGCCCTCAGTCCTCATGGTGGCCCCTCCTCACGGTGGGTTGAAGGTAAAGGAAATGAGGCCTGCAGGGGGCCAGCGCAGGGTACTGAACGCTCCCTCCTTTCCCACGGTCCAGCCTGAGATGGGATTGGTTCAAAGGATCCACAAATTTATTTGGGATCCAAGCCTCCCAAGGTGGCCCATTCTACTCAAGGGGGGAGAGGCAGGGCGGGTCCAGTCCAGAAACTGGGGAACTCCCCGAGGTCCGCCCCACGTGCCCTCCCACTGCTAGCGCGGCTGGGGCGCCTGCCCTGCCCTCCGCGCGCCCAGAAGGCTGGCGTCCCTGACTGCGGGGCTGGGGTCGAGGGGCGGGGTCTGCTAGTACCGCCCCCGCACCGCCTCGGCCCCGCCCCGCACCCGAGGTTTCCACCGCAAGGCAGAGAGCTAGCAGATTTCCGCTGCTGGATTTCCGTCCCAGAAACAGTTCGCAGCGAGTGAGCCGACCGTAGGCGCCGGGCCAGACGAAGCAGGTGAGGACCCGGGCTTTGAAGAGGAGAGGGATCAGCGCGGGTGAAGGGGAGGCCCTGGTCCTGGCCCATCAGCCCAAGAGGGTTTCCCCACTGGCCCCTTGCGGAGGAGGGACACGCAGTGGCGGCCAGACCTCGCATCTCCCTTTTGGGTGCCAACGAGTATTTGGTAAGCAAGGAAGGGGGGGCCAGGAGTATGTGGGGGCAAATACAGGCAGAGTGAACAGGGGAGTGAGACAATCAGCATTTATTGAGCCCACACTGTGTGCCCAGCACAGACTAGGCACCAAGCCTCAGTCTTGGACGAGACTCATACCATTTCCCACCCACTAAAGTGGGGGTTGGGGGGGTGGAGGAGGGCGGACATAGGTGCTGTTTAAAAAGGGGGGAAAGCGACAATAAATTGGTGCTTTTCATAGTCCAAAGTGTGAACCCCCATGTTTTCCCATGCTGGGATGTGTTTGAGTTTCATATTTAGGCACTTTATCTGGAAAGGGGGAAAGGGTATGAATTATCACTGGTGACGGCTTCAGACTTCCAGATGGCATGAGGCCAGCTGGCAGGACACAGTGGAGCATTATTTCATCTCCAGTGTTTTCTGAGACCCATTTGTGCTTGGCCACTGCTGGAGCAGAGACCCAGGAGGCCTGAAGCCCCCCAGACTTTTAAGAGTAATGCCCAAATCACCCACAATTAGGGTATCCTCAGCTCACTACAGTGCCTGGCCAGGGTGCTGAGCAGATGAAGGGATCACAAGCTGATCTTGTAGGAGGTGCCACTGAGGGAGCAAGGCCAGTCCGGGCAAGAGCTACAGGATGGTCAAAGCTCTGGAGAAGAGCTGCTGCCTGGAGAAATGGGGGAATGGGAGCAGCTTGGGGGGCAGGGGGAAAGGTGGTTGCAGGGGCGGATAGTGAGACTGGTGAGGCCAGAAAGCTTGGCAGAGGCCTCATTAAGCAGAACCTTGAATGCCAAGCTATGAGCCCAAAAGAACACAAGGAGACCTACAAGGGTCCTACACTCTGTTCCCACCATTCTCTGGCCTTCCCTCCCCCTGACCCCCTACCGTTCCCAGCTCACCAGGGCTACAGTGTTTCCCAGCTGTGGTCCTAGAAGGGGCTCCTGGAGACCATCCTTTTGTACAAGTAAATGTCACATAGATGTGCCCAGCCCATCCTGGGCTCCCAGCCCAGTGACGTCTGGGAGCCAAACATGGGGAATATGACCCCGTAGGGGACAGAGCGGGTAGTAAGGCAGGATGCTGAGCTACTTTCCTTTGCGTTTTTCCTTTTCAGTCCACATTGGCCACACCTGTGACCCCTGCTGTCCCTCACTGGCCCCTGCTGGATCCAGAATGGCTTCCTGGTGCTACTGCCTCCTCTACCTCCTGGTACCTGAACTTGGTGGGGGGATGTGGGGGAGGAAGCCAAGGGAGACTCAAAGCTGCTGGGTTCCAAGTGGCCACCTCTGAAGCCACTGCAAAGGTCACACAGGATAAGCCCCTGGCATAACAACAGACTAAAAGCATCCACTGGTGCTACACCTTTTGCATTCACTCATCAGCTTGTTTATTCCTCACGTAGGAGAAACAGGTTCAAGGCAGTGAAGCGCCTGCCCAAGATCACACTCTGGGTGGGACTTGAACCCAGGTCTGACTGCAGAGCTTGCAGCTTCCAGTGCATCCTGCCAGAGCACCCATTAACTGCACACACTGGGGTGGGGACCCAACCCAGCCCCAACCTGTCTTCTTCTCTCTCAGATAAGGAGTCTCTCTGGGACACCCTCCAACTCCCCAGGTGAAGCAAGGAGCTCTTGGCTCCCAGGTTGGTATGAGGGCCCCAGAGAGGCTCCCCTTTCCCCAGCTCCGCCAGCCTGTGGTCCACCTGGTACACTGGCCTCTAAGGCAAAGGAAGGGAGGCGATGCCATTTAGTTCAGCCCCACCATCCCCGGCCATGGGGTGAAGGTTTCACTTGTGTCTATTTTATTCTTGCTAGTATACAGATGACAAAACAAAAGGACTAGACCCACCAGGTCATAGAGCATTCGGACCCAAATGACTCCTAGCTCAGTATCCACCACGCCCAGCCCACCCCAAGGGTCACAGGCCCACACACTGCTCTCCCACACTGTGTCTCCTCTGACCCTGCAGCTCCAGTGGACCCCGGTGAGGTGGTGGAGACCCCAGACGGGGTGTGCAAGTTCCCAGGGCAGCAGCTGAGCTGGTGGCAGGCTCAAGAGTCATGTGAGCAGCGTTTTGGCCACCTGGCACTGGCGCCCCCAGCTGAGGTCCTTGCTCCACGGCTGCCCAACCCCATCTGGGTGGGCCAAAGGGAGGCCCCTCTGCGGAGACCCCCCCAGAGGCGTGAGTGTGGGCCCAGGGCCTGGGAAGTGGGGAGGAGGAGGTGGCGGGGGGGGCTCCAGAGACCGGAGCTCACAGTGACAGTCCTACCGAATGGAGCCCAGAAGTCCCCGTCGCACCTTCAGGTTCCCTCGTCCAGAACTGAAATGCAGGGTTGACCGCCTGGGTATGGGCACTGGAGCCCCCATTTCTTCCTTCCCGAGTTTGGGAGACACCCGAAAGCCCAGGAGGGGCCCCGGAGCTCCGCCAGTGGGTGGTCAGAGGCAGTGCGCAGATTGAGGACACTGAGGTCCCGGCCCGCGTGTCCCCACAGGCGCGCTCCCCACGGCCGCGCTGGTGTTCGGCGAGCGGACCGCGGACAGGGCGGCGCGGCTGCGGACGCCCCTGCCCGCGCTGGGGGCGCTGACCGCGTGCGCGCACGTGCAGTGGGACGCCGCCTCGCCG
Organism: Leopardus geoffroyi; assembly: GCF_018350155.1. NCBI lineage: Eukaryota > Metazoa > Chordata > Mammalia > Carnivora > Felidae > Leopardus > Leopardus geoffroyi. Next base: position 83,637,097 of record NC_059342.1, read on the forward strand.
GACGCCGCCGCGCTCTTCTCCCTCGCCGCGCCCTCCCTGGCCAACGCGCTGCAGCTGCGCGCCTTCGCCGAGCCGGGCGGCGCCGTGCACGCGGCGCTGGTGGTGCGCGGCCACCACGCGCCCTTCCGCGCCGCCTTCCGCGCCGACGGCCGCTGGCACCACGTGTGCACCACGTGGGAGCAGCGCGGCGGGCGCTGGGCGCTGTTTGCCGACGGGCGGCGGCGCGCCGGGGCGCGGGGACTGGGCGCGGGCCACCCGGTGCCAGCGGGCGGCATCCTCGTACTGGGCCAGGATCAGGACTCTCTGGGCGGTGGCTTCTCGGCGCGCGATGCCTTCAGCGGCAACCTCACCGACTTCCACCTGTGGGCTCGGGCCCTGAGCCCCGCGCAGCTGCGTCGGGCACGGGCCTGCGCGCCGCCACCCGGCGGCCTGCTCTTCCGCTGGGACCTGGGCGCCCTGGACGTCACGCCCTCGCTGTTGCCGCCCCTGCGGGTGCGCCTGCTCTGTCCAGGTATGGCCCGCCCCGCCCTCTGGCTCATAGGCCCCGCCCCGCCTTTCGGCTCAACGCCCCGCCCCTTGGCTTCTGCGCGCTTCCTTGTGAGCCCAAAATCCAGCCCACCACTTGTGAACCTGGCCACGCCCAGCTCTGGTCACGCTCCCCCAAGCCGCCCAGACGTCGGGCAAAATGCCCAGTCCCGGTAGCCTGAGTAAGCTCGACCCTTGGCCGCCTTGCCCAGCCTTGTGTTGGCTGCAGCGTCCTTCACCCGGGTTACCACGTCGCCCCCTAACTCCGGGGCTACGCGTCCTGGCCCCCTAAGGTGTGCAAGTGCCTTCAAGGCCCGAACAGGTGACTCCAGGGACTGCTGGAGAACCAGGATAAAGCGCTGACACTTCTCCCATCCCTGCCAGTGCCCTCAGAAGAGTGCCCTACGTGGAATCCAGGATCCGGCACCGAGGGCTCTTTGCTCTGCCTTCAACCACATTTCTTCCTTTGCTGTTACCGGACAGGTGCGCCCTGGCAGTCCCCAGGGCTCTGCTGAAGGGGAAACTGGGCATGGACCAGTGTAGGCTGAGAGGGAGTGAGCACTTGGCACAAACTGGGAATTTAGAATCTTCTCAAAGTCTCAGGGTCTCCACGGAGTTCAAACCACAGGACAGCGGGGCCAGACAGAGCTGGGGACGAACCCCAGCTGTGTGTCCTTGGGCAAATGATTTTGCCATTGTATGCCTCAGTTTCCCCATCTAGAACACTGTGTAAGGCTCCGGACGCACAGCTATCGACATGCTCTTCCTCCCTCGGCAGCAAATGGTGGGTGGCGCACCTCTGGGCGGTGTTGCTCAGGACCCAGCCTGGCATCCCCTCCTTTGCAGACACTTATCAGCGGCTGCAGGATGCCCAGTCGTGGCCTGGCCAGGATGTTATCAGCCGAGTCAATGCCTTGGCCAAGACCATAGTGGTGAGCCCCCTTCCTGGGGGCTGAAGAGTCTGGGGACGCTATGGGTCACCTCCCTGCCGCCCAGTTTCCTCACCTATAAAGGGGACACCCACCAAATGTGTCTTCAGGGATTAAGGTTGTTCGTATTCCCTATTTTGGAGCTCTGGAGAGCTGGGTTAGACACATGCCCACTAAGAAGACCCTAGGGGGGCCCAAGTGTGATCCCTGGGAGATCTCTTCCTAACAGCCAGGCCGGCAGTAAGTGGTTCCTCTGCCCACAGCTGCTTCCTGACCCCCTCTCTGAAGCCCCTGGACACCTGTCGCTGGCTGAGGCCTCCAGCTTCCTGGGTATCCTGGAGAGGGTCCTGGCAAAGGAGTCAGCTCCACTGGGGCCAGCTGCACTGCTGGCTGTCGTGCACTTCCTAAAGAGAGTGACAGCCCTCGGGGCTGGGGAGCCAGAGCCCTTAACAGGGCCCTGGGAGCAGCTAGGCCAGGGCATCGTATCTGTGGCCAGCTTGGTCCTGGAGGAGCAGCTGGCTGGCGCGTGGCTCTCAATCAGCGAGGTGAGGCTGGCAGGGCTGGGTGGGGCAGGGGGGCTTGCCGTCCTTGCCACCAGCTTGTTGTGTAGCCATGGGTGAGTCAGCACCCATCGCTGGGTCCGTCTCTGCGTTCGAGAGAAGCTCCTCTTTTACCTATGATGTAACTTGAACTTCCACATACAACTGTTCTTGAATAATAGCTTCTGTGGTTGAAAATAAGAGCCAGGAATCCATAAGGATCCCCCCCCCCCCATATCCAAGATTCTGCTGACCACCTTCAGAGGCAGGTCCTCTATGCTGAGTATCCAGCCATCTTGTCTTCCAAAACAGCCCAGACGCTCAGGAGAGCACAGAGAGATGCTATCCAGATGGCATGGGTGCTGGAAACGTCATCCTGGCAGAAGTGGCTGTAGGCTTGGGAGTGATTGGCCTAGAGAAAGGAGAGAACAAGGGACCATAGACATCACCTGAAAGACTTTGGGACAGAAGGAGCAGAGATGGTGCCTCTGTGGCCTCAGAGGACAGAACAGGGACCTAGGCTTGGGGACGGGGTGGAGATGACACAGCGTGGGAGGCCAACTCCACAGAACAGTTCCCCTGTTTGGGCAGCGAGCACCCAACCTGGGAAGGGTATAAACCCATTTTTGGCTGAGGGACTGAGGCACTGTGGTAGGCTAGGAAAAGCTGGACTCTGAACCCTGGTGTTCCTCCCTGGAGAACACAGGTGATCATACCTGCCCTGCCTAGAGTAGCTGTTCCATTACTGCAGGCTCCCCCCCCCCCCGCCCCCACCTGGCCTCACCCCCCACACCGCTTCCCTTTTGGCACCGAAAGGTCGAGTCCCTTCTATAGGTCTAGCACAGAGTGAGATCAAAGGAGGGGGAGGCATGGCCCCGCCTGCAGAGTGTGCCCAGCTAGCAAACAACCGGCCAGCAGGCATGGAGGACTACCAGGCCTTCGCCTGGGCTGGAGGATGACGTGGCTTGGAGGCGTCAGAGGAGGCCGATCGGGCAGGGCCTCAAACACCAGCCTGAGGACCCAGGACTTGATCCTGGAGGCCCTACGGGGCCACCGAGGGTCTGGAGCAGGCAGGCCACTTCACAGATCTCTGAGAATGTGTTAACTACAGCGGTCGCGGCTGGCAGGTGCAAAGCAGGAGGGGCTGAGATGTGGCTCCTCCTAGGTGGTTGGCGGACCCATGGCCCTGGTGGCAAGTCTACAGCGCTTGGCGCCCCTGCTGAGCACCACGCTGACCCCTGGGCGGCCCCGAATGCACATCCAGCGTCGCTGTGTCGGTGAGCCTGCTGTGCACCCGTCCCATACATCTGGGCCCGGGGGGGGGGGGGCATTTCTTCTCAGCTTTGGTCACTGGGAGCTGTCAGCTGTCAGCACCACCGCAGACACTCCATTCTGTCCCCTGCCTTTGTCTGTACTGTGCCCTCCATCCACAATGCCCTTTCTTCCTCGACCTCCTAGCAAGCTCCCGTATAGCCTTCAGAACCTTGTTTGGGCATCAGCTCCTCTAGGATGCCTTGCCTGGTTTTAGCTCTCTCCTGACAGTTCCTCCTCTTGCTGTTACCCCTATGTCTTGGAAATATCTCCTGTTGCATTTTGTGGTAATTACTTCGTTTTTGCCAAAGCTCCCTGAAAGCCAGGGGGTATTTCTGAGTCATTTCTGGATCTCAGGCCAGACCCAAGTACACGCTCAGTGAGTGTTTGTAGATTGACTGGGGGAGATCACTTATGGGGAACTTTGGCAAAACTTGTGTCCTTCAGGCGCCCAGTGGTTTCTGACGGCTCACTGATAGTCAGGTCCTGCCCCCCCCCCCCCCCCAGGGAACTGCTTCTAGTGATCCCCTCCCCTAGACCTGAAGAAGTCACATCTCCCTTGTTCAGCGAGTCGCTGAACCTCTCTGAGCTGGAATAGTGGCCCAGGCCTGTGGTGGGGAGAGGGGAGGCAGCCCCTGCCGACTAGTCCAGCTCTGCAGAAAGACCTCCCTTGGAAGGTCCAGCTGCCCAACCCCATTTGATCCCAGGCCTGGAGGTGTGGAGTCTACACTTGACGGAGGCTGGCACGGAGGGCTATGTGTTCACGGTGCCCGGTGGGCATCCGGAGGGGCCTGGCCACATCCGCATCCCTGCAGGTGAAGTGGAGCGCCTCCTTGGGAAAGGTGGGTGAGGGTGAGGGGGTGGTGGGGCCCTGCTGGGGTCTGGGTTAGCACCACTTAGCCCTGGGTTAACTCTGCTGTTTTGAATAAGTCACCTTACTGTTCACAGCCTGTTTCCTTATCTGGAAGACTGTCATGCTAGTACTTGCCTTGTAAGCTGCTGTGGGGTTAAAAGTGCTTATCACATAGTAGGTGTTCACTTGGTCTCCTCCGCTGAACCCCACACATTTCCTCTTAGAAGTGGGTGGTGGAGGGAGCCTCCACCCTTGCTGTCACCCGGGGCTGGGGAATCAGGACATGAGGCAAAGGGCTTTAGAGCTGCCAGGTTAAGCGCATGCCCTGTTCTGGTTGGAATTCTCGTTTCTCCACTTATTAACCGGGTGATCTTTGGGAAGTCAGTTAATCTCTCTGAGCCTCAGTTTCCCTGATTATAGGGTGGGCAGAGCATCTCCCTCGGGGCCAACCCGTGGTGCTTGCTCAGTCACAGGGTGGGGTCTTAGGCCTCCTCCCACTCAGCCAGGCCTCTCTGGAGTCACCATGATCCACAGCTGGTTCAGCTCGAGTGTCTTCCGGCAAACCCTAGGGGAGCCTGGCCTGGAGCCCCAGGCCCCTGACAGCTCAGAAGAGGCAAGCAAATTGCAGAGGTGAGTGGGCCCTACCCAGTAGGCTGCTGAGGGTCTGGATCCCCTCCCCAGGGAAGGCCAGGCCTCTATCCCATCCCAGAGCCATCATTCTGGTAGGTAATTCTGCCCTTAGCAACCAGAGCCAAACCCTCCCCATCCCTGAGACACGCACATCTCTGGGCCTTCCAAAGATATGCTGCTGGAACCTGGCTCAACTACTGTCTAGGGTCCTGGCGTCAGTGCTGAGACTCAGAGAGAAGACAGGGCTTACTGAATTTACCACCAAGTCCCCAAGGCAAGACTGGAACCCAGATGCCCAAATTTCAAGCACAGGATATTTCCTGGTGTTTCTTTGGACACAGAGGGTGTCATCTCCCACACAGGGGCCTGGATGAGATGACCTCTGCTGCACAGCCAACTGATACGGTGCCCTTAAAAGCTCCCCTTCTCCCCACAGGTTTCTAAGCACCCAGGTGGGGTCAGCCATCATCTCCTCTGAGGTATGGGATGAAACCGGAGAGGTCAGCACGGCCGTGACTTTTCACTTGCAACACCAGACCCAGGTACTGGGGGTGCTTCTGGGAACCACCACCACCGGTACACTTATCCTGATTTGGTCTTCCCATACCCCAATATTTGTTCATTTAAACCAAAGTCTAAAAATGTTCAAGAAAAGTAACTCACAAGCCATCCCATTGTCCTCAAGGACCCTGCAATGTGCTCATAAGAGAGGAAATAGCCTAAATGTCCACCAAGAGGGGATGGCTCAAAAAGCCATGTGGGGCTACACAGTGGAACAGTCAGCAGAAGTCGTATAAGGAATGAGGTATTTTTCCATAAACTGACATGGAAAGATGGCCAAGAAATGTTTAATTTCATTACATGAAATACACAAATTCCTTCCTGCTTTTGAAACAGTAGTTTCAGAGAAAGCCAAAGTCTGCTTTGCCCACAACCACTAATCCTGGACACACACACACACTCACACACACACACACACACACACACACACACACACACACCACACCACATCTTATCAGTCTTTTGTATGTCATCCCAAGACTTTAAAAACCGATTTGATTGAAGTAGATAAATCTACAGACACTAAAACATCCACTTTAACTAGACAAGTTTAACTGATGGGTTTTGAGCAGTATACACACTTAGGTACCACTGCCCCAGGCAAGGTAAAGAACATTTCCACGTTCCCAAAGGGCTTGTTTGGGCCCCTCCCCAGGCAGCCTTCTCCCCAAATCAGTGATCTACTTCTCGTGACTATAGATTATGTCTCTCTTTTCCAAAGTTTCGCATGAATGGAATCATATAGTGCATGCTGTGCTCAAGGTTCATTTGTCAGCTGGTGTTTTTGAGGATCATCTATATTATTGCCTGTTTCAATAATTTGCTCCTCTGTACTGCTGAGTAAGATTCCACTACATGGATGTACCATAATTTGTTTTTCCTAATGCCTGCAATTTTTCTTAAATTTTTCCTAAAACCATAATTTTTTTTTTTTTTTTGCTTTTCCTTTTGCTTTTGCAAAATCAAAGTCCTTGCTCTTTCAGCCGAGCCATGTAAACATTTATGTCTCTTGTTTTCCCTGCTGGTGTTTTTGGCACTGTCTTGGTCACAGACATCCTTTCTCATTGCTGTTTAGTCCTAGCATGTATAAGCCTTGACTGAGGTCAAGTCCAGCTCCACCACCTTCCCCAGGGATGGTCCAAAATGAACATGCCCGTCTCCTGGTCATGCGTCCTGAGTGTCTGCAGCGTTTTTTTTTTTTTTTTTTTTTTCTATTACAAGTAACCCTGCCTAACCCTGTGAAAATCCTCACTCATAATACATTAAAAAAATTTTTTTTAAGTTTATTGATTTATTTTGAGAGAGACAGAGATAGCATGAGTGGGGGAAGGGGAGAGAGAGGGGGGGGAGAGAGATACCAAGCAGGCTCTGTGCTGTCATCACAGAGCCCGATGTGAGACTCGGGCTCATGAACTGTGAGATCATGACCTGAGCTGAAACCAAGAGTCAGACGCTTAACAGACTGAGCCACCCGGGCACTCCAACTCATAATACGTTTTGATTCTGGTGACTGTTTCCTGGGGATATGTGGCCAGGTATAGGGCTCCTGGACACAAATACATAATTTTTTGGCTTTTGATTGTACAGTCACACTGCTTTTTCCGTTTATACCACTTGAAAATGCTACCGGCAGTGTAATGATTATCCGTTTCAAAGGCAAACAGCAGGTTTTCTTTGTGTTCCCAGCACCCAACATAGTATCTGAGACCCCGGGGAAAATATTATGGACGAATGAATACATGGGGTGATAATTCAGTCAACCCAAGAAATACTACATTCCCTGGAGGCATCGTCATGGACTATTGGAAAGAGCATAACCAAGTCAGGACCCAGCCTCAGCTCTGTGCTGTGTGATCTTGAGCAGATTAATTTCCCTCTCTGAAGCTGTTTCCTTGTTTGAAATTACATGAATTTATACCTGTCTCCTAGGTTACTAGGATGATCGCCCACAATAAAAAACATGAAGAATGTGACACACAGTGTCATAGTCTAGTAAGGTGACATTGCTGTTACTCTTTCCAGTCGGGACAAATAGCCCAAGTCCTAAGCTCAGGCTGCTTTCCCTGTCTGGACTGGGGCTGTTACCACCGGTTGCCTGATGTCTCCTCACTGCTTAATGACATAAAATCTACACTGTTGTCATTGTTTAATTACCAAAGAACTGGCATGTTCATCATAACACATTCAAGCTGAGACCTAGCCATTGTTAAATCAGCTGTGCATTTAATCCCAGGCCTTGTGTGTGTGTTTTCACAATTATATAGACTGGATATATGTATTTTTTATGCAAATGAGCTCATACTATGTATAACGAGGTGCAGCTTTTGTCTTTATTGAACAACATATGACAGAGCTCTTTCCCTGCCAGTAGACTGAGACCCGCTTGTTCCTCTTGCTGGGTGCAGAGCATCCCAAGAGGGAAGAGTCACTGCGGTTTAACCGCTCCCCAAAAGATGGACATTTAGCTTGCTCCCAGTATTTCAATATTATGCATGATATTAGCATGAAAGCCTACTCACCCCTCCTCCCCTCTGCCTCCCTGCTGGCATTTTCTCCCACCTCTTCACTCATGACCCGCGTTGGGCAAACCCCTGGACCCTCAAACTCAAAGAGGCCTCAATGTCCCCCTGCATCCTCTTGGACTCTCTCCCCCTTCCATACACACACACACCTGCTCTACCCCTGTTTCCTGCCCTTAGGCCTTCCCGCAGAAACTGGTGGAACCTGTCTGTGCCTTCTGGAACTTCAGCATCAGGTGAGTTGCCATTTTCAAGTTCTTTAAATAAGACAATTGGGTTGTTTGTTTTGTTTTTTTTTTTAAGACATCCATTCTTCTTGAAGATGAGGTGTGTTTTTGGTCTCCATTTGCCACCTTTCTTATGGGGGTGGCCTCAAGCTCTTACCTAGCAGCTCCAGGACAAACTGGAGCAGGAGAATCTGTGACCCAGGAGGTAATGAGCACCCCATCGTAGGAGATATGCAGGCTCACTCTGTGGGATGCCTGGGAAGAGATTCATCCATCAAATAAGCATTAGACTTGACATCTATCCAAAGCCATGGCCCTTGGGCATTTGAAGGAGCAGAGGAGGGTTCAGAGATTAGCCCCAGCTCCCTGCCCTGTATCTTTAGCCAAACATCAATCACTGTTGCTTAGTAAGTTATGCAGTTAATCAGTGGTAATCGCTGGTATTAGCCCCATCCCCCTACCGTCCCTGAGAGCGTTAAGTACATTTTACAGATGGGAAACTGAGGCCCAGGGAAGAGCAGAGGCATGCCCAAGGTCACAAAGCTGGTTAGAGGCAGAGCATTGATGGGCCCCACGCTTTGGAGAGAGGCTTTCCCTTGCTTGCCACCTACACCCAGCCCCATGTCCACCCCATTTCAGGAGCCCTTCTCTTCCCTCCCCTCCCCCAGCCCAGACACAGGGGGCTCCTGGGCCACTACCGGCTGCTCTGTGGCCACCCTGTACCGGGACTCTACCGCGTGCTTCTGCAACCACAGCACCAACTTTGCTGTCCTGTTGCAGGTGTATGACGTCCAGGTGAGTACCGGGGGGGGGGGGGGGGGGGGGGGGGATAGGGCTGGGCGGGTGGAGTGGGCAAAGGTGATATCAGAACCAAGTCTTAAAGGATGACCAAGAACTGAACAGAAAGGCATTCCAAGCAGAGGGCCAGTCTGAGCAAAGGCAAGGAGGCTAGACTGACAGGCAGGCTGGACACATTCTAGAACTTTGTCTGGAGCTTCCAGTGCTAGGTCCTGGAGTAGAAGAAGGCGGAGGAGCAAGGTGGCGTGGGTCAGGTGGCACAGAGCCTAGAGGAGACCTGATGGGCAGAGCACGGACGTGGACATGTTAAGCAGGTGTTGGATGGCCCTGAGGGAGCCCCACTGGTGCCAGGAGTGGGCTGGCAGAGCAAAGAGCAAAGAGGGGTCTGTGGGCCAGTCGCCTAGGCAGAGGGCAGGGGCCCTGCACTGGGGAACAGTAGGCAGACTGGGGGAGGAGGGGGTGGCCCAGCACAAAGGTCTGGGCAGCTGGGGGACAAGGGAGTCATCTTGGAGAGGGCATAGGCGGGTAGCAGGTTTAGACAGGCCTCAGGGCAGAGGGCCGTGGGGCCGGTGGGTGTTGGGGCCGAAGAGGTCTCAGCTGGAGGCGAAGAGCCTGTAGGTAAAGCTACGGCTGAGCCGAACTCGGACCTCAGACATGAAAGGAGACTGACCCGGGGGAGGCCCCTGGGAGGGCCCAGAGTTTACAAATGCCCAAATTCCCGGAGGAGAGCGGGGGAGGTGCGTTACTAGAGCCGCCAAGGGACTCTGAGGTTGAGTGAGGCAGGGCCAGAGCCTCAGGAATGCGGGGGTCACTTGGTGTGTTGGGAAGCATGCCAGAGAAGCGTGCTCGCCGACACATTTTCCCTGTGGAAACAGAGCGTGGCCGTTTTTGCCTGTCAGCTCCAGGCCCCTTCCTCAGCAGGGGGCGGTCCCACGCAGTCTGCTCCCAGTGGGTGTGTCTGTCCCTTCCGAGCCAGCTCTTAGCGGCTGCAGCGAAAGCCGGACCCATCAGGGCCAGTTTAGGGAGGGCCAGCAGGAGAGGCCATGCAAACGCTCTCTTATTAAGTGCCTGCCGTGTGCAGGCCTGGCCTGGCTGGCCGGTGCTGTCCCCACCCCTGCTTCACTGCAGACAGGGAGCCTTGGGGAGCCTCGCCGGACCAGGGCAGGGTGAGGCCTGGTCTGGGCAGGTCAGGGCCGTGACGGGCTCGCTGTACTTTGGGGTCTCCGGCCCTCCCACAGAGAAGCCCCGGGGAGGAGTCGCTGCTGAGGACGCTGTCGTTTGTGGGCTGCGGAGTGTCCTTCTGCGCCCTGGCCACCGCCTTCTTGCTCTTCCTGGCAGCCGGGTGAGATGAGCTCAGCACAGCTGCCCAGCGTCCCGGGGCCCAGCCCACCCATGGGGGCCTCCGTGGGCCTCCTCCGGGCATGTCTCCCCCTGGCCCCGGAAGAGCCTGCCCCAGGGCCCCCCTTAGGGCTGTGGGCCTCCCGTGGAGCTGCCGTCTCTGCCCATGGTTAGCCCACCCCCAGGGACCCAAGCAGGCAGGGGCTGGTAGGGGCGTGGGAGCTGGTGGTGGTGTCCTTGTTAACCGACCCCTGCCTGTCCAGGGTCCCCAGGTCAGAGCGAGCCACGGTCCACAAGAACCTCACCTTCTCCCTGGCCTCTGCCGAGGGCTTCCTCATGGCCAGCGAGTGGGCAAAGGCCAACAAGGTGGGCACCTGGCAGGAGTGCTTGTGAGTTCGGGGGGGGGGGGGCAATCTTTTCTGGGTCGCCCCCCACATCGTCACTTGGCTCCATTTTCCTGGGGTGGGTGGGGACACGGCCAGAATGGTGGAGCTGGGCCCAGGGCTCTTCCCCGAGACGTTCCCCCCCGGTACCTCTTTGGGTTGGCAATGCCAGGCATGGGCATGGGACCCAGGGCAGGGCTGAGGCCACGGCTGGCCTTGGTAGGGATCTGCCACCCTCCCGCCCACAGGTGGCGTGTGTGGCCGTCACAGCTGCAATGCATCTCCTCTTTTTGGTCGCATTCTCCTGGATGTTGGTGGAGGGCCTATTGCTGTGGAGCAAGGTGGTGGCCGTGCGCATGCGCCCAGGCCCCAGGATGACTCTCTACTACGCCACGGGCTGGGGTGAGGCCCCTCTGCTCCCCACTCCTGCTCTGTTCCTTACTCTGCCTCGCATGGCCTCTGTTGCTGTCCCACCCCACCCCACCCCAACACCACCCGATCCCCGTCTCCACCTGGCGCCCAGCACCCCCATCCCTGACGCAAGCTCAGTTTCCTCAGCCCAGTCACCCTCCAGCTTTACCCAGCCCCAGCCCTTCTTAACCCCTTCCACTCCCACCACTTCAACCCGCCACTGCTAGCACTGTCTCCCCGATTCGTGGCCCGCTGACCCCCGTGCCAGTCACCACCGTCCATCCCCCCTGACTCCCTTGCCTGAGCCCTCAGCTCAGTTTCGCTCTCCCGCTCCCCAGCTACTCAGGGCTCCAAGGCCACCCCAGAAGGATCGGGCCCACCCAGCCCCCTTCCCAGAGCTCCCCGTGCCCGCCAGTGCACCTGCTACCGTGGGACAGCTGTGGGCTGCGGCTCTGGGTTGGAGGCCAGGTCCTGGAGAGGACAGAATGAGTGGCGAGGTCCTGAGGGCATTTATTCTTCCCCTAGGCGTGCCCGTGGCCATCGTGGCCATCACGGTGGCCATGTCCCCCGACGACTATGTGGCCACTGGCCACTGCTGGCTCAATGTGCACACAGACACCATCTGGGCCTTTGTGGGGCCCGTACTCTTCGTGCTGACTGTGAGCAGGGAGGCCTGGGGGCCTGGAGGGGAGGGTCGTACTGGGAAAGGGGGAAGCCGTTTCACCCACTGACACCGGGTCTCCAGGCCAACACCTGCATCCTGGTCCGCGTAGTGATGGTCACTGTGTCCAGTGCCCGCCGCCGTGCCCGCATGCTGAGCCCCCAGCCCTGCCTGCGGCAGCAAATCACGATCCAGATATGGTGAGGGCCAGAAGTGGGGCAGCCAGATGTGAGGCTCGTTGGGTGTGAGCATGTGTGAGTCCAGGGTGGCGGTACGTGGTCACGTGGCCAGTGTGCAAGGCTGTGTACGAGCCTGTGTGTGCACATGTGTCCCGGCTTGTGTGTACCTGCACACTCATGCGTGTGGACACGTGTGAGCACGTGCCCATGCATGTCCCCTGGGGGGATGGTAATCAATCCTGAGTATATGTGAGTGGGAGGGGATATAGACACAAGCCTCTGTCCTGGGGGCTCACCTTGTACCGATGGCACTGATGACCCAGTAGGGACAAGGTAGGGGAGACCCAGGGTTCAGGCAGTCCCCAGAAGTTCAGGTTCAGAGTGAGGATTTAGGTCCCTACCCCTGCCAAGAACGCCCCTCACGCTCCAGGGCCACATCCTGCCAGAAGGAGGACACCCCTGACCCTCCTCTTCCCCCCATTCTCTGCCAAAGGCAGTGCGGCCCAAGTCAGCAGGTCCCCGAAAAGCCAGGGAGCCCCAGGGGCCCCTGAGGAGGGAAGACTTCTTTAGACTCCACGCCCCCTGGATCTACTGCCCAGTCCTCAGCCGTCCCTCGGGACGGCTGCCCTGCCCTTCCTCTGAGCCAGGTTTGGGACCGGGACCCCGTCTCCCAAGTGCCTCTACCCTACTTCATACCACTTCTGGGTCTGAGAAGGGGCAGGAGGTCCAGCCAAAGCTTCCAGCTACACCTAAGTCAGGAGCGGCTCCTGATGTGTAGCTCCGCCTTCTCTCCAGGCACCTCCCAGCTGCAGCCCTCCCCAGCACCCTGCAGGGCCCCCCCCCCCCCCGGCCGCCCTGGCCTCCCTCAGCCCCGACCGCTCTCCTGCAGGGCCACAGTGAAGCCGGTGCTGGTCCTGCTGCCCGTCCTGGGCCTGACCTGGCTGGTCGGCACGCTGGTGCACCTCAGCCCGGCCTGGGCCTACGCCGCCGTGGGCCTCAATTCCTTCCAGGTACCTCCGGGCCCCGGACCATCTGGGACCAGGGCTCTGACACGCGGTGGAGCTCAGAGTGACTGGTTTGTCAAGAGTTGGGGGAAGGAGTGTCTTCTCCGTCATGGGAGTCACCACGGCAACCAGGGGCATTGTCAAGAGGCCGGAGGGTGAGGGCAAGAGTGGGAACAAAGCCTCAAATCAAAGAGGCAGCACTTCTTTGGGAAGGATTTGGGGCCCATTTCACAGCTGAGGAAGCTGAGGTCCAGAGACTCAGGGATGCGGCAGAAGTTCCAGCCCCCTGGCTGGTACTAGAGACTCTTTGGGTCTCAGCAAGAAGCCAAGGAAGGGGTGCAGGACACTGGTGACCTCTCCCCTCGGGGTCAGCGGGTGGCCCGCTGTGGGACAGCATCAGCTGCTGCATTGGTGAGGACGACACTTCAGAAAAGGGTTTGGTTAGGAGGACAGTGCCCAGCCCGCCTAGGTGAGGCAGTAACAGTGGGGCTGCAGGAACCCTCCTGGGTGCCTGTCAGGTCCCGTGTCCGGAAGCCACCACGGAGAGGGGTCAGACTGGGTCCTTGTGCTCAGGGGGTTTGCAGCCCTGTGGGTGACCCAGACATGGACACAGACAGGCACAGCCCGGGGGACCGAGTGCTGGGAGGGAGGTGGGTCCAAGCAGGGCCCTTCCTGCCCCTGCCCCTGCCCTTGCCCTCAGCTTCCCTTGCACCCCCAGCACCCCTCCCTGTTGTCTGCACCTACTCCTCCCAGCTCAGGGCTGAGAAGTGGGGTGACCCAGGGAGAGACAAAGCAAGCTCAGGAAATCGGGTACGAATTCTGTAGAGTCATGGGACCTGGAGCTCATCCTGGGGATCCTCTGTCCTTTCCTGGGAGAAGGGGCCCGAGGCTGTCAGCAGCCACTTGGGGTGCCTCAGTGTTGCGGGCCCCGGGCCAGGTTCATACTTCTATCTCCGAATGAGCCTTACAAATGGGGAAACTGAGACCCCATGAAGTCATTTCCAGGGCCCCGCGGGAGGAAGGAGCAGTGCTGGGGGCCAAGTCCAGAGTCTGTGTTCTCAGCCCTCTGCACGTGGGCCTGGTCTGTTCCTGGAAGAGCTGCCCAGATTGGGCAGGGTGTGGGGCTGAGGTCGGGAAGGGCTCTGACCCAGCTTTTCTTCCATCCACGTGGTATTTGCCAAATGCCTACCAGGTGCCAGGCACCGTTCCAGGCACAGGGGACAGGGCAGGAAAGGAAGCAGCAAAATGCCATGCTCCTGTGGAGCTGACCATGGCCAAGGCCAGGGAGTGAAGTGTGGAGGGTGGGAGGGGGCAGGGAGCGAGGAAGGGTGCAGAGGGTGGTGATTACCAGGGTCCCGGTCCATGGTGCCGGCTCCCCCAGAGCCGTGGGGACTCGTCACTCTCGGCCAGGTGTGGGAGTGGAGAGAGGAAAGACGGGGCCACTGCTGGGGGAGAATGGAGGTCATGCCGAGAGAGGGCATGAAGTGAAGAAAAACTGGGGTTCCAGTTATTCCCAAAGAAGCACAGCTCCCAGAGACCTGCGTGGGCCTGAGTGGCCAGGGGACAGGGGCGGTGCTGCACCCGTTCCCTGACACAACAAGCCCCACGCTCCTGGAGCTCCCCCGGTTCGAATTTGGGCCACTGCCCGGTTAGCCCTCCACCCTGCCCCCCAAGTGGCAGCCAGGGCAGCAGCGGCCCATCGCCATGGCGACCACTGTAGCTTCCTCCCTGCGGTGGCCCTCAGGTGGGCAGAGGCGGAGCCAAGTCTCCTTCTCTGAACTTTCTCTGAGGTTCCTTCTCTGTCTCAGGCTGTCTCCATCACAGCCCCCTCCCCCTCTGGCCTGGATCCCACCCGGCCCTCCGTGGGCCTCTCACTGTCTCCCTTTTTGTTGACCCCTGACCCTTCTAGCTTTTGTCTCTGAGCATGACCTCTCTTCCCCTCCCAGTCAGCCTCAGACCTTCCTTACCAAGGTCTGCCGGTGAAGGAGGGGACAGGCTGCCTTGCGGGGTCAGATGGCGTGAGACCTAGGCCCACCCTGATGTCCTGTGACCATCTGCTGGCAGGTCCCCTGGTCAGGCTCTGGGTCCCTGCCCCAGCTTCCCTCCCCAGGCCTGCCTTTCCTCTCCCCTCTCCTTCATCTACCTGCTGTCCCCCCCCTGTCTTCCTCTCCCTGCCCACCTCCCGCCGTCCCTCTCTCTGTTTGGGGCATACACCGGGCAGCACCTGCCCTCAGGACCGCCTTCCTTCCCTACTGAGTTGAGCAAGGAGCAAGCCTGGGGTACAGGGACTGAGCTCAGCCAGGCCTCATATGCTCTTCAGGGCTGATTTGTTTCTTCATGACTCCCGTGTGGGGTTTTGTGTTGGGAGAGCTGGGCCTCACTTTTAACCAGCTCTGGCTCACACTTACCTGGGCTGAGTCTTGTTAGAGGGCCCCGACACATTGAAACAGGCCTCAGTTTCCACATCTCTATAAGGGGGATCATATTCTCCACCTCATGGAATCATTGTGGGGTTCAACTGAGAGGATACTTGCAAAGGGCAAAGCCAAATACCTGGCACACACCGGGAGCACCATGAACGGGAGTGGATCGGTTTCATTCAGCCAGTCATTCAGCCAATCTGCACCTGCTCTGTGTTCTTTACTAAAGAGGATAGTGGTGCACAGAATCAAAGAATCTGTCCTTGGAGGTGTCAGCCTGAGGGAGAGACAAACACCAAAACCACACTCAGACAGCCTGGCATGATTGAGGCTGAGAGACCAGAGGAACGTGGGGGCAGTGTGGGGACAGAGGAGCCACTCATGGGGAGGCGGAGAGGGTGCTCCCTGGAGAGAATGATTCTCAGCTAACACCCATACACGGTGAGGGGAAAGAATGAAGTCAGGGGAGCATGGTGAGATCCAATGGAGACATGAGCGGGGGTCACGTGAGCTGGTGAGAAATGGGACAGGAGGAGACACGGGGGCCAGACCGCACAGGGTCCCCTGAGCCATTGTAAGGAGCTCACACATGATCCCGGGGGCACCAGAGAGCCTGGGAGGACGCTAGGCAGGTGCTGGTGTGGTTGGGCTGGAGTCTGGAAAGATGCCTTTGGGTATGAGGAGCTGGTAAAAGGAGACAGGACGGGGAAGGCAGTGCAGAAGTTGCAGTGAGAGGACAGGCTGGCTGTGAGGGCTGGTGGGGGGAGAGGGGGAGATGCCAGGGTCTGTCTGAGGCCTCAAGGAGCCCCCTGGACCCCAACCCGTGTGCTCTAGTCTGACCTCAGGACAGGGGCTGTTGCCTATCCAGGTAGAATCAGGAAGGCCCAGGCTCTAAATTCCATTCTGCTTAGCCACACTCCAGGGCCTGGGACTCATTGTTCTGTCTCCTGCCCCAGGCCCCAGGGTCCCTCCCCATCAAATAGGATTAATCCACCCCCACCCCCACCCCCATCATGGAACTGCTATGAGGGTTGTAACCCCAAGTTACTTTGTGAGTGGCCAAGACCTCTTGGTCCTCCCATGCGTGGGGAGTAAGAGCTAGCTATGACTCGGCCACTGTGCTGAGTCCTTCACACACAGCAGGAGGCCAGGCCTCTGACACGGAGGAGGTTGGGAGAGACACTCAGCTAGAGGCACGAGTCAGAATGCATTCACAGGTCTGCTGTTCCAGGACTTGATTTAGCCTTGATTACAGGAAGGTGTGCCCCCTCCCACCACCCACTCCTGCAGCCATGAGGATGGGGCAGGTGGCAGGGGACAGAGGCATACAGGACAAGAGGCTGCCTGATGGCCAGAGGCTGAAGGTATGGGAGGTAGTGGGGCAAGCCCCCTTCTGGTTCTCTCTGCCGTAGAATGTCACAGATGCCCCCTCCCAAGTGCAGGAGGGCACAGTGGGACAGCAGGGTTTGTGATCATCAGCCTGCATCTCTGAATGTCTCGGGGTATCTCTGGGTGTGTTTCTGTTGCGGCCCCAGGCCAGGTGGGAGGGAGGGGGTCCCAGGCAGTGACACCCACCCTCATCCTGGGTCTGTCCCCAGGGGCCATACATCTTCCTGGTCTACGCTGCCTACAACGGGGAGGTGAGTCAAGGGCTCTGGCTGCCGGGGGGCGAGGTGGGTAGGGCTTACTTGCTGTGGACCTGTGGCCAGGGGGTCAGGGGGAGGGTCCCAGGACTGACCCCAAATTCCCATCCCCTAGGTCCGGAATGCCCTACAGAGGATGACTGAGAAAAAGGCAACAGAAGCATTTATGGTGGGTGCAAGCAGGTGGGGATCCTGGGAGCCAGGAGGTCCCACTCACAGTCAGGATTCCAGTGCTGACACCCCTTTCTTTCAGGTCTGCTCCAGCCCCATAGGCCCAGGGTCCCACCCTAGGTCCCTTGGTCCCTGGGAGGTCTCTCAGAAAAACCCTGTAGCCTTGGCTCCAGCCCGAAGACACTTGGCTATTAGAGGTAAGGCCACACCACCCTCCAGTCTGAGTACTACCCAGTGCCTCAGTTTCCCCAGTGCTCAGGTAAAGCTGAGAAGGCAATGGCAGATCCTGTCAACCCATCTGAGAGACAAGGAGACTGAGGCCCAGGGAATTCTGCAAACACGGGGCCTGGAAGGTAGCTTAGAAATGGCTTATTTTTTCCCACACCACCAGGGAACAGGGGCCCCTGCTTCCTAGCCCAGAGGCAGGGTTTGCCCAGGGTCGTCTTCCTTGGGTCTCCACGCAGATGGGGTTTGGGGGTTCCCAAAGTCAGGTGGGTGGATGAGGTTTGGGGCCCTGTGACAGGCCACGGGGGTAAGGCCAGGCCAGGAGTTTCAATACGAGCTTCCTAGCTTACCTGCTGTGTGCACTTGGGCAAGTTACCTTCCCTCCCTGGGCCTTAGTTTCTCCATCATTAATCTGTGGAATAAGTCTGAGTGGAACCTTAGAGTCTTTGATAATGAGGTCCTGTCCAGGGCAGGAGAGCAAAGAAAGAACTTCCTGCCTCAGCCTCCTAAAAGTTCACCTACTCGAGTGTTTTTCCCCGGCTAGGGACCCACAGCCCCAGAATCTCCACAACCTTCTCCTCCATTGCAGAACCTGAGAGACCGGTGAGGCTGGGACAGGGGTGGCAGGGTTTTGCCAAGGGGCTAGCAAGTATGTGCCACAGGGACTAGGGTAGGGTGGGGGTGCGAGGCCACTGGGAGCCAATGGGAGGTGCTCACTGTACACTGGCAGAACCTGAATGCCAAGGCCACGGGTAGTGGGGGAGTCATCACCAAGGGCGCCGAGGGCCCCCAGGGCAAGGGAGAGCAGGAGGAGTAGGGGCCCACCCCCCTGACAGCCTCCTCTGTCCTCAGGCTGTGGAGCTGACAGCATTCAAGGCATCAGGTACAGCTCCCATCTCAGGGGGGTCCCCCCTCTCCCCTTGGCACCCGGACACCCCCTCAGCCCCACTGCACCAGGATGGAAGGGATTTGAGAAGCAGCCACACCTGACGCCTCGTGGAAGCCTGAAGTCTTCCATTAGCACACTGTAGGCCTGGCCCGGAGACACGGTGCTCTTTGGGAGAGGCGTACTTAGGGAATGGGTTTGGGACCCTTCCCAGAGCTGGTGCTGCAGGAGGGCCAGTGCGCAAGGAGCCCGCCTTCCTCTGTGCACCCACTCTGTCTGCCTCCCCCACCCCCCTCAGCCTCCTGGCCACATCCCACTCAGAGCCCCTGTCCTGATGCCTTGTGCCCTGAAATGACTTCCAAACCCGGTGAGAGGCAAGTGCTTTCCTTCTAGGCTGTTTCCCCAGCTGGACAGATGAAGGGGCTGGGAGCAGCGGGGCAAGGCTGGGCCCATCCCAGGCGCAGCTCAAGGAGAGAGGACTGAGCCTGGGGAGTTCAGCCTGGCCCTAGGCGAGCTGAGGGGCCTGTGGTCACTGTCAGCTTCTCTGAGCCTGAGTTCCCTCAGTCTTAAAACATAGGTGACTGTAGGAGGGGCCGCC
This sequence comes from Leopardus geoffroyi, assembly GCF_018350155.1. NCBI lineage: Eukaryota > Metazoa > Chordata > Mammalia > Carnivora > Felidae > Leopardus > Leopardus geoffroyi. Next base: position 83,655,908 of record NC_059342.1, read on the forward strand.
AGGTACTGCCCAGCCTCAAACCAACCAAGGGATTCCTTCCGGCATGGGCAAGAGGCATGTTCGTGCAGCCCTAACCAGAGCTGGGTTCTGGGCTTTATAAAGCCCGGCATCTGCTGACTCCTTTAATCCGGGGACACGGGGAAACCATCCTCCCACCGTGCAGATGAGGAAATTGAGCAGTGTCAGAGCTGGGGTCAGGCCCCACTCCGCAGATGGGGAAAGTGAGGCACAGGGGCAGTCACAGGGGTGTCAGTGGAGGCACATTTGAAACCCAAGTCTGTAGGACCCCAGCCTCCCAGCGGGCCTCCACCCTTAGCTGGTGTCCCCTTTCCCTGGAGTCTCAGCTCCCCTTCTGCAAAGTGCGCAGGAGGCGCCCCCTGCAGGCCAGCGCGCGGTAGGCCCTCCGCGGGGCCCGCCGGCGCCCCCACCCCGCCCCTCCCCCCACCCCCGCAGGCGCGGCTCGGGTGGGAACAAGAGCGGCAGCGGCGCCTCTGCGCTCAAGTGACAGCGCCTTTGTCTCTGCTGAATGGGTGCGTTGCTAAGGGCGCTCGTAGCAACGGAGCCGCTTCCACCTCGCCCTGCGGCCGGCCCCGCCCTCCTCCGGACCCCCAACCTGCCCCGCCCTTCGGGCGCCCTCGCCACCCCCACCCCGCACCTTGCGACCTTATCAGGTGGCCTGAACACGAGGTGCTGGGGAGTAAAGGCTGCCAGCTCCGCGTCCCTCGCGATACCTGCTGGCCACCGCCCCTCCTGAAACCAGGGAGCCCTCTGGGCATCAGGTGTTCTTTAGAGAAACTGAGGCTCGTAGAGGGCTTGCGGGAGACTGCCCAGGGTCTCCCCAGTCCAGAATCCCCACCAAGGTCTTCCCCCAGCCTCAGTTCCCCTCCAGGGGTCCCCACCGTGATTATCTGCCAGCTCAGCCCAACATTTTCCTCCCAGGTTTCTAGAGAGAGTGCATGCGGACTTGACTCCGAGCCTCTGAAAGGCCCAACTGGGGGCCCCCCCAGGGACAGACAGCAGCCTCCGCCACTACCTACTGCCTCTCCCTCAGCCTCTCCCGACTTGCAGTAGGAGCCCCCCCCCCAACCCCTCCCGGGTGCTGTGCTAACCCTGCCAGGTCCCACAGCTCAGTCCCCCTAACTTTCTGTCCAAGATTGTTACCCGCTCTGACCCTCCCCACCTGCCTTGAAATTCTGACAGCCCTGTGGTATCTCTAGCAATAAAGGGTACTCTTGTGACCTGTTCCTCTCTGGGGGTCACCCTGCCAGGCTTCCTGGGAGAAGGGTGGGACAAGGGAAGCTGCCACTTTGTCTTTTGGTCTCAAGACAGCCCCAGCTTCAACAGGGTAGGTGCAGCCAACATCTATTAGCACCTACTGTGTACCTGGCTGGTACTGAGCCCTTGACCACCTTAGAGCTGTGAGTCCTCACCTCAGCCCCATGAACACTATCACCACTATTGTACAGAGGAAGAAACTGAGGCCAGAGACAGTCTCCCGGCTGGGTAACATGGGGGTCAGGGGGCGGGGGCAGTCACTGTGAGTGGGAGTCACCCAGGCAGACTGCTAGGAGAAGGCAGGGGGCAGGTGGGACCAGCTCCAGGTATGATGGGTCATCCTGCAGAAGGACTTGGAGTCTGGCTGTGGGAGCAGGTCCTGCCACCACTGATTCTGTGGCCACGGGTCCCTTCTTAGAGCTGGGCTGGGGGCCGAGGTGAGCAGCAGTGATGATGTGTTAGGGCTTTGCGCCAGGGCGGGCCCTGAGCTGGAAGCCAGGTGAAGCAGGGGCCCAGGGGCTGCTAACACTGCCCTCCTGCCCTCAGCCTGGCTCAAATGCTCCTGGGGCCAGAGGATGTGGCACAGCCCAGGAGGGAGGAGCGGGAGAGCAGCCTCCCTGGAGGAGGCAGGAAGCCACTCCAGACGCAGGTGAGTGGAGGCAGGGCAGGGCTGCGTGAGAAGCCCTGAGACCGAGGGAGGCACAAGCTGTTCCCTGCTCTCTCCACCTTATGTGCCACTTCCGCTCGGGGCCCCACCTGGGTTGTCTGTCCACAGGTGGTGGACCCACCATGAAAGGCCAGAGGTCTGTTTATTTCATTCTGGGGATGGGGGCTGTCGAACCTTCCAAAGCCCATCATCTGCAGAATGGGGGACATCAGGCCCACCCCACAGGTGACAAGAGGGGTAAATGCAGTCCTGTGTGGTAGTCCCTGGGCCCAGCACACGGTAGGCACTCAGGAATGTCAGCTGTCTTCAGAGATGTTCAGGGAACCGTGGGACCGCAGAACCTGCTGCATGGAGGAGATGATGTTTAAGCCCTTGAAGACCCCCCACCCCCACCCCAGGCAAAGAAAGAGATGAAAGACAGCGGGCTCAGAGGGAGGGGGAGACAGAGGCCATCCCGCCTGCTCCAGGAAGACACAGCGGTGCTGCAGGGGGGAGGGGCGGGGCGGGGCAGGCTGGGTACCACCACCGAAGGTCCACAGAACAGGGCGCTCAGCCCAACCACCTGCTGCCCCAGTGCAGAAGCAGGGTTGCCAGGGAAGCAAGGAGGTGGCTCTGAGTTGGGCAGGCACTTGGTCTCTACAGCCTGCTTTTGCAGAGACCTCTGCCGCCTTCCAGGAGGTTCCTGCCTCCCCACCAACTAATCATATGCACTGGCAGGAGGAGAGGTCCAGGGGTGGGCACCCAGGAGTCCTTTCAGGTCTTCCCTCCTCCTGCTCCATACCCTCCCTCCCCACCACCCACTCTCTTTACTCTCCAGCCAGAGTAACTTTGCTTAGGTCCCCAGACACCCGTGACTGACACCCCTCCATCCCTTTGCTCCAACTCTTGCCTCTGCCCACACTGCCCCCAACTGTTGTCTAGCCAGTGGACCTTCAAAACCTTCAAAACCCAGTTTGGATGACCCCGCTGCTGTGAACACTTCCTGTCCCCTCCAGGGGTAGAATCATTCACTTCCTCATCTTACCCAGCGCCAGGACACGATGGATCACACAGGAACGTGAGATGACTAAGAGAGCCTTCCCAAAAGACCTGATGCTCCCCAGAGGCAGGAAAAAGAGCCCCTACTTCCCTTCTGAAGGTGCCGGGAGGGAAAGGGACACTTTCGTTGCATAAAAGCCACTGCCAAGCTGTGTGCCCCAGCATCTTTTTCTAACGTGCACAGAGGCCTGAAGTGGACTAGGGGTGGCCGTAGGAGTAGTCAGGTTGGTCAGGACAATGGAGGTTTGAATGATGGCTCTACTCCCTCTTGGTGTGTGACCTCGGACAGGTCACCTCGCCCCCTCTGTATCTTGGTTTCTTCGGCTGTAATCTGGAGCTGCCACTTGCCGAAGAGGCTTTGAGAAGCAGATGGGAAGACAAAATGGACAGAGAAAGCCGGCGAAGCCCTGGGACAAGGTCTAGAGCAGAGGAGGCATTCCTCAGGTCTCAGCTGTGCTCAGCGGGGGTGGGAGGGCAAGAGAATCAGTGAGAGGGACTGGCCCTGGGGCCACCAGATGGACAGAGAGGAAAGGGCCAGTGCTCCAAAGTCGAGAGGACCCAGGTTTGAATCTGCCCCTGCAGGTCACTGACCAAGTCCCTCTCCTGGATTCTAACCCCTACCTCACAGGGCTGTGGTAGGGGCAGGGATATGAGGGATGGCACACAGTAGGTGCTCATTAAATGACTGCCCCATCTGCCCAAGGTGGTTGAGGTGCCCCCATCTGCACGGCTGTAGTGGAACTGAGGCTGAAACCCAGGAAGACGTAAGCATCTCCCAAGCCTCCTGGGTACCGCAAGGTCCCAGGTATGAGGTGGGGCCAAAAGGCTCCCCAACAGTGGCTGGTGTGCCCCAACTTTGGCCCCAGATTTTGAACAAAAGGTTATCTGTCACCTCCATCCCAATCAGAGCATTGCACCACCCTCGACCACCCACACCCACCTGGGAGGTTCCGCTTTGGCCCCGGAACATCAATAGACAAAGGGAGCTGGAAACTAATTGCAAAATTTATTCCAGGGCTGCAGGGGCTGGGGAGATTCTTAAGGGCACTTCTTGTTTTGGGGCTGTGGGTCTCTGGCCTTGGCAGGGGCACACATCACAGTGGGCAGGGGCAGGGACCAAGACAGGGCAGTGGAAGGCAGGGGAGCACGGATGCCCAGTCACCTCCCACTGGGCAGGCTCAGCACAAGCTGCAGTGGCAACGTGAAAGCAGGAAAAACAGTGGACGCCCAGCCCCGGACAGAGGACAGCTAAGGCCACTCCCTAGTGCCTGGCCCTGGACCGTGTCTTTCAGGACATAGGGCAGGAGGCCAGGGAGCCGAAGCCCAGCTTCAAGCGTTTGCAGCAAGGGACCCAAGGGGATGAGGCCAACAAGGGAGGGGCTTATCAGCAATGTCCCCAAGATGGAGACCCATACGCCCTCCTCAAGTTCACCCATATTCCCATACACAGACACTCTGGAGCCCATCACCCCTGACAGGGCACTCTGCTGTTCATCTGAGGAGGGGCAAGCAACAGCTCTTCTCCGGATTGAAGTGGGGGCTCAGAAACAGCGGTCTGGCACCGCCCATGGGGTACTTGGCATGCGGGTGTTTGGGGAGAAACCATGGGCTGTACTTGGTGCTAATACCCAAATCCCAGCCTCAATCCTCAACTCTGTCCGCTGCCCTGGACATACATACCTTTCAAGGAGCATCTGGAAAGAAACAAAACCCCTAAGCCCACAAACCTCTTGACTACAGCCTTGCAGATACATACCAGCCCGGGCTGGCCAACTGTGGGTGGGGGGAGAACGTGGAGTGTGCCAAGCTTCTCCTCTGGTGGGAGAGGGGCAGAAAGACGATTGTAGTGAAACTGTTTTCAGATAGCGTGTCAGAGTTTCCCCTGCAGAAGTCAGATGGGGTAGAAGGGCTAGGGAGGAGGTCTGTGTCCTAACCCGTCTCCCCGGAGCCCTCTAGGCCCCACAGCGCCTGCCCAATTTTGCAAACTCAGTTACCCCTAGTTTACAAAACAGAGGGCTTCCTTCCTGGTCTCTGGAAGGGGGTTCTGGAGACCCTCTCTTCTCCCCCAGTTGATGCCCGCTCAACCTCTCTCTGCTTCTGTTTCCTGGAGAGGGGGAAGGGATGACTTCTGACCCAAGGGACATGGAGGCCCGCCAGGGAATCCTGAACCTCCTCCCTGGACCTGTGCTCCGGATTCCGGACAGACAGCTGGGAGCAAGGGGAGGGGGAGGGGTGGTGAGCAGCTGCCTCCTTGGGACACTCGGAGTGGCAGGCAAGTGCCGGTGGGGCGGCCCTACCTCAGCCAGGCCCTGTCCACCCTCACCCACCTTCCCAAACACAGGGCTTCAGGGAGCCCAGGGGCAGGGGCTTACAGGGTGGGGGCTCCTGGATCGGCATAATAAAATAAACCATCTGGAGGGCCCCGGGGTTGGCTGGACCCCCACCCCGGCCCCGGGCCCAGCCCCACCCGGCCCAGGCTCAAGTCTGCTTGGCTTGCAGCATCTCGATGAGCAGGTTGTTGCGGGGCATCTCATTGCCTAGGTGCTTGTGGTACAGGTATTCCTTGGCCTGCATGCTCAGTGCCCGCACCTCCACCAGGCACAGCAGCAGCTGCTGGAACTTGTCCCCGCAGTGCGGGTAGTGGCACAGGGTGTAATCGAGCAAGGCGGCATTGGCCTTCTCCTGAGCATCCTTCACCAGGCTGTGGTTGTTCAGGAACTTCACATCTGCAAAGGGAGGAGCTCTGTCACGATCACCAGCCCATCACATCATCAACGGTCACTGGCAACATGAGCGCCAGCATCCCCATCAGCACCAAAGACAGGGGCGCTGCCACTGTCAACGACGCAGTCTTCCAATCGCCACGGCTGAGGAACACCGCCACCTTCATCAATCACCGATATTGACAGCCCCGGCTTTCTCCCAAACTCGGCCACTGCCACCATCATCAACCAAACTGCAGCCATTCCGGTCACTGCCATCATCGGCAGTCACCAACCCTGACCCCCGTCATTATCACAAACACGGCCACTGCCACCATCACCCACCCAACCACCATCACCTGTCACCATCATTACTGCCACTGTCGTCATCACATTGGTCATGATGAACGCCCTCATCGTCTCCAAAACCACACCAACATCACCAGCTGTATCCCTGGACGTGTTATTCAACTTCTCAATTTCCTACAGAACGGTGACAACAGCACCTAGTTCACAAGACCATTGAGAGAATTTGGGGACTTGACAGGTGGAAAATGCTTGGAGAACAGCATCTGGCACGTAACAAGACCAATTTGTTACCATTGCTATCTCTACTCTCACCCCACCATGAGCAACATCATCCCCATCGCCGGGTCAAAACCTTCCTGTCGCCATCATCCCCATCGTGGCCACCATCAGCCCCATCACCAGACAGGCACACTGTAATTGCAAGGGTCCCATCTCCCAGCCTCCAGGCACATGCACTGGTGGCCCTATTCTAGACAGCGACAGGCACTCCTGTGACCAATCAAGAAGCTCCAGAACCCCAAGGAGATTCTCTCCTGGGGCCCCTGGGGGGACACGGATGTTCACTGCAGCAGCATTTACGGAGGTGGCCTGGATGGCTGTGTGGTGGCCGCACCACAGGGAGTCCTGTGCAGTAGAAGTAATGGAGCAGACAGAAAAAATGGACAGATCTTTAAAAGCATAGGGCTAAGTGGAAAAAAAACAGAGAAGGAAGATCCAGAATGAGATCTACAAGACAGAGCCATCTACATAAGTTAAAAGTGCTTGTACAGAGTGTGCACTTTATGTGAGAACAGGGACAAAACAAGCAATCCAGGTTAAACGTGAAGGCATGGCTGCCTGTGGGAGGGACAGGAGGGCAGTCGGCTCTGCGTGGACCAGGGATCACCTGTGCCAGGGAAAGAGGGGTGTGACCAATGCCTCCTCCGCACCCAGTGGAGGTCCAGTGAAGACACAAAAAATAAAATGTCTCTGGAGTGAGGCCGATGGGGGTTCAAATCCTGGCCCCACCATTTAGGAGCAGTGGCTTTGTGCCCTGTCCCCTCCTGGCCTGCAAGGTCTTCTTTTGCTATGAAAGGGGCGTGCCCACCTTGCAGCGGCCGGAGCTTGGGTCTGGGGGCCTGCACAGGGGCCTAGGCCCCCAGGGGCACCCAGAGAGGGTCCCTTTCTTGTCACTAGAGTCCTCATCACTGCTTGGCAGGCCTCTTTCAGCTCCTGGGCAGCACCTCCAGCTGGTGACCTGCCTATTGGGTGAGGTTCAGCAGGAATCCACAGAACTGGTCCCCCATCCCCCAATCCAGCAGGGCCTTGCCTGGGATGTGGCGTCCAGTGGCTCAGAAAATGGTCATCCATCCACTTTCCCTCTGCCCCCATGACTACCAGCCCTACTGCTGCGGGGGAGTCGGGAGCCCAGCATGTGCAGCCCTTGGCCCTTCTAATCCCTCTTAACACCCACTGCGCCAGAAGGGCCTGATGCTCCTGGCAACCCTGATCCCCAGCCGCCCCCAGTGTGCCCGCTGAGGCCTATGTTGTCCAAAGTCGGATTTAGGGAAACCTGAGCTGGGCCCAGGGCGTATGGCAGGATCTGGCTCCAATCCTCCACCCCCATCCCTGGCCCCCTCATCTCCCTTCAGTAAGTGAGCCACAGTCATTTTCTTCCTCGCCTGCCCAGGATCGCCATTAGCCCATAAGGTGCCTCTGTGCCAATTAGAAAGAAGTTCCCTTTTGTCCACAGAGACTGTATGGCAAGGGGCACGCAAGCTGGATTTCAGCCCCTATTCACCCCCTGCCTAGGTGCCCTTGTGCAGTAAACAGCCTGTTCAACTGTACATTGCAGCCCTGCTCCTTAGCCTGGACTCCTCCAGATACACTCAAAGGTCATGGGAAGCTCCCACCCCCTCCAAAGCTGACCTCCTAGGCATAAGAGGTGACCATTGGCCCCATCTCTACCCCAACCTCTTTTCATCCCATAGGGTCCTGTCTACCTTCACCTCCCACCACTCCTGAGGCTGGGTAATTCTCCTGACATTGTCTTCTGACCTGGGGGTCCAGAGAAAAGTAGGGACCAGCTCAAGGCCACACGGCAGTAAGGGAGCCCAGAGGAAACATCTGGGGGTGGAGGAGGATGGGCTAGGATGCTGCAGTGGAGTCTGCAGTGGGAGGGGACTGGGAGGACCAGAGCCTTGGCTTTACCAGGATTTACTGTTCTCCACAGCCCCGGACCAGGGACAATGAGGTGGAGTGCAGGGGGTGGGTGCAGAGCAAGGACAGCTCTCAGGGACAGCCCCCATTCCTAGCTCTCTGCAGACTGGAGACCCCCACTGCCCCCATGTGGTGGGCTACAGGGCTGGGGGAGGGAAGCAGTCACCAGTTGAGCCCCAATGACTACAGTATAAGTGCATCCGGTTTCCCAGGCGCCCACTGGGCACCGTGCACTGGCTCAGTGAATCCCCACAGACACCCAGGCAGACAGGAAAGGGCATCCCCCAGGCGCAGGGACAGTGGGCTGAGCCTGGGACACCCAGGAGATGCCCGAGTCTGGATTCGAACCCAGGTCTGCTGGCTCCAAAGTCCAGTGGGTAAGCACAGGCAGGGTCAAGCTTGGACATGGGTTCCTGAGAGACTGGATGTGAAAACTTGACATTTCATCCAATCCAGGGGTCCTGTCCAAGGGCCCTCATCTCTGGGATCCTAGGTTTCCCCACAGGGTCGACTCTGGACTCCATACTCACCTTTCTCCTCACCCTGGAGGGAACCATTGCCAAGTCATATGCCGTCTCCCACCTCCCCGCGCCTCCATCTAAAGGGACTGCTGTGAAGACCCTGCGGGATGATGGGTGTGACAGAGCCACCACCCCACCAAACACCATGCCTTTCTCCCACTGGACACGGGAGCGGGGGTTACACAAACCTGGAGACACCCCCTTAACATGCCAGGGTTCCAATCCCAGCTCCACCACCAGCCCGGCGACCTTGGGCAAGGCCCTTCCCCTGAGCTGAGTTTCCTTGTCATCTGCAAAATGGGGCCAAACCAATCTCTGCCTCACAGGGCGCCCCAGGTCCAGACCTCATCTGTATGCCAGCTCTGGGCCCTGGGATGCCGCAGGTTGGAGACGGGTACATGGGAGAAAAGCCTGGCGTGCTCCCCACCAACCCCAGCCTGCGGTTCCAGTGATCCCAGAGGCGGAGGCTGGGAGGGGGGAGGTGGGAGGGAGCTGGGAGATGCTCCCCCCCCCCCCCCCCCCGCCTCAGAGAGCAGCCTGCTATAGCTCTGCGGAGCTGGGGGCCCCCCGGTTCTCAGAAAAGCCCCCTTTTCACGGTTTAATTGAATATTTGAATAATCCTTTCATTCCTGCGAGGCATAAAGAATGTTGTCCCAATCGCGGTGACTCAGGCAGGCGCCCCCGCGCACAATGGCCCCTCGAGTGGGGCTGCTATTCAGGCCGCCTTTTGTTGGCGCGGAGCAGTGGGGAAATTGCAAACGCTTGAGGGAACGCTGTTGCCGCCGCCTCAATGGAAGTCAGGAAATCGAATGTTAGGTCAATCCATTAAGCTTCGATTAAGTCCTCTGCGGAACAATGCCAGCCGGGCCCATCTTCATAAACACCGTGATCGCCAGGAGAGAGGCACTAATTTTAATTAAACCTCCTTACCTGCCTCCACGCTTGCAGGGAGACAGCTATTTAGACGCCAAATGGCACCCTTGTGCGGAGGCAGGCGGGAAGGAGGCGCTGAGTGGGCTGGAGGCGGGGTGCGGTGGGGGACAGTCGTCACAGGGGCTCGGGCTGCCCAGCCCAGGGAGCCACCGCCCCAAGGGTGACGCCCAGCACACCCGTTGGAGGTCTACGGGCAAGTGGCCATCCTCTCTGGGCTCCAGTTCCCTTGGGGACCTATTCCTGGTGGTCTGGGGCTGGAACAGGGGAGAAATCCCCTCCCACCTTCCCGACTCTGGGCAAATCTTCCCCCTCCTCTTGCCCAAACTTGTCTCCTTCACTCCAGCCCTGGGTCTAGCCTCTTGCAGGGCTCCGGGCTGCCACCTGCTATCCTGCTCCCAGGCTGCAGTTGGAAGGACCTTGCTAAAATGCAAATGTGATCATGTTACTTCAGCTGAAAAGCCTTCCCAAGGTAAGGGTCAAGGTACTTGGCCTGGCATTGGAGGCCTCACACAGCTCCGTCCCTGCCCAACCTCCCAGCCTCCTCTCCACCCCCCTCCCTGCCCCACAGTCACACCAGACTTTCAGGATTCCCCATCCCTTTGCACAAGCTCTGGCTTCCGTCTGGAATGCCCTTGCTGCTGCTTGCTTTGTTTCACCTAGAACACTCCTACTCATACCTCAAGGCCCAGCTCAGAGGCCCCTCTTCCTCCGAAAAGCCTTCCTTGATATCTTAGGTGGGGTTGGTTCCTTTTCTTTGGCCCAAATCTGATCACACTGGACTGCTCAGTCTCCTTCTGGAACCCGGAACCTGTCAGCCAACAGCCTCTGTGGCTTACCTGGCCTCCTCTCCCACTACCTTCCCAGGAGCTCAGGCAAGCCCAGGCACCGGGACCTCCTCCCCACCACCCATCCCAGACTCGGCCTCACTGGAGTTTGTTTCTGACTTGCTGGGCTGGGCATTTCCCCCACCCACCTCAGCCAGACCCTCATGCCTGTGACAAGGCACTGTGCCAGACACAGCACATGATAAAGGTGGAGACTGATTCATTCATTCACTTCATTCATTCCTTTGTTCATTTGCTCACTGATGGTAATGACAGTTAGAAGGAAAACAATACCCACACATTCCAAGGGGCCAGGCCACGCTCTGAGTACTTGGGGGGAATCCCCTCATTAAATCCTCATAGCAAATTAAGGATTATTACGACGGCCATCTTACAGATGGGAAAAATAGAGGCTCAGAGAGTGGGGTGACTTGCTCAAGGACACACAGCCAGAGTCCAGATTTAGAATCCAGGTGGTCCGGCCCCTCCAGCCTATGCCAACCAAGCACTGCAGACAGTCCCCATCTCCCAGGCCTCAGCCACCTCCTCTGGAAAGCAGGATGAAGGCTGGCAAGAAGGAGGGGCCAGCACTCATGCTTCTGAACTCAGCCGCTCACCTGGACCCAGGAAAAGAGGGCTGGGCTCAGCCTTGCTGTCCTTACACCCATACCAGGAGGAGTCCTGCATTAATCGCCTGGTAGAGGCCAGAGCCATGCTGGCCTAGCAGTCCCCAGCACCCAGGGCTTTGTTGGGAAGAAGGGCCGAGGCTGCAGGGGTGTGCCTCAGGCCGGAGACATAGTGCCCTCTCTGCAGGAAGGCCTGGCCAAGGAGACTGATGGCTGGCATCCCACCTTCCACCCACCCCTCCTCTGGACCTCCCCAGGGGCCTCTTGACGGTCAGGTCAAGAACTGTCACCTCACAACAGCCCCTACACCGCCGCAGATCTCTAAATCCCTCTTGCCTCCAATCTCCCATCACTCGCCAATTACAGATTCTTTATACAACATGACCCGTAAAAACCCACAAGCCTGGGGCGCCTGGGTGGCGCAGTCGGTTGAGCGTCCGACTTCAACCAGGTCACGATCTCACGGTCCGTGAGTTCGAGCCCCGCGTCGGGCTCTGGGCTGATGGCTCAGAGCCTGGAGCCTGTTTCCGATTCTGTGTCTCCCTCTCTCTCTGCACCTCCCCCGTTCATGCTCTGTCTCTCTCTGTCCCAAAAAATAAATAAACGTTGAAAAACCCACAAGCCTGTGAAAGTTCTTAGTCTGCACATGTGCGAAAACAAAGATACAGAAGCAAAGGCACCGACACGCACATACCTCCTGGGGTGTCCACACCCCCAACCACATGCAACCATGGCTTTGGCCTGAGCCAGTTCCCAGAGCCTGGCAGCTCACAAAGACAAGGCTTGGAAGCGGGTACCACTGTGGGGAGAAAGGAAGGGGCTTCCCCCAGCTGAATCCAGTCTGGCCTGGGCCCCTGAGGACCCTGCAAGGGCTCTAGGCCCCAGCTCCTCACTGGCAGCCCAAGATTCTGTCCCTACCCTGCACCTTAGCCGTCCCCTACCAACCTGTGTAGCCTTACAGATAAGCCCTCCAGCTACCCCCCTGCTGTGCTGGAGTCAGGAGACCAGTCCAGGCACCCAGCCACAGGGCCACAGCTTGAGCGCTGGGCTTCCCACAATCACAATCAACGCTTCATTAATCACCACCCCCCACCCAGCTGACTCCTTCTCCTTGGCTTCCCCAACTCCCCCCACCCACTCTTGAGCAGGCCCTCCCTCATTGACTGGGGCCGATGTCATCTGCCACAAAAATGACATCTGAATCCTGCCTCCTCCCCGAATGACAAAGCATTCATGCCCCTCTGTTCTGACCTTCCATCCCATCTATACCTCTGCTGAAAGATCTATCCCTCCGGCAAGCTCCTACTCATCCTCCAAAACCCTTCTCAGATGTCCCTCTTCCAGGAAGCCTTCTAGGCAGAGCCCTTGCTCCCCACATGGGGTTCCCCATCTGTCTGTCCCCATCCTGACAGTGACAGTGCTAGCTGAAGGCCTCTCCTGGACTGGGAGCCACCAGACAGCAAGGACATGTCTATGTTCACAGCATTGCTGGACACAGGGAAGACGCTGGAGATGGCTTGTTAGGTGAAGGAGGATGGCAGGCCAGCCTGAGGAGAGCCCAGAGGAGGGTGGAGGCTGGGTGGGTCCAGAAGGCAGTGAGAGGGAGGCACCTGACTTGGGGAGTAGGTCTGGTGAGCTGGGCTCACCCTCTGCCGCTTCTCTGCTTTATTTCCCTCCTTAGCACTGACCACAGTCTTCCAGGTGATATGTTCTATTAATCATTTCAGTGATTTCTGTATCTCACTAATCACATTGTGCTTATTGTCTCTCCCCCAAGAGAAGGTCAGCTCTGTGACAGTATGGATTTGGGATCTTTTCTGTTCTCTCCATGTCCCCAGTGCCTTGCAGAGTGCGGATGGTCAGCAAGTGTTTGTAGAATGAATAAGTGAGTGAGTGAGTGGGTAAAGGGTCTGGGCCCCAAGGAACCCAGAGCCAGAATGTGGACGCCCCCTAGAGCAGGGAATCAGGGAAAACAGGGAGCCTGGGATGGCAGCCAGGGAACAGAAGCTCCTGAAATCACACAGGTGTTTTCTGGAGGAGGGATGGGCACCTTTCTAGGGCAGCCAGACAGGACTTTACGAATTCTCAGAAAGAGTCCGTATCCCACACGGGCAAATCTTAGACATTGTCTTGGTCCTCTGTACTTTCACACAGAGAAACTGAGGCCCGGAGAGGAAACAGCCCCCATTTTAAGAGCCAGGCGCCGGGCCAGGTCCCTTCATACCCTTGTTCATGACACGAGGGGTCCGTGCCCCGCCAAGGCTGCCGGGGGCGCAGCCTCATGGAGGCCTCTCGACGCCTGGCCGGCCACCCGCCTGGCCCCCCGTGCCGCCCCGCGCCGGGCCTACTCACCGAGGCTGAAGAGGATGAGGAATTTGAGGCAGACGAACTCCTGGCGGTCCAGCTGCAGCGCGTGTAACTGCAGCACCAGCTCCTGCGCCCGCAGCACCAGGCTGTGCAGCAGGGAGCCCGCCTGGGCGGCCACCGCGGTCAGCTCCACCTGGACGGACAGACGTCAGCGTCGGTAGGCGCGGGCCACAGGACGGGCCAGGGGTTCCGCGGGCCTTGGGCGGGAGGCTCGATGAGGAACGGTGGGGGGAGGGGCGGGGCGGATGGGAGGCCCTGGGCGGGGTGGGCGGGAGTGCCCATCCTTGGCGCGCGGGGGGGGGGGGGGGGGGGGGGGGGGGGGAGGCAACATCTCCCCGCCCCCCAGGAGCCCTCCAAGCCCCAGTTCTCCCCACGCTGGGCCCAGCTTTCCCAGGTCTCCCCACGCTGCCAGGAGCTGAGGGCCTCGTGGCAGCAGAGCCAACACAGGGCAGGCGGGTGCAGGGGCAGAGCTGGTGGGTTCTTCGCACGCAAAGAGCTGCCACCAGGCCCATGGTACAAGCGGCTTTTGTGTTTGGGGTGATATCTGCAGCAAAGGCCACGAGGCCAGGTGTGGGGCAGGGTCGGGGAGGGTCCGCCTGGACGCACATGGGTTCGGCCACTGACTGCTCAGGGCCCCACACACGGCCACACGTGGACACCCAGACTGGGGATGTGGTCACACCTCAGCTCACGCTCGCTCACACATGCACACACCCGGACACACTCCCAGGGCGGTCTACCCACTTCATGAAGGGAACACGCACACACACACATGCCCTGGTATGGTCACATCACAAGGTAACACGACAGACACGTGCCCGTGTACGAGTCTCCACTGACATGGTGACAGGCACATCTCAACAACCACACATTTACCTGTGTGGAGATTTTGTACAATAAAATACAGGCACACACACACACACGCATACACATACACACACGCACACGCACACTGGACATCCCCATGGCCTTCAGACGCTTCAGCCCGCACACATGCTGACATGGGCCAGTACAAACACACTCACACCTCAGACTCTCCTCAGTGCATTCACAGGTGACCTTCAAGTCACACCCTTGGGACCAGCACTCCCTGGCCCTGGATGTCCCGAGATTCTCAGGATAAGAACTGAGCACGATGACTGAGGGCCTGGGTTACACATAGGGGATGGGGAGCAGGGCCTCAGCCTCCCCACCCCCCACCCCTAGGGGGCCTGGCGGCCCACTCTTGCTCCTGTGGCCGCCTCAGGACTGATGCTCCCTCCACCAGCCCAGGCCCTGGCATCAGCCCCTCTTCTTTTTCTCCCTCCTTCCCTCCACTTTTCCCACACCTCCTCCCCACAGTTGGGGGTCTTCCTCCTTGCATTGTCCCCTTCCAGGTCCCCAGCAGTACACAGTGGCCTCAATGCCCTCAGCCGCTATCTTGCCCTCTCCCTGGGCTTCCTCAGAAACAGCCTGCGTGAGCCCTTCTGCGCTTGAAACTCTCCAGTTGGTCCTGTTGAATCTCAGGAGTTCCCAGCTCGTACCCTAGTGCCCCTAATCCCTCGCTCTGGACAGAGGAGCAAATTCCTTTGCCCTTCCTTTGTTTATTCAGGATTTAGGGCCTGCAAGGTCTTGCCCACCCCAGCCTCCAGCAACCCCTCCAGGCTTACCTCTCACCTCACCCCGCCCACCACAGGGCTCCTGCCCCCCACCCCCATATACTGGCAGCCCCTGGTGGCTCAGCAGTTCTAAACGTCCCCCTGTACGCCTTTGCCCATGCTGTCCCCTCTGATGTGGTGTGGGTGAGGCTGATTCCCCCACAACCTTTTACTACCTGACCAACCCCTATTTGTTCTTCTAGACCCAGTGCCACCATCACCTCCTCCCTGACCTCCCCACATCCCTGAGATGCTTCCCAGGGGCTGCCTCCTGTCAAGGCCAGGGCCAGGGCAGGTCAGAGGGAGATCAGGCATGAACATGGGGGAAGGGCTGACATTTCGGCAGCCCAGGGCCAGCCCTGGAGAGGCCTACGATCTCTTCCGGGCTCAGAATTCTGGAAGTGCACATGAGGGCCTGGCACAGGGCACAGTAGGGTCTGGTCACCTCCTGCCCGGTGACCAGCAGGATGCTGCCCTCCTTGCCGTGTTGGATCTGGCGGTAGATGTGGTCGAATACCAGCAGCTCGCTCCAGCAGTTCTGTAGCAGGGTCATCTGGTCGGCCACCTGGAGGGAAGAGGCATATGCCGGTGCGGGGTCCAGCCAGGGACTTTCCCCTCACCCCTCCCTCTTCCAACTCATAATTCAGCAGCTCCCTTGGGTATGTGACCTGGGCAAGCTACTTAACCTGTCTGTGCCCTTTTTGCCTAGCTGCATGCTTCATCAAAGTGTGGCAAGGTTCTAGCAAAACAAACCAAAACCAAGGTTTAATGGGGGTGCTTAGAGCTCACATAGGCCGGGCTTCAGGCCCCAGCTCTGCTTCTACAAGTTGCATGACCTTAAGCAAATTCTATAGCCTTCTGAGCCTCTGTTTTCTCATCTGTAAAGTGGGCACAGTATTAGAAGGTGGTTCGGCACATGTTAGGTACTCAATAAGTATTGGTGAATGATGTTCATGAAAGTAATTTGTGAAGACGTCCTTCAAATGCAAGGGGAGATGATTAATTTCAACCTTGTGCCCATTTGGCCTGTGGCCGCATCTCTGGCAGCCTCAGTAGCTCAAAAAACAAGCCCTGAAGAGGAAACAGAGGGCTTCCCTGGGCCTTATCCACAACTTTCAGGCTTGTGAGAAGGAAGCGCCCTGCTGGCTCAAGATCTGGCCTGGAATGAGCAGGTGGCTGGCAATGGTCCATCTGAAGCAGGAACAGAAATACAAGGAGGGCAGATTCTGAACACCCAGGCTGTAGTCGGGCACCCAGCGAGAGGGCAGAGACTACCTCTGTGTGGGGTGTCCTTCCACCCTGGAGGGTCACCACATTCTAGCCTGGCAAGAAAGGACACTCATGACAATGGCAAATGGGACTCGGAACCATCGGATGCCAGAGCCAGATGGGCCCTCGGGGATCCCCAGGACAAAACCCATATTTTTTCAGATGAGAATCTACCACTTGGAGAAGGCGAGGGACTCTTTTGGGAGAGAGATAGAGCCAGGCCAGAGACATAACTGGCCTTCTCAGTCTACGACCCTCTACGGTGACAAAATACTGAGCTCTCCTGGGTGTCCAGACCTGCACGGGGCACTGCACGCCACCCTCAGAAGACACAGTATAGACTCCGGTGCCCCTCAGCATCTGCAGCTCATTAGCCCACCACCAGCTACATGGCAGGTGCTTCCCAGGTACCCTACCGGGCCCTGCCCTGTGATGAATGCAGACCGTGATAGCTATTAGTCTTTGCACTGCACCTCCACGAAGCTAGGGTGGTATAGCTGTTATCCCCAATCTATGGAAAAAGGACACCCAGAGAGGTCAAGCAACTCACCCAAGGTCACACTGCTCTGTCTGGCTCTAGATCTGTGCCCTAAACCACAAGGTATGGAAGAAGACTCACCCTGGCCACCCAGGAGTTCATGGCACTCTTGTTACCTCCCCCATAAAGCTCTCCCCAATCCTGTCCTCTGGATGTCACAACATTTGATGGCACCAATTCATGCCTCTGTCTTCCCCAATACCTGTGGGGTCTGGGAAGGCATGGCAGGCGTCCAGCTCATCTCTGGGCTCCCGGAGGACGGGTCGGTGAGCAGTTGATGCACAGATATGTGCTCCCAAGACAGGTACAGACAGCACAGAGAAACAGCCCCCAACTTGGGGGCCAGAGAGACCCAGGCCACCCCTGGCCTGAGGAGAACTGGCAATGCCTAATGAATAACTCTCTCTTCTGAGGGGTAGAAGCCTCCTTCTGCGACCCTCTGTCCCCGCCCCCTCCTGGGGGCAGCCTGGGGCCTGTCCTCAGGCCGAGGGCAAGAACAAGTGCAGGAAGAGTGGGGGAGCAGCTGGACACACAATCAGGCTCCCTTCGGCCTCACCTGCCTGACCCCACGTGCTAAGAACGAGAGGGAGGGCCTATCTCTGTCCTGCCCTGAGTCACCAGCCCCCCACCTTCCCTTGCTCATTTCATCTCTGTGTCAAGAACCCACATACCTGTCCCTTCCTCTCCTGGCAGAAAGTGCTTTCTAGACCCCCAGTACCATCAGAGTGAGGAGCCCAGCAGGGGGCCCCAGATCTCAGCCACCCCCGGCCCTGAACTGGAGGGGCCAGAAGAGATTGAGACTCAGGCAGGGCTGAATCACAGAGACATCTCTCCTATCTCTCCTCAAGAAATGGCCAATCCCTGGAGAACCACTGGCAGGAGTGGTTCCCCACTAGTTTTAAAGGAGGGAGGCAAGCCTTGGTGAGCACCTGTGGCCAGGCCCATTCCCAGCACACCCTGGACTCCTCACCTCTGTCCTGTCACCATTCTGTCATGTTATAGATAAGGAGACAGTGGCTTGCCTAAAGGAACCACAGGGATCTGGGCTCTGTTCAGATGCTCCTGACTGGGCTGGTCTTCTGGAGGTCCCCAGGAGGTCCTAAGGCCCAAGCAGAAGGTACCTGCCAGGGGGTCAACTGGCCTACCTTGGACAACCCAGTTGGAAGCAGAGTGGGAGGGAGGGCATGCAGGGCTGGGCTTGGCTCCCCCTCCCCATCGGGGCCCCTTTGCCTGGCTTGAAGGAACAGGGAGGGGGTGGGGAGGTGGGAAAGTGAGAGATAAGGGGGAGAATTAGGAGATAAGCAGGCTGAGCTTCGGGCACAAAGCAAGAGGGTCACAGTGACCCAGCTGGCCAAGCCCTGGGAGCAGACTCTGTACCCAGACCTCAGACCCCGGGAGTGGGGGCAGCCCTGCCTACGGGCTGATGGGCGGGGGTGGGGGTGGGGTGGGGTGGGGGGAGAGGCACAGGGCAGAGAGATGCAATATGGTGGCTAAGCTTTGGTGCCCTGTGCCCTCTGTTTGATTCCCAACTGAGCCACATATCCAACTCTGCCCTGATTTTCTGTTCTGAGAAACTGGAAAAATAAAATCCTCCCTCTTTTGGTTAGAGAAAACATATGAGCACAGGGGCATCAGTGGTGAAGGGCTCTGTGGACCCATGGTTGGCACTCCTGTGGATGCTGCCCCAGCCTGGGTTCCCATCTACCCCCAGCCAAATGGACTTTTCACTTGCTCTTCCTCTAGATGGACAGATGGACACATAAAGACACCAAACTCCGAATCGCTGCCCACACAGATGAATACACACACACACACACACACACACACACACACACTTCTCTTTATTTAAAAGAAAATCAGAAAGCTGTAGCTGCCAGCCCCTCTCCACAGGACAGCAGGTGGCTAAGAGGCTCACTTAACCAAAGAGGGTGGTTTCACCTTCCTTGGCTTTCTCCCTAAGCAAAGGTTCCTCCTCTGCCCTCAGACCTCCTTGCCACCCTGGGAACAAGGACATTTGCAGTCCCGGCCCTGGGGTCCCTCACTGGCCTGGTCTGTCTGCTCAGCCTACCAGCCACCCACCCCTCCTGCCGGTCTGTCATAAATCTTCCTGGAGCCTTGACACTTTGCAGCCTGCCCTGGAGAAGGGGTATTTATGGGTGCCGAGCTGACCTCCCTCCCAGCAGGCCCCCCTCTGGAGTCCCCTGGGGTCTGATCAGTCTGGCAGCCGAAGGCCAGCGGGCTCTGTAATTCTCCGGTGGCTGACATGCCACGGGCCAGCCATGGCGTTCTCTCAGCCGAGTGGTCGGCAGGCCATCGTTTGTCAGCCCGGGACTGACAGAGTTACTGCTGTTTAAACGAAACCATATATCAGAGCAGTTAAATCTGTTGCCAATCGGGGGCCTCCAAGCTGGATGTTGAGGAGTGAAGTGATGTCAAGATGGGTCATTAGGCACTCTTGGCCCTCCCCTCCCCCTCCCTGATTCCTATCTTGCAGCCTCCCGGCCTGTCTTTCCCGGGAACTGTCCAGAGAGGCTGAGTGCCCGGACCTACACCCTGCCCTCCACCGGGCAGCGGGTACAGGTGTTTCTGCTACCTTGCATCATACAAAGGGGCTTCATAAGCCCAGGGCAAGGCAGACCCCATCTGCTCCCAGAGGAACACTAGCGCTCAGAGGAGCTTGGGTGCAGTCTATCCCTTCTCATGCCTCCTGGCCGGGCCTGTGCACCTCCTGAGAGTATAGATTACACGGGGCAGCAGCCGAGGGGACAGAGGGGAGCTCCTATTCCTGCTAACCCGTGTGCCGTACCCTGTGGGAAATCTTTACCTGTCCTGGTTCACTGAATCCTTACAACCACCACCCCATGTGGAAGATGATATTTAAACTCCCCTTATTTTATAGATAAGGAAACCGAGGCCCAGAGTAGTAGTCACCTGCCCAAAGTCACACCTGTGGTAAGTGGCAGGGCTGACAGAGCTGGAACTTGAACACAGGCTTCTCTGATTCTGGTCTTTGTTACTAACTTCAGTGCCACTGTCAGATCTAACATTCCACAATTGTGTGAGATGGAAAAATAGAGACCAAGGGACATCTAAGCTGGGAAAGAGGAGGGATGAGGAGAACTGCAAGAGGGCATCAGCGCCCACAGCATCCCTACAGCTCAGCAAAGACCCCAGGCCTTCCCCTGGGCAGCGAGATGATATTAGCATCATAGAGGGGTGAGTGGCCTCTAGGGAGAGCTCCGGCTCTGTGGTAGGAGCCCTCTCTGACCCAGGATGTGGGGCCCCAGCCAGCTCTGGCAGGCCGTCTGTCACCTACTGCCAGAGGACCCACTTCTGGTCCAAGCTCTGCTTCTGACCCTGCCAACCTCTCCGGACACAGAGGGCCACCTGAAATCCCCTACCACATGACGCCTTTTCACATTCCTAGGCCTTACTCTATGCTGTTCCCCCTTCCTGGAATGTCCTCAACCTTGTCGGACTGCTTCCTGGAAAGGCAGAGATCAAAGAAACCTCTGATTTCCTTAGACAGAGTCAGTTTTCCCTCCTCCTGGGCCCCACCGTCCCCTCTGCATCGTTCTCAGAGCCCTCGGCAGCCTGTGTGGGCATCAGCTGTGTGTGTGTGTCTGTCTCCTCCAATAGCCTGGAGGCCTCCTGGGTCCAGTTCATTTCAATGTCCCCTGTGCCCAGCCCAAGTGCCCCACTCTCAGAGCTAGAGAGTCTGTTTCCTAAGATGTATGCTGCCTGGAGGTAGGGAGATGGTCACCCAAAAGGGAGTCCAGGGTCATTCAGCACCACTCCCACTTTTCTGCTTCCCCACCTCTGGCTTTGCAAACAGACACCAGCCAGGGCTCACTGGATCAGTAGGAAAGAAGTTCCACGTGGCTGATGAGAGGCCCTTTCATGGGCTGGGCTGGTACTTATTTGCAAGGCTCCTTTACAGAGGATGGTGACCATGGTTCATATTCCTGGGCACAATTCAGAGATTCTGGGAAGGGGAAGCAGGAAAGTTTGGACCACAGAGAAGCCAGAAGCAGGAAAAAACACTCAGCAAAGCTGGGACAAAAGCCCTTCCCATCCTGTGTGAAAAACCCCAAGAGACTAGGAAGGCGGCCAGAGGAAGTGCCCTGCCCCTGGATCCAGAGTTCTGGAAAGCCAGGAATGCTCCGCTCCTCCTCCCCTCTGCACAGGGGCCTCATGGGAAGTCTGGAGGAGAAGCTGGCAACCAACCCAAGGGTCCTGGGATCCTCATCCCCAACCAGGGCCTCCAGCCATAAGTGAGAGGCAGATGGGATTGTTCAAGGCCCTGCCTCTTGTCCCATCCATGTGGTTGGCCTAGATAGGGGGTAAGGGTGAGAAGTCCCACCCCGTGGCAGATACATGACACATCCCCAGACCCTCCATAGTGGAAGCAGTAATCATCACCACCAACTCTTGACTCCTGGAGTAACCCAGGCCCCCAGTCCCATGACACCTCAAGGGCTGACAGTGCCCACCTCCTATCTTATCCCGCCCTGTGCCCAGCCCAGGCAGGCAGTGCCCCCGGCCCATCCGGCCACATGCCCCTGGAGGAAGCCCAGGCGTCAGCACTGACAATGCTGCTCAAGGCTGCAGTGGCCCCAGCAGGGAGGGCAACAGGCCCTGCTGTTTACACCCCGCCCTGGAACAGCCAGTGGGGCTGGCCTGGGAAAGGCAAACACCGATAGGCCTGGACTAAAGACTGTCTATGCCCAGGCCAACGAGGGCTGGGCCTTGGCTGGGCTCGAGGGACCTCTGATATTCGCACCCTGATCACAGGGAGCCAGGGCACTAGAGGGGCAGCTCCCGGGCCTTGGGCCCATCAGAGCACCAGGCAGGATGACTGGGAAGTTCTCCCCTTGCTGGCCTCGGTCTCTCCTGCTGCTTTCTTGCTTACTTTAGCTGCAGGTACTCCAAACCAGGGGAAGGAAAGCCTTGCAGAAAAGGAAGGTGGTCTCCTCTGGGAAGATCGGTGACAGGCCCTGCAATCCACACCCCCCAGCTCCCCCTGCACACACAGACAGCCACTCGTGGGACCAACCATCATGCACAAGAGATGCAGGGACAGCAAGACCTTTCACCTTAGCTGGGAAGAAGAACATCCACAAGCACCCCAAACTCTGAGATACAAAGACCCCACCTATGACATTTGAGGCTGATAGGGATTGGTGGCCTCTCCAAATGGGAGGCCAGGATCAGTTGTCTCCTCTTCCAGACACTGGGCTGGGGCAGCCACAGACAGCTTCCAAAGGATTCAGCTAGTCTTTTGGGGGAGCTCAGGGTCTCAAAGAAAGAGAGATAAATGCCTACAGAGACCCGACCAGATGAGAAACAGAGACTGAAGGGGCTGGAGAAATAGACATACAGAGAGATAGCACACCAGGGAGTGAAAGACAACAGAAAGAGACAGAGGCAGAGACAAAAGAAGCAGAGTCTTGAGATAGAGACTCAAGAAACAGAGAAGGAAAGAGGGTGGGAGGGATGAAGGAGAGGGGGATAGGGGTAAGAAACACTCCTCAGTGTCCCCAGTGTGGCTTCCCTGTGCCCAGACACTGCCCAAAGCCAGTGGGCAGAACAGCTCCATCCAAGGGGTAACTGAGACTGAGACTAGGGCAGCCAAGAGGACACCCCAGCGGCGAGCCAGGCAGGAGGAGGGACTCACCTCCAGCTCCTTGAAGACCATGCACCTGCGTGCCCAGTCCACGATGGAGATGAAGGTCTGGTCAGCCATCCTGCATAGGAGGCTGAAGGCCGCAGGCTGGTCAGGGCGGCCCTTGGCCGGCTCCTGCAGGCAGCCCACAATGCGTGCCCGAACCTGGTCCTCGTCCGGCTCCAGCTGTAGCAGCTGCAGGATGAGCTCAGGCACACCAGGCCCTCCGGAGAAGGGCTCTGGGTAGCCATAGGGTGGCCCAGGCTGTGGGGGACTGGCATAGGGTTCTGGGTACTCAGACTTGATAGCACGGCCAGGGAAGGTGGGATAGAGGTAGCCAGCCAGTGGCCCGTGGGCACTGGGCACGGCCATGGGCAGTGCTGGGGCCCCAAAGTCGCCCAGTGGCCCAGCAGGTGGACCAGAGGCCAGGCCCTTGGGCTCAGGTGCATGCAGGCCAGGGGGCAGCATGTAGTCCGGTGGGGGAGGGGGTGGGGGAGGCACCCCCATTGGAGGGCCTGTCTCCAGCTTGAAGCCATTGGCTCGAATCTGTGCCTTCTTCTGCTGCTTCAGGGCTCGGTCCCGTTTGTACATGGGCCCAAACTTGTTCCGGCCACCCCGCATGCGGTCAGCACGCACAGCTGTGGGCAGAAGCAGAGGGTCAGACTCACCCCCTCCAAGTCTCCTGCCATAATGCCACACTCACGGATCTTTCCCAAACAGACCTGTGTCACTTCCCTGCTCAATAGCTTTCCATGGCTCCCACTGCCCACAGGTGAAATCAATCTCCCTTAGCACAGCATTCAAGGCCCTGTTTACCATTCCTGGGTCATCCCTTACAAGACCCCATGTTCTTTCCACTCCTCCTCATGTCTCTGCTCCTCTGCTTGGCACGGCTCCTTCTTCCTCCACCTTGCCTTTGATATTCCTTCTGCCTCAAACCCTTTCCTTCTCTCATGCCTGCCAAACACCCAGCCCCCAGGGCCACAACCTCCAGAAGTGTTCCTAGATTCATCCAGGCAGAATTCACTATCCTTGGCCCAGATGTCCTGCCTCTTGCCCACCCTCATCCTTCTGAGTGGTATCGGACCACGTGACTCAAACGGAGAGTTGCTGGCGACTCAAGAGTGGGTTCAGGGGCCTAGCACAAGGCTGAGCCGAGAGATGGTAGGTAACAGGAAGGAGACCCTAGTCAGCTTTATTCACAGCATCCAGTCCAGTCTCCAGGATCCAGCTGCTCCTGGACTCTGACTGCCTGTCTCTGGCAAACCCCTACTGCAAAATGACTCTGGCTTCCCCCACTGCCTTCAAGTATGAAGCTGAGTTTAGGGCTGGCCAGGGCTCTGTGCTAGGAGAAGGGACCTCCCCGGCTGACCAGATGTCCCTCCGTCTGGCCAAGAATGTGTCACCAGCCAGACCCAACAGGTGCATCTCTGCAGCTGCAGTGTGGCCCCAGCCCCTGCTCAGACAGGACCCCACCCTGGGCCCTGGGAGAAGGGAGACAGTAGGAGGCAGAGGGCGGTGCTCAGCAAGGAAGGTGTCTTGGGGGTCCACTCAGCCAATCTTCCTGCCACAGGGGTGCACAGGCCAGCTCTGCTCCCTCAGGCTCCGTCAGGGTGGTTTTGCTACTTGCAGCAACGAGCTCTCCTGACCAGTGAGGACCTGGAGCTGGGGATGTCGGGACATCCCCCTCACATCTAGGAGTCCTTCCTCTAGGTGGCAGAACGTGTGGTCAGCGGCTCTCAGGGCCACTAGGGGCTTCCACGTTGTTTAAAAACTTTAGCCAACAGCTGTCTGCTCGGCGCACAGCCCAGCTGGGGCCAGCAGGGTGGAAGCCTACGAGTGTCCACCCTCAGAAAGTTTGAGTTCTTCCTGCCGAAACGTTTTTCCTCCCCTCTGGACTGAGAGCCGGGAGGAAGGGATTGGGAAGGGAAGGATGGGCCTGGGTCCTGTGGGACCAATTGTTCCCCTTTCCCGCAACCTCTCAGGGCCCACCCAAGAACATGGTGGAAGGACTCTCATCCACCGAGTGAATGGCCTGAGTGAACCTTTTGGGTGGGCTGGCTGCGTGAAGCCTGATGATGGACAGATAGTAACCTAAGTGATGACGATGATAATAATAATAGTAATAACAATAACAACAACAACAATAACAATAATAATAGCATTTACTACGTGCTGGCTTTTCTGTACCATTCCCTCACACTGACTCTAGGAGGAAGACACTACTATCAGCTCTAGTTTTCAGATGGGGTATCTGCAGCTCAGAGAGGTTAAGAAACTTGCCCAGTGTCACTCAGCCTGTGAGTGGAGGCACTGGGACTTGAACTCTGGTAAAGGTGTTGGTCACCTTGGCTCTCACTGCTGTTGGGGGCTCAGTGGGGGTGTTGTAGGTCTCCCTGCAGAAGAGGAGCTCTGCGGGGCTCTGCCCTGTGCTGCCCCGGCTCTCAGAGGCTGCAGAAAGGGCCTGAGCCTCTCTATATCTCCTCGCCAGACAGAGCCGGCCACTTCTCACCCCTCCCCAGCAGAGATCGGGCTCTAGCGTCACAGTGAGGGGCCACCGGCCGGCTCCGGAAACTTTAAGAAGGCCACTCGTGCCCTCCTCTCACCGCTCCTAGCACCCGCACCCACAGACAGCGAGGTCAGCGGTCGGAGGCCCGCAGCGCGGCGCGCGCACCTTCCAGGCGCATCCCCACCGTCAGGCACTTCTGGAAGCGGCAGAAGGGACAGCGCTTGCGCTGCGTCTTGTCGATCTTGCAGCTCTGGCTCTCGGTGCACGTGTAGTGCTTGTTGTTCTGCACCGTGCGCTTGAAGAAGCCCTTGGGGAGAGCGGAGTCAGCGCGGGAGGCGGGCAGGCCGCGCGTCCCCTCCCCGGGGCCCGATTCCTTCTGTACCGCCCGGCAGGGCCTGCCCCCCCCCCCCCCCACCGCGTCCCACCGGCTCGCCCGCCGTCCGCGCGCCTAGCTAGCCCTGCCGGCCCGCAGCCCGCCGCCCGCTCACCTTGCAGCTCTCGCATGTGAGCAGCCCGTAGTGGTAGCCGGACACCTTGTCCCCACACACGGGGCACAGCTCATCCAGGTCCTCGTCGTACGAATAGTCCATGCCCGCGGCGTCCGCCTGCGGAGGAAGGAGGGGGTCACCGCGGGCGGGACGCGACCCGCAGCGCGGCAGACCTGGGGGCCGGGGGCCCGGCGCCCCCACGGCGCTGTCCCCCATTAGCGCGCGGGGGTCAAGGCCGCTCGTGGCAGGCCACCCATCGGAGCGCCCTGAGCAGCCCGCAGTGGGATGTGGCCGGGGCGGCCCCTGTTCGGCCTTTACCGACCCTGTCCCAGCGTTCCTGCCCCTCGTCCCTCCCCCCCCCCGCCCCCCGCCCGGGCCAGGGGCCCTCCCGGCGTGGTCTGCGTGGCGCCCGATCGGGGACCCTCGGATTCGGTGCGCTTGGATCCGGATTCGTTCGTCTGAGAACAAAACCCCGATTCTGAGAAAACGAGATGGGCTCGGCCGCGAGGGAGACACCAATGAACCCGGCCAGAGTGGGGCCGGAGTGTCCTGGGGAATCGGACAGGGACGAAGGAGGCAGAGACAGAGTCCGAGGGAGACAGAGAGATGGGCAGAGCGAAAGCGAGAGATACCGACCGACGCTGCCTAACGGAGCGAGCACCCTGGGGCGACAGAGACAACGAAAACCCGAGACTGACAGACACACTGATGCCGAGCGGAGAAAACCAGGGGGAGACGAGACAGACAGAGAGATAGGGAGCTAGAGAGAGAACGAAAGAGAGAGAGAGAGAGAGAGAGAGAGAGAGATCAAAGACACCGAGAGACAGAGGCCCAAGAGAAAACCTGGGAAAGGCAGATGCAGAGCCAGAGACACAGCGGTAGACGAGAGACAGCCCGAGACACCGAGAGGCAAGAGAAACCGGGAGAGAAGAAGGCAGAGAGGGGCGACAGAGACACCGAGAGAAAACCTGGAAAGACGGAGGCGCCCAGCAAGTGGGCCGGGGACGGGAAGACGCGCGGAACGCGGCCGGAGCCGGGAGCCCGAGCTCCGAGGCGTGGCCCCGCAGGGTCGGACCCCGCCAGGGGCTCGCGCCGGGAGAGGCGGAGAACGACGGCGCCGGGACTGAAAGCCCGAAAGCGCCGAGCCGCCGGGGGCCCCCGGGCCGGGAGGGAGACAAAGCCCGCGGCAGCGACGGCAACGGGAGGCGCAGCCCGTGCCGCCGAGGCCGAGACGTCGGGCGGAGGGAGGGCGCAGCCGAGACGCCGGGCGTGGAGTCGCAGGCCGGGCGCGAGACCTCGGGCGGAGACCTCCCGGGCTCCGGGGGGACCGAGCCCAAGGCGGGGGAGCGACCTCGGGCGGAGAGTCGAAGTCCCAAGGAGGGAAGTGCGCGGAGCCGGGGCCCAGGAAGCGAGAAGGGGCGCGACGGCGGCCGCGGCCCGCCCGGCGCCCACCTGGCGGCTCCTGCGAGCAGCAGCGCCCCGCGTCCCGCCCGCGCGGAGCCCCGCACCTCCTGGCCGCGCCGCCGCCGGTGATGAGCCGCACCCGGGCGCAGCGCCGCCTGCCCGCGATGACGGCCGATCGGGCCGGGGGCGGGGAGGCGGGGGCGCGGGGCCTCGGCGCCCCCCCCCACCACCCTGCCTCCCCGCCCCCCCGCCGCCTCCCGGGCCGCACCTGGGACCCGGGCCCCTCCGCCGCCAATGCGCGCTGCGCGAACCCGCCTCGCAGGGGCCAGGGGCCGGCTCCTCTATATCAGCGCGTGCGGTATCCGGGGGCGGAGGCCCGGCCCGCGCCCTCCCCCGCCACCTAGCCTGGCTAGCGCCTTTACCCTCAC
Organism: Leopardus geoffroyi; assembly: GCF_018350155.1. NCBI lineage: Eukaryota > Metazoa > Chordata > Mammalia > Carnivora > Felidae > Leopardus > Leopardus geoffroyi. Next base: position 83,683,307 of record NC_059342.1, read on the forward strand.
CCTCTCGGCCCCCCATTCCCAGCCCGGGCGCCTCGGAATCCGGGCAGGTGCTGAGAGCCGGGGAGCCTCGAGCCACCCAGGAGGCGAGCCTCTGTTTGCGAATCCAGCTTAGTCGTGGCAAGGACCACGCTGGGGGCGCTGGTCGTTTTGCAGCATGGAAGTGGGTAAGGGCAAACGTGGGGGTCCGTGGCCAAGGCACGGGTTCAAGGCTAGAAACCCGGTCTCGCCCTGGCCATGCCGTATTTCCTCACTGGAGACTTAGGCAAATCTACACACACACACACACACACACACACACACACTGGTCCTCAGTTTCCTTATCTGCGAAGTGGTAATGACGACTGGACTTCCGTAAGAGTGGGCATGCGGATGAACCGAAGTGGTGTTGGCAAAACGCATGCCTTAGCACTGAGGCAGCGTTTAGTAGTATCCAGCTGGGAGACCTTCCGCACGCCCTCTCTCCTCCGTGGGCCTCAGTTTGCTCTGCCAGAAATGGGAATCTTCCGAGGTCTGGCGAGGACCCGAAGCCACCGGGGGCGCGGGAGCTAGGAGAATAGAGGAACCCCTCCCCCATCCCATTCTGAGCCTTTTACCTGGGCTGGGGGAGGGGGTAAGGGAGTGCCCAGCATCCCCGGGGACAAAGGGGTCCCTGGGCTGCACCAGGCTGAGCACTTGCTCTGGGTGGGGAAAGTCTACCCCATTACTCATTTACCAGAGAAAGGCACCACCTCACATGTTGCCCCTGCCCTCTTTGCGGAGAAAAGTGTTGAGATCAGCAAGGCCAAAATGCCGGGTCTTCAAGGGGTGTGTGTGTGGGGGGGGGGGGGGGGGGCGGAGCGGGAAACCACAATTATGTACCCACAGGGATGCATCCGATCTGAAGGCTCTGGCCCTTGGCCTCGACTGACTTTGTCTGGGACCCTGACCTGAGCCGCCCCCACCACCCGGCTTCGGTTGGAGTTGGCACCTTGGTCCCGCGGGCTAGAGACCCCGCGCAGACCATTCCTCAGTCTTTCACCCCGTGGAATTAAGGACGGAATGGGTAGCCAGCCCACTTGCTGTGCAAACTCGGCCAGGTTCCTTTGCTTCTCTGAGCCTCAGTTTCTCCTCATGTAAAATGGAAACGTTTGGCCCTACAGAAGGGGTTCTGTGGTTTCTGTGAGATGCCATGGATGAATCTTGCTGAGGAAGGAGAGCCGCTGGGGTTTAGCTGCAGAATCTCCACATCTGACCCCTGAGAAACACTAGCGGCTGCCGGAGCTGGAGGCGTTCTGAGCTCCATCAGGGAGGGACCCTCAGAAAGAGGAAAACAGGAGTGGGCAGTGGAGGGTATGGAGGGGAAAGGCTAGGGTCTCCTGGACATTGTTGAAGAAGACCCAGGCAGTGTAAGCACAAGTCTGGGCTGGGGGACCCAGTGGTCTAGGGAGCTGGGCTCAGAGGCGGTTCTCCTCCTCTCCCTTCACCTTCCCCCCCTCCCCAGAGGTCACACTATTCACAGGTTGGGAGCCCTGAGGTTGAACGAGGCAGCACTGCACCCACCCCTCACGGCCCCAGGTGCCAGCTCAACATGTGGGGACTCACAGCCCCTCACCCACCTACCCAGGGAAGCACACATTGATCTGGATGGGCCACAGAACAGGGACTGACAGACAGAAGTGCGTTGGAGACAGACACGCAAATCCACAGAGACACACAAATACACAGGCAGGGAGACGCAGAGACCCAGAGACAGGCCCAGGGAACATGGACACGTTCGCAGACTGCTAGGCTTGGGCCAACACAGCGCTGTGAACGCTCGGCCACCAGTAGACAGCGGGACACCGCAGACGCCCATAGGGCCTGTCCCCACAGGCCTACTAGCTCCTCCCATTATCCGCCCGGGGAAGAAGAGGGGGTGGCATGATGGGAGGGCAGGTTTGGGGCGATCTCTGGCCCTTTCCCTACCCAGAGCTGCGGGCACCAGTCACTCAGCAGAGCAGGCAGTGGCCGGCCCAGGCCGCAGGGAGGCACTGAGGAGGGAGGCTGGCCATTAGAGGCCTGGGCCCAGGCCCTCACTTACGGAGCGGAAGGCGAGCTCTCAGGCCGGATGAGGGTGGACAGCGGGCACCAGGGGTCCGAGGGAAGACTCCGGCAGCCCAGGTGGGGCAGCGGTGACCGTGGGCACACAGGAACTCCTTCACGCCACGGCGGGCGGCAGGCGGACAGTAGGCTGGCCCTGTCCGTCCGTCCTCCTCCTCCCCGCCCTGGGCGGGGGGGCACCGGAGGCCCAATTGGTCTCTGCCCCCACGTGACTCTGCAGGCCTCTCTCCTTCTTTGTTGGTGTTTCTCTTCATTTAGGTCTATTTTTTTTTCTTCTCCTAAAAGAAAAAAAAAATACCCCTATCTATCTGGGGGCCGTGGTGGGGGTGGAGGCCAAGGCACTCTGGAGGCCTTGGCCAGCTGGCTGTTCCAGGCCGCTGTGGGAGCCCAGAGGCAGGGACCCCATGTAGGCGGGTAGGCAGCCCCGCTTGTTAGCGACTGGGTGGGAGTGGGGCCTGATTTATGGGCGGCTCCCCCACCAGGCCCGCAGCCTGGCCTCTCTCCCCTTGAATGGCTACCTCCCTGGGGCCTGGCCCGGCAGGGTCCGGCCTGGCCCAGACATGGGAGTGGAGTCAGGTCATCCTGGAGTGGAGACAGGGGCATGGATGACTTGACCAGGTGGCCCTGCTGCTTTGGCTTGATCTTTTTACTCTTCCGGAAGGTGAAGAGAGGAAGAGGGGAATGGAAGGCAATCAGGTGAGCTGACTAAACACCTCCCGGGTGCGTTCCATGTTGGCTTTCCTGAATGTCACCATCTGCTGGGGGCTGCTAGCTGGGGAAGCTGAGGCTGGACTGTATTAATGTATTCAGGGCCAGGTGGTTAGCTAGGCCAGGATTGGGCCAAGTGGGTAGCTAGGATAGGGCAGGATAGGGCAGGGCAGAGGGCAGGGGGTTTTGTCTAGCAGGCCGGGCCTCCCCACGCAGCCAGGGATGTCCCTGTCCAACCTCCAGGTCCAGACAGGTCCTGAACTGTCCTGGTCCCATAGGGCCCAAAGTGCTCTGTTCTGCACCCTTCTGCTGCCTGACACCCTCTTTTGTGCATTCCTTCATTCATCTCACGTTCACTGAGTGCACACTAGATGCCAGGCACTGGATAAAAGGGAAGAAAAGGGAAGAAGTCTCAGTTCTTGGAGGATTTACCTCATAGACATTGGTCCTGGGGGTTGGGGCAGGGCACAGGTGTCCATGGGGCAATCGTTGTTGAAAACCCTCACCACACCCCTTCATTTGAGGAAGGAGGCCAATCACACAGCACCTCACTTATCTGGCTTGGGAGGAACAGGGATTTTCTGGATAACTGAAGTCAACTCTATTTAAAACCTAGTGTGTCTTCCTCATTGGGCCACTGAACACACTTTCGCTTTGTGAAAGTACATACAAGACAAAAATCTTCCTGACAGTCATAACTAATTGATTCTACCGATTAAGTATACAGTAGTCCCCACTTATCCATGGTTTTGCCTTCCACTGTTTCAGCTACCTGTGGTCAACCAGGGTCAGAGAGTAGATGATCCTCTTTGTGACGTGTTGTTAGAAGGTCAACACATAGTGGCCTAACGCCTTGTCACAGTGCCTCCATCATTCCCCTCACTTCTCATCACGCAGGCACTTTATCACCTCACAAGAAGGAGGAGTACGGTACAAGATATTTTGAGAGAGACCACATGCACGTAACTTTTATTATTATAGGTAGGATATATAGGATATTATTATAATTGTTCCATTTTATTATTAGTTATTGTTACTGCGCCTAAGTTATAAATTAAACTCTGTCATAGGTATGTATGTATAGGAAAAAGCATAGTGTATTCAGGGTTCAGTACTATCCATGGTTTCAGCCATCTGGAGGGGGTCTTGGAATGTATCCTCTGCAGATACGGGGGACTACTATATTCTTTTTTTTTTTTTTTTTTTTTAATAGCCCTTCATGCCCAGCGCAGAGCCCAATGCAGGGCTTGAACTCACGACCCTGAGATCAAGACCTGAGCTGAGATTAAGTCAGACGCTTAACCATCTAAGCAACCCAGGCACCCTGGGACTACTATAGTCTAATTCTACTATATTTAAATTCTAATTTCTACCTATGACATAACATATCACTTACTTCTCAACATGCATGACCTCATAATTATGCCTTCTTCATCCACCGAAAAAATTCATCTTATAAGATATACTTCTCTTGCATATGACCGAACCTAACTAGTCTCCCCATTTTTTTTTTTAAGTTTATTTGTTTATTTTGAGGGAGAGAGTGAGCAGGGGTGGGGAAGAGAGAGAGAGGGAGAGAGAATCCCAAGCAGGTTCTGCGCTGTCAGCACAGAGCCTGACATGGGACTCGAATTCATGAACCATGAGATCATGACCTGAGCAGAAATCAAGGGCGCCCCATTGTCTCCCTATTTCGATGTAATGATTTTGTTTCTGGATTGATACCATTCAATCCTCTGAATTTAAGAAAGAAATATCCCAGCAACCACCTTATCATCACCAACATGTCACATACATGTAACGACAAACAACCATGGTCCTTTGCACGTCGTTTGATGGGAGACCATGAAATGACGCCCACTTTCACTGCCTTCTTACAACAGGACAAAACAGGGTCTTTCAACACTGTGGTGTCATGGGAAGAACTAGCCTGGCTTTGTCAGTCTCCTGGTGAGCCTCTGGGCCCTGAGTAGAACTGCTGAGGGATTCGTGGTGGAGACTCTGGCTTAAATCTGGGTTCTGCCATTTCCCAGCTGTGTGACCTGGGACCAATCACTTCTCTGTCTGAGCCTCACATTCTCTCCATAAAACGGGGACAAAATGAGACAATACATGTAACATGCTCAGTGGCTGCCTGGCATGTCATGTGTGCTCAGTAAATGTTAGCAAAACACAAACAAGCAGTAAGCCGAAGGCCTGGCTGGTCAGTCCTCAGGGGCCCTTTCTGTGTTGAGTCTGAGATTGCACCATCATCCTGAACACTGTTTGCCCTTCTGTGATAGGGTGACTCACCCCGGCCTGGGGAACCCTCAAGGAAAGGCTCAGGGCTGATTTATCTCTGGGGCTACAGCAGCCAGCACAGAGCAAGCAAGCATCTGTGAGCATTTGTTGAATGACTACTTACAGGGCACCAAAGGCCCCACAGGCCCCACATGCTGCCGGCAGAGGGTGGGAGGGAGAGTTCTGCTGTCTCCCCCTCCTGTCCCTAGGCAGTCAGCGGAAGCTTTCTGCCACTCAGGCTGGGAGCTCCTCTCCTCTGATTGCCCTGGATATGTTTATGGGCATCCCCTTCCTCTAACCCTCACCCTTACTGGGTGAGGCTGGCAGGGAATGGCAAGGCCCCGACACGGAAGTGCCTATGTGCTGGGTCCCCTCTATTCCACACCTGTGGTCAGCCTCCACCATCCTGGGAGCTAAGCAGTATTTTCTCCTCACCTTCCATGAGCAGCATTTGAGAGATGAAGAAACTCAGGTTCAGGGAGGCGAGGTGTCTTCCCAAAGTCACAAAGCAAGGGTGTGATGGAACTAGGATTTGAATCCACACAGCGGGCTTGCAGAGTGAGAATCCTCTCTGCTCTGCCAGAGCCCCTGGGTGGCCTATTATTTGTCCTTTGCTTCAAGCTCCAGCCCAGGTGGTCCCAGGCCATGAGACCCACCCAGAGGGGAAGGAGAAGGGGTGTAGTCCTGACCCAGGCTCCCCTCCCTCCCTCCCCAAGCAAACAAAGCCCAGGGTCTCTCTTCTAAGTGGGGACTTTCCCAAAGTGCCAGGCCTATTTCCTGGCGGTGGAACAAGGAACAAACAAACTAGAGACCTAGAAACTGAAATGGAGAGGAGAGAGAGAGAATCATCAGGCTGGGGTTGGGGCACAGTGTAGAAAGACAAAGAAAGAACCCATAGAGAAACGAGGCAGAAGAGGAGAAAAGAGACCCATTGACAGCATAACAGACCCAGAAATAGAGAAAGAGAGAGAGGGAAAGGGAAAGGGAGAGGGACGGGGAGAGAGAGAGAGAGAAAGAACAGGACAGAAGAAGGGGAGAGAGGTGGAAAGAATGAGAGCAATTCAGAGAGAGAGAGAGAGAGAGAGAGAGAGAGAGAGACAAAGTGGCAATGGGGGAGAGGGAGACTGAGGCAGAGAAGGAGACAAGAGAGGGGCCAGAAGGAGACAAGAGAGGGGCCAGGCCAGGAGCTGGAGGCAGGGGGAGTGTGGATGTGGAGACCCCTCGCAGGGCAGGAGGGGGTGGGGCTGCTGGCAGCAGCGGAGGCTGTTTCCGCTGCACCCCTTATCAGCCTGCTGCCAGATGTTCAGATCCGATGCCAATGTCAGAGAAGTCCGTAGTGCCAGGTCAAGGCCGTGGCCAGCGGGAGCCTCAGCTGCGGTGTGGGGAGGGGGGTAGGGGGACGGCAGTAGACCTGCTTGCTCTTCTCCTGGTTCTCTGGACTGGGCCACCTGGTGGGGGTGGGAGACACCAGGTGCCTCTGGGGGCTACGTCTCTAGTCGGAGGGCAGGGGCTAGTGGAGGCAGAGTAGGACTCCTGGCAGCACGTGGATGCATACATGTGTACAAACGCCCACGTGTCTGGAAGCACACAGACCCACACTGGCGCACATGAGTGCACAAAGCTGCATGGGGACAACTCAGCGGCTTGTGCACAGCCGCCCCCTCCACTGCACTCCTCTGCATGAGTCCCTGCTCTGCCTGGTCACCCCCTCGCGTGAGCCAGGACCACGGCTGGAGCTGGAGAGGTGAGGCTCTATGGCTGGCAGGGTTTCCAGGTCTACAAATGGGATCCTCACCTAATCTGCATGCCCTTAAGGGCTGGGCTGAGGAACCTGGGACCTTCTAGAATCTGAGGCCTGGCAGAGATCCTCTGGAGGAGGTGCAGGGGCTTGGTGTCTGACAGGGCTGGGGCTTTAGCCTTGGGCCTGGGCCTCTCCGCCATGCTCCTGGAGCGTGCAGCCGCAGCTGGGGCCCCCTTCCTGGAGTAGTTTATCTCACAGCGCACACGCTTGGCCCTCAAGGGGTGACCCAGCCTTGCTCCCCACATTCCTCTTCAGCCGCGCAGCCGGTGGGCCCCCCACAGCCCTGAGACAGGGCCTGTACTTGGGGGGTGGTCGGGAGCAAACCACTCAGAGCCATTCTGCTGGCCTCTTGGCCCCAGACCTTTGCAGCTGTCTCTTTGCTTCTCTCGGCTTTTGTCTCTGAGCATCTCTCGAATTTTGTCTCTGCCATGATTAATCTGTGTCTATCACTGTTTTTGCCTCAGTCTTTCTCTGGCAATGTCCCAGTTTGTTTCTGTTTCAGTCTCTTAGTCTGTCTTTCTCTAGGGTCCTGGAGTCGGACCAGTCTGGGGATACCTCTGCTCTGCTCTCTGGCTCACAGTGGCCAGCTTCAATGGGAATGGATATGAGAAATAAGGCTGTAGGCAAGGGGGCAAAGGGCCTGGGCAAGTGGAGGCCCTAGACTCACAATGGGTGAACTGGGGCAGCCCAGGCAGAAGTCCAGACCCCCTGCCACCCACCTGCTAAGAGTCAGTCCAGATAACGGCACGTAGCTAGCTGGTGGGCTCCCCCATGTAGAGAAGATGGGGGGGTGGGTAGGAGAAGGAAGCTGGGGCTGGAGGTCTCCTGGCCTGAGGGCCTCCTTCCTGTTTGTTGGGAAGTGACTGCCTCAGAAAGCTGTTCAGGGGAGAGGAGGGAGGCCATGGTGACTTCCGGGAAGCTGGCCAAGGGCCCGAGGCCACCCTCCCTGTGCCCACATGGGGCCTGCTGGCCCTGGCTTAAAATAGTGCAGTTCCTCTGCTGCCGCAGGGCCTGGCCCAGGCCTCAACAGGCTGCTGGCTGCTACTCATGCGACAACCAGGGCGGAGGGGATTCACGCAACCATCTGACCCTCCCCAGTTCGTAGCCGTGGTGACTCACAGTGTGGGTAGGGAGTTGCAGAGGAAACAAGGGGTCCTGGGTCAGACACCCTGGATGCAAGTGTCAGCTCCAACACTGACCAGCTGTGAGACTTTGGGCTGGTCCGTTTTGTCTCCTTGAGCCTTGGTCTCCACTATGTAAAAGTGCTGGGCTTTTAACCTAAAAGACACGGTATGTAGACTCCTCAGAACCTTGCCGGGCATAGAGTGGACACAAGAATGGGAGTTCCTTTTGCCTCTCCTGCTGGCTGTGCCTCAAACTCCTCACCCTGAGGAGGGGCCTCCTTGGAGCTTTCCTCAGTTCCTACACTTCTCCTCGGACTAGGTATTGAACAGGAAAGGTCTGTGGAGAGGGAGCTTGCCGGGAGGGCAAGGATGGGGCTGTGGTCTCCATGGTGAGACTTGTTGCCAAGGGAACAAGACTCCGAGAGCCCCAGGTCTGACGGTTGGGCACTTTTGCCACAGCATCTCAGAGAGCTGGTTACCACTGTGGACTTAAAACCCTGGTGGGCAGCCAAAGCCAGAGAGGTGGACTGTGGCTCTTCTGGGCTTGTGTTATTGGGGTGTGAGGGGTTGTGGCTCCCCTCATAACAGCTTCCAACCGGGGACGGTGAGTCCTCCTTAACTCCTAAGACAGGCACGTCATCTCCATTTATCTGGCCAGGAAAGTGAGAGGTATCAATCTGGGTCAAGGCCACATACAACTGGTAAGGGGAAGACCTGGAATTAGGCCTCGGATGGTGAGATCCCTGAGGTGCCTGTCACACAAGCTGCCTGAGGGAAATGATCCCTAAGGGAGGGATCCATGTAGCCACATCCAATCTGATCTCAACACCCATCATTTTCTTGGTGGTTTCTGGCTTCAGACTCTGACATAAGCCAGAGCTGTGGCCCTAGAGATGATCTTACTCACCTCAGAGGGTTTGCGTTAGGATAAGGAAGTCAGCACAAATCCTCCGTAACAGGAGGCACTCCGTGCTCGCTTATGCTAATTCCTGAGGTCACATGAGTTACGTAACCTTGGGCAAATTACTTACCCTTTCTGGGCCTCGGTTTTCTTATCTGTAAAATGGGATCTTCACAGCATCAACTTCAGAGGGTGACTTTGAGGAATCAGTAATGTAATGCGTATAAAATGCCGAGTACTGTGCTTTGCCTTGCTCTATGTATGTTTCTTTATTATTCTTCCAGATTATTGCCTGGCACTCAAGGAAACCAAAAGCTCAGCATTAGTTCCATAGCAATTTAGAAATTTAGAGCAATGTTCTACATTTTGTTCCATGGAACACTGTCCCAGGAGAATTTTGACAGGAAGAAAAAAATATTCCATGTTTAAATACTTTTCTGGTAGGCCCTGGGCTAAACAGAAATTAGCTTTCTTCAGGTAAGATTTCTCAGAGCCTTTAATATGCCAACGAAGGTTGGGAATCAGTTAAGAGGAAGGTAGACTGAGTGCAGTATTTCCCAGGTTTTTGGCAGTGGAGCTCCTACTTTTTCCAGGAAGCCACCTTGTTGGGTTGTCTGTGTTCTGAGAAACCATAGATTCAGTGTCTGTAGTACCTTACCTATTTGGGGGATGGCACCACTTTTCAGATTAATTTGGTTAGGTCCATTTACTCACCTCTTACAGAAATTAATCCTTTATTAGTTTCATAGGGTTTTGTTTTGTTAATAGCAAAAAGTTCAACCAAAGGCCATTATTGAGTTTTGTTACAAACTCCAGACATTCATATTCAGCACTGTTGAACTGCTCAGGCAGAGCAGGGAGGAAGCCTGTTGTAACTTTGGTATCAGATAGACCTGGATTCAAAAGCCAACTCTGCCACTTACTCATATGTCATCTTAGGCAAAGAGCTTAATTTCTTTGGGCCTCAATTTGCTTAGGAGTAAAACGGGGCTGAAGCCTACACCTTATAAAGCTGTTCTGGGAATTACAGGAGATCATGCATGTGAAGCCCCCATCACAGTGCCTGGCCCTCACTAGGCACTCAGCGAATGTGTTTCTTCTCTTCCTTGCACCTCTGTGTTTTATCTGTTTCCTATTGTGCAGCAAGGAAAAGTCTATTAATTAGTTCTGCAGGGTTTCCTTCATTCTAAAACCACCTCTTTCAAACCTCAAGGGTTCTCTGGTCCCTTGTGCCAGAGGAGGCTGAGGTGTGGGAAGGCAGCTGGGCTTCCCCTCATTTCACACATGGGGATTTAATAGATTTTGATCAGACTCTCCTCAGCCTCTATGGTTTCAAACTGAGGAACCTTCATCTTTCCTGTCTTCATATAACCCACAACCCCAATTCTGACACTTCTCTGATCATATGAACAGCAGGATTACAGGACAGTTGGGCTCTCAAGTTGGACATCTCTGGGTACAAGTCTTGACACTTCCTGTGTGACTTTGGGCACAATCCCTGACTCCTTAGAGCCTCCACTTTCTCAGCTCTAGAAAACCTCGTCTATTTACTGGGAAGACAGATGTTAATAGGCTGGACCGTGGTGTCATAATAGGCAAGGTACCACCAGCAGACTGCTGCACTGAGATATAGCTGTCTTTCAGAGACTTGGCAGATGGCTTTCCTTCCTAAACTCCTGAATGTGGCATTCAAGGCTCCCAAGGGCTCCTCCAGCCTCAACTCTTGCTAATCCCTTCCATCTGCCACCATTCCTGCCACAGCAATCCCTTGTTATACCCAAATATTGCATGTTTCTGATTCAAAGCTGGGTGGGCCTTCAAAGATGTTGATTTCTCTCACCTCTATCTGGTCTAGCTTCCTTTCTGTCCGGTGCCTTTCTTCAAGACCTGCCTTCAACACTCCTCTGTGAAGCACTTCCTGAGTAGAACAAGCCACTCCCTCCTCTACACCCTTACAACCTCATATATGTCCTTCATTACAACTGGATCCCACTGTACTGCAAAGGTCTGTGTTTGCTTCCCCCACCAGACTTAGTTCCGCTAGTTGTGCCACCTTCTGACTGCATGACTTTGAATGAGTCCCTTCACCTCACTTCAATAAAACAGAAGTAATAATCCTTGGAGCTCAAGGAGGTTCAGGTTTGTGAAAAGTCCCAGCGTAGCGCCTGGCACACAGAGCAGACACCTTACTCAGTACTGGGCCATTGATTCAAGCAGCTCTGAGTTATCCCTCTGCCAGACCCTCACCAACAGGAACTGAGTGGGGAGGGTGTCTGCTACAAGCAGGAGCAACGGGTCTGAAGGCCCCAGCCAGCTCCTCTGGACACCCCACCATCCCTCCCCAGAACCCCAGACAGGCTTCACAGACAGATGCCACGTGCAGAAGGATTCACATTTATTGGTTCAAATACAGTACCTAACATTTGCTAAACATGCATTTCACACTAATTGGTCACATTTCCACAGGTAGTCAATTCACAGAAAAGGGCCCATCCCTTGCCAGCTGGCAGGGTGGGAGGTAGCAGAGGGCCTGGGTAGCCCTTGGCCGGCCCTTTGGGGACAAGGGCTCAGAGACATCCCATTTATGCGATTCCTACACAGGACTGTGGGTGGAAGTGGGCCAACGGTAGGCAGCTGAGGGACACGTTCACTGACGTGTGTGCCACTACAGCACCTGACGGTGGGGTTGTGGGAGGTGGTGCTCCCTGTGCCTTGGATCACAGGAAGGAAATGGTGATCTCTGCAGGGGGGCGGGGGGTGGCTAGTCCATGGCTGGGCAGGTGGCTGGGACTCCCCAGACGCAGCCCAGACATTGCAATGCAGCCACAAGCCCCTATCGCAAGCCTGGGATGGCAACACGGACAAAAACACCAACACCCCAGGGCAGGCAGGGCTTCTTTCCTGACAGAAACATGTAAACAGAGAGGGAGCTGCAGTATTCTTTTCCCACAGGATTCCTCAGGGAGGAATCGATCAGGATGTCATTCAAGAGGTAGTTTTATTTTTTTCTTTTTCATGGAAATTTGAGTCAACAACATTCTTACCTATTATAAGACATTTCAGAGAAAGAAAAAAAAAAAAAAAATGGTCACCAAAGGGCAAAAATGATCCTTTGGCTGGCAGGGCTGGCTCCAGGATTTAGAAGACCAGCCTCCACCAGTAACACAACTTTCTTCTTGGGCTTGGAGCAAACTCTGGCCTACCTCACAGCTTCCCTTTGAGCCTGCAACTGATTCTTGAGCAGGCTGTGCTTCATTTAGGGCTGCAGGCCCAGAGGAGGGAGGCCAGACAGGAGCTGGATTGGGCAGAGGGACCAGGCATTTTTATGAGCTGGTATACTGAGGCAGAGCCACCGTGGCTCATGTTGCAGGACAGCCAGAAGTCTTCAAGTTTCAAGGTAGCCCAGGTCTAGCTGAGAAGGAAGCCCCAGCTTGCTCCCAGACTCCACATGTTCTCTAGGGCTCCTGCTTCTGAGGAAACAGTCCAGGCCTAGCTCTCAAGCCCAAAAAAAGAAGCTGCTGCTTGTGGCAGCCAAGAGAGGGGTTTCTGGGGACCCTGTAATTAAATACACATCCCTGAGCTGTGGCCCTAGAAACCCTTGCCTCGAGGCTAATCAGTTTCCAGCACCTGGTGGAATGATTGCCGTTTCTCATCCTGAGACACAGATAAAACATCATTTCACAGACACTGGACATAGATGCTTCAAGCTGAGGAAAAAGGGAGGAATGATTAACTGCAAAGGCAGAGGGGGGTGTAGGGGATTCTCATGGATCAAGTTGGGGAAAGTAAGAATAGTGTGGGTGTTTTTTTTTGTTTTTTTTTTTTGTTTTTTGTTTTAGTTTTGTTTTTTGTTTTAAAAAATCAATAAAGAAAAGTTTAATAAAAGAGCTGGTCTGAAAGCCTGGATTTCTTAAAATAATTGCAAAATTTTAAAAAGCAACAAGGAAAAAGGCATATAAACCAGGGGCCCAGAGCTCAAGACTTGGAACAACTGCTCAACTTCCTGCCCTACTGAGAGGCCAGGGTCCCCTTACTTCGGCCAACCTTGGACATGGCTTAGGTGCTGCCCAGTGTGTTTGTTCATCTGTCTCCATCTGTCCCATTCCTCAGGAAATCAAGAACAAACAAAGTTAGGAAATGGGGAGAACAAGGTAGCTAACTCAGAGAGCCCAGGGTTTTAAGGACCTGGTAACGTATTGGCCATGGCAGGTACTCACATCCCTGAAATGGGGTGGCAAGTGAGAAGCAAGTCGGTGTGGGGTGGGTGACTGTCAGCAATGCCTTAGAGACCCTGAGATTCCCTTGATGCATCCTCTGGTTCTGGAGAACAGGACAAGGAGGTTCCTGCGTGCTGCCTTCTATCCCTGGAGGCTTGCTCACCTCACTTACGGGGCAGACATGGGGCCGGGTGTCCTCTGAGCCAGGTGGAGTGCTTAGAGACAGGTTCTGGGGAGTTTCTCCAGACTAAGGGCGAGACCACTGAACCTTGTGAAAAATTCCAAAATTCTACAAAGGAGCCAGAGAGCATAAGTTGTAGGTGAAGTTCCAAGATTCCAAACTTTTATCTTGGGTCGAGAAAACACTTAATGGGAAAGGAAAGGAAAAGCCTGTGTGTTTCAATGCAGTGCACACAGCTTTACCACAGCTTTCAGGGTTATAGTTTTATGGTGGAAAAACTCTCACTCAAAGTGAGCGCTGTTGGTAGCAGGGGATCAGAGAGAGGACAGAAGAGAAGGGAATTAGAGACAACATGCACAACTTTTTTCTTCTTCCACTAGCAAAAAGGCTACCTTGTTAACCAAACATTATGGGAAGAAAGGCAAAAAACAAACACACCAAACCTCCCCCTCCAACCTTTCTCTGTGTCCTTCAAACCAAATTCACAAATACATCTAGTGGCTGACCTAATGTCTCCACGCTGCTAGCTACACTCCTACCTTCTCCTCCTAATACCTGAGTTTGCAATGCAACACATTCACTTTACCCTGTTTAAAAAAAGCCCACGTCATAAAAGGACTGGGTGCAGAAGACATTAAAGGCTGTCCACAGGTCAGGCTCCGGCTTGGAACACACGGCCACTTGGCTCAGAAATTCTGCAGGGCTCTTGGCAATGAATGGGCTCTTTGTTCTGTGGAATCTGCTGCAAACATTTGTAAAAATGGATTTGTACAATGGCAACTTGCAGAACCTTTCCCCCACTCCACAAATTAACAACTTGCTCTGTTTAATGCTGCGTTATTGGAGAGACATGCTCTTGCCTTGTCAGAGAGCAATTTCCTTTGATATCCAACACAACCGGTAAAATGCTTAATTTAAGAGAAAAGCAATTTCAAAAAATAATTTGACACATGGAGGTCTAGAGCAAAGAAAGATACTGCACACAGGAGCAGTCTTGGAGAAGGGGACTCTGATATATGTCTCCTCCCCTACCTTGAGGAAAGCAGCTTGGAGTCTGACCTGTAGCCAAAGAATGTGATCTAGTTGGTTAAATAAAAAAATTCAGGGGAACAAAAATATTGTGAACTTAGAAATAAACAGATACACACACAAAACACTTCCCATCAACTAGTGAAAAACATTCTGGTTGGAGCTTTTCCTGAGGAACATGTCTCTTTTCTTTTTCAGAGCAGCTGGAGAAATGGCATTAAGGAATAATAAATGCTCTGAGTTTTAGATCCATCAAGGGACAAAGTCATCATTCTGCCGGTACCCGTAACATTTCACTGGGAAGAAAAGATTACAATCTGACACGGACTACCTGGTATGCACATGATGTGGTGGCTGACCGGGTAAGTTTGCAAGGCCGGGTTGGGAAGAGAGCAAAAGACCTTTGACTAAACAGGAAAAACAAAATGCTGTGGGCCCCTCAAGCCCACCCAGGGAGGCACCCAGTTAAGTGGTCTGTCTGCTGCACTGGCTGTGGGAGGCACCTGGGTAAAGGCAGAGACAACTGCTCTAGTAAGGCAAAGAAAGGAAAAGCACCTGAAAGAACTCTAAGACAGACATGGTATGGCCGCTGGCCAAAGCCAAGAGGGTAAGGAACATTTCCCAGGACTAGGTGGGGCAGGTAGTGAAAGACTAGGAGGTCCAGGCCATATCTGCAGAGGGGGTAGCCGGACCCTGAGGAACATGAGGTAGTTTCAAGCCTCACCCCACCCCCTGCCACTTCCCTTCCAGGTGCTTTGGACTCCAGCCCTCTAGGCCTTGGTCAGCCAGGCCACTGATAGTCTAACAGGCAGCTGGGCCACTCTGATCCTTGGGCTTTCTAAGGAAACCTGGTCTCACTTTGGAGAGATTAGGAGAACTTGGGAGTAGAATGAAGAGGCAAAAATTCCGTTCAGCAGATGGGGGGATGGTCCTTCCCACTGTATGAAAGACTGCAGGTTTGGGATTCAGTCCTGAGGGTGGGACGAGATGGGGTGAGGGGAGGAACAGGGAAAGGAAGATGATTCTTCTGGCAGTCTGGCCTTTGTCTCACTACCCTTTGAAGAAAGCAAGGTGAAAGGAGAATAAATTAGCAGTGGGCACCAGGATTCAGAGCATGACATTTTGTTCAGTTTTTTTCAAAGGGCCAATAGGAAGCCAAATTTATAAGAGAGAGACAGGAGTCTGAGGAAAGTGGACCTTGGTAGATCCAGGTAAAGAAACTAAGTAGCTGTGACCCCTAGGGAGCTGGTAGACAAGTCCCAAGAATTAACTTACAGCCAAGCACTTGTGTGGATGAAAAGTTGACAGTGGCAGAAACTGACAGTGGTGTTCAGACGGTGGGGGCAGGGGGAGCCCACAGCATGGTGTGAGAACAGAAACCCTTCTCCCTGAGGACTTGTATGGAGGGAGGACACCTAACTTAGATTTGGTCACTGTGCCCTTCCCCCTCAACTGTCATGCTTTCCAAAGAAAAGAGATGGCTAAATCCTTATCTCCTGTCCTGTTCCCAACGTCTTCCCCACTTTGCTTGATAAACCTCCCAACACCACTTTGCCCCTTTATGATGTGCTCTTTTACTTTTACCTGGCAATTCGGTAGCTAGAAAAAGGCAGTTCGCTCTCTGACAGACTAATGTAGGAGTCTGCTGAGAACATGTGGAAAAAGTAGGGATGGTCACATCCCTCCCTTCCCACTGAGGTAGTCGTCTTTGTCAACATCATGGAAATACTCATCTCAGCCCCATCCCACCCTCTCCCTCAAAATACAAAAGAACTATCTCTAAACAATGACAACACTATAACATTAAACATCTTCACATTCTGTAAACTGCAAGGAAATGCATCGGCTGCATTTACACAAAAGCATGTGCATCATGTTGAAGGCCATACATTCAACTCTGTCGTGAAATAAATATATAGAAAAATGAGGTTAAAAAAACAGACAAACAAACAAAAACTCTTCTTGCTATGGAGGCGACTGGAAACACTGCTCCACAGCCTCCACCTTGGTCTCTCTGGCTCTTTCTTCTGGAGCCTGTCCTGCCCACCCAAGGCGTTGCAGTTGGCCTGAGGTGGGGCGCTGGGAACAGGTCATTCCTTGCCCACACTGGTCTTGCAGGAATGCAGTACCACCTTAAAGAGGAGAGGCAGCTGCTCCAGGGGTACATTCACCATCTTTCCTGGTAACAAGGTGGGAAAAGAAGAGTTAGCAAGTGGCTGCAGTGGGAAAGTGTAGCTGCCTCCTTCCTCTCAGGCTGGTAAAGGGAGAATGTTGCCTTTTTTTTTTTTTTTTTTTTAAGTTTATTTATTTTGAGACAGACAGAGAGAGAGAGAGCGAGCAAGCAGGGGAGGGGCAGAGAGGGAGGGAGAGAGAATCCCAAGCAGGCTCCTTGCCGTCAACACAGGGCCTGATGCGGGGCTCGAACTCACAAACTGTGAGATCATGACCTGAGCCAAAACCAATAGTCGGATGCTTAACTGACTGAACTACCCAGGCACCCTGAGAGGATGTTTATTGCCCTTTTGAGTGATTGGAGCAAGAAAAGTGCCAGGAGTATCAGACAAACTGTGTTAACATCCTGATACCCGACCCATTCTGGTGCCCTAGAGAGTCTAGTAATGGTGCAAGCTATAATCATTGCTACCATTTACTTGCTCTGCACTAGGTGTTTAAATGCCTTATCTAATGCTCACAATATTTCCATGTGACAGCTGGAACTTTTTATCCCTATTCTATAGATGAAGAATCTGAAACTGAAAGGTATTCCTAGATGTTCTCTTAGAGCTAAAATACCATGAGAAACATATTCTGGTTTTTTTTTTTTCCTGTCAGATTCTCTAACTAGCATTCCAAAAAGCACTGTTCTTTCGAATAGTATAATGGGTGAGTAAAAGTACTGGAAAGAAAAGGAGGGGGGTAATCACAGGGGCAAGTAAATTTGAGAAATTCAGGGTTCATAAAGGTATACAGGTTTCTTTATTAGAGGACTTCACAGAGCATTCAGTGTGCTAACATACTTTGTAGATATCTGAGGCCGTCGTTCTTCTCCCTGACCGTATCTTAGAGTCATGCCCAGGTCCCATGCCATATCAATTAAATCAGGATTTCTGGGGTACAATCCAAGCACAGATATTTTTTAAAAGCTTCGCAGGTGATTCAAAATGCTGCCAGAGTTGAGAATCCAGATCAGTATTAATTACTGCCCTCTCTTTATTTCAGAGAGCATCTGATTAATATCTTGTTCAGTAAGACAAAGATTTGGAAATGCTGAGATATAAACTACCAAAGCACCCCTAAAATTCCAAAATTTTAGGTCCATTTCAGATCTGCTAGACCATCTAGGTCCAAAAAGTAGAAACAAAAATTCCTTTATCAGATTGAAAAATTTTTCCTTCAAAATTGCACTGCTGAATCTGACAGGAACAATCTTAGTCTAGAGGTCACATTTCTGTGTTTTCCCTCAGTGTATACTGGCTACTCTACACAAGAATCTTTACCAAATGAAGTAAAGCAACAATAACAACAAGAATTCCTTTGCAAAGGTATAATTTTTGAGAATTATTTTAAAGGTATCACTTTAAATGAATGATCCCAGAAAATCTGTAAGAAATTTTCCAAAATGAAGTTAATTAAAAAAATTGAGATATAATTAATTCAAATACCATAAAATCCACCCTTTTAAAGTATATAACTCAGGAATTGAAGTTAATTTGGGAAACCCTGAACCTGTTTCACCATCCACTGAATGACCATAATATCACCAATCACTAGCCTTGCAGTTTGTTCTGAGATTAAGTAACAAAAGGCCACAAAGCACCCTGCACATCATAGGCACAAAGGAAATGTCAGACTCTCTTTCCCTACAAAGAAAACACAAAATTCTCATTATAATGTAACTTTTCTGAGGGCAATGGTAGAAGCTCTTTTATGCAGTTGGTGATGGGCCTGGAATAAGCATTTTGAAAACACTGCCTGTCTCATTCCCTTCACAAGCCAAGGAAGGTTTGGAAGCCCAGCACTAAGAATGTTACCTGCAATATAGCGAATCTCAGGTAAGCACATCATGAGGTCAGGAAAGCGGTTCGGCTGATGTGTGTATTTATATTCAGTGAAATCCTGGCAAATGTACCAATATCGCTTGTTCAGTTGTTCCAGCTGTGAGGCACTGGTCAGACCCCTGATATCTGTTAAAAAAACACACACACACACACACACACACAGGAAATGAAGGGGTTTTCTATTGGGGAAAGAACACCAGCTCCTTCAATATGTGCATCTTTCAATTAAAAGTTATTAAACATTGTCACAACAGGAGACCTTTTCTCTTTCTGACATGGAGGAACAAAACTCTGGACAAGGGAAGAGAAATCAGATAAAGGCAAAAAATTATAAAGGACAATCACTAGACTGAAACACTTGAGTGCTAGGCTCTATCTTCCTCAACTCCTACATAGCTCCCAGCACAGTGCTTGACACAAAACAGGCACCAGTGGATGTTCAACAACTGGCTGAATAATCTACCTTTCACAATGTATCTTTCAGAGTATCTTTAAACTGGCCCTTTGCTGGAGGCGGATCAGAAAGCTTGCGGAGCCTACACGTTTATGCTAGGCATATACTCACACATGGTCTCCTATGTGCTTCTGCTCACACTATTCTACCTGGGCTGTCACTGCAGCTTTTTCTATATAGATTTCTCTCTTTATATAAAAATGTATATGTGTATATATAATATATATGGACATGTATGTACACACACACACACACACACACACACTATCCCTTTTATCTATAGAATATATAGTTTACACACACACACACACACACACACACACATTTATATATACATAAATAAGAGAACATAAATATTCTCTCTCTATATATCTTACCCAGCCTTTGAGGCCCCACTCAGATTTCTCCTCCAAGAAGTTGCTGCTGATCTCCCTCCCATCTGAGGCTCAAGTAATGTGTCAAGTGCCATTTTAAAGTGTGTATTTCTTGAGGCCAGAGACCTGGGATCTATTTTTATTTAATGTCTTTAATGCTCAACACAGTGCCTGGTCTAGGGAAGGCACACAGAACAGCAGATAAATGAGTGGAGAAGACAAATGAATGAATAGTGGAGAAGCAGCAGGAGGAGCAGGCAAAGAGGAGGGTATTGGAAGTCTCGACTAGGAAACTGAACACAGGAAGAGAGCACTTTCAATGTTACAAGGCAGCAAACGCGCCCCGTTGCACTGTGAGAGTACAGCACTCATACACTACTTTGGAAAAAAGAGAATACAAATTCTCCTCCACACTCTGGTCACTAGCAGCTACCAAGCGCCACTTTGCAGGTAATCCCCCACATAAACATTCGGCCCTCCTCTAAACAAAAGCCATGCTTGATACGCATCGTGTGAGTTCTTGTGCACCACCATTCTGCCCCGAAGGGGCCGTCAGAAGCACTGCCAGACTGTCACAGAGGTCTTATCTCCAATAGTTTCATCAGTCACCCTGCTCTTCTTCAGTTGCTGGTAAACTTGGTACAGATTTTAAATGACGCATGTACTGTCCTTGGTGTCTGTGTTTAAATGCATTAAAACTGACTAAACAAAGCGAATCCTTTTCCTTCCTCTATGAGTTATAGAGACTGTGGCATTTAGGTTTGAAGAAAAAATCCAAAGCATGCTCTGCACTATAGAGGGGCAGGATGAGGGGAGCACAGGCCTTTATCTAAGATTGGTACCCACATGGTGTGGCAGATTCTGTGTGACAGTCCTGAGGGTAAAGGGGTGGGAGGTGGTGTGTGAAACGAGGGCAAATGCTCTCTGGCCAACAACAACAACAAAGTCCCCTTTCCTCATCCCCAGCTACTTACCTTGATTTAAGAAGTTAATTGCTTTCATGCAAGCGTACTCTTCATTGCTGACCTTTAGCTGATGGAACTTGTGATATAGGTAGATGAGCCTCTCGATCACCTCCATCCCTTCATCACTAAATCTGGGAAACAGACAGTGGAGGTCAAGGAAGGGAAGCCAGAGGTCTCCTATAGCTCCTTAAGGAATCGAGGATTGAAAAGAGCCCGAACTTGGGGGAAATGGAATCCAGAACCATTTGTGAAGGACAGGTAGCTCCATGGTTTGTCTAGCAGCCAAGAGAGCTCATATAAGCTGAGGTTCCCAAGGTCAGGTGGGGTCAATCAAATCTCAGTTCAAATCCAGCTCCAACATATAAAAGCTATAAGACTTTGGGAAAATCATTTGACCCCTCTAACCTTTGAGGTCCTCTTTTGTAAAATAGTAACACTGGTCTGCTTAGGGTAACAAGGGCCAAAGGCAGTCTGTGAAACGTAAATGTGGAGAAATATGACATTATTAAGGTACTACTATTGTTGAAATGCAGCCTGCAGTGTCAATGGCAGCTGCCATGGTGACTCTATGTGAACTTCTGCCACGATGAAGAAAAGGCTGACGGTTATATTTTTTAGGTTCACTGTTTCTAGCAGGGCTGAGGTTACACACAGTGAAAAAAAATGTTTGGCATCCCTGACTTCAGCTAGGGAGGGACAGAAACATTAACTGAGCCTCCATGTCATACCAGTGTCTGTGCTGGGCACTTTATTTTTTTATTTTATTTTATTATTTTTTTATTTTAATTTTTTTTTTCAACGTTTATTTATTTTTGGGACAGAGAGAGAGCATGAACGGGGGAGGGGCAGAGAGAGAGGGAGACACAGAATCGGAAACAGGCTCCAGGCTCTGAGCCATCAGCCCAGAGCCTGACGCGGGGCTCGAACTCACGGACCGCGAGATCGTGACCTGGCTGAAGTCGGACGCTTAACCGACTGCGCCACCCAGGCGCCCCTGTGCTGGGCACTTAAAAAAAAATACATTTATTTATTTTTGAGAGACAGCATGTGAGTGGGGGAGGGGCAGAGAGAGGGGGAGACAGAGGATCTGAAGCAGGCTCTGTGCTGACAGCAGAGAGCCTGATGCGAGGCTCAAACCCACAAACCGAAGTTGGATGCTCAACCATCTGAGCCACCCAGGTGTCCCTGTGCTGGGCACTTTATGTGTACTTTCTCATTTAATCTTCTCAGCCCTATGGGCTAGGTGAGACTATCATTACCACTGTACGGACGAGAAACTGAAGTTCAAAGAATGGAGGAGACTGGTCCACAAGCATACAGTTGGTGACAGAGCTAGAACCTGGAACCTGGGCTAACTTCCCAAGGCCTTGGTTTTCCAACATCTACATAGCAGGTAAGACTCAATGCGGACCATGATCCTTTCTTTGGATCAGGAGAAAGCTCCTTGGGGGAAGACCAAGTTTTAGAAAAAGGAAGCCAAGGTTAGAGGACTAATCCTCTGGGTCCTAGCGGGGAATACCTCATACCAGAGGTGGGGACACCACCAAACCAAGAAGGCAAAAAGGCTTAATGGGGAAGCAAGTGTTTATAAAAGCTGGGGTCGGGGTCACGCTCAGCCTCTGCCCTTCCAGGAGTGGACTAAAGAGAGTTCCAGACAGGCCTTAGATGCAGCTCAGTCATGGAGAGAAGATGCTCAGCCCTGGGACTGCTCCCTGGTGGCATGTTCAGATCTGAGTACTGCAGCCCTCTGCCAGGCAAGAAGGCGCTGTCTGCCCCCCTCAACACCTGGGGATGTACTACTGCTGTCTGGGCTCTACTACCTTCTGCGTTGACTCTGAAGGCCTTGCAAGGGCTTGGCCTCCTGGGCAAGCAGCACATTTTTTCTTCCCTGGGGAAAGCCTGGCCCTGGTTGGAGCCAGAGGCATCTGCCCTTCTCAAGCACTAGGGGTAGCTACAGCAGCAGCTACCTGCAATCTAGAGCCCTGACACTTTTGCCTCAAAGTCTGGCTCCCCCTCAGTCTGAGCTGGGGTTTCGTTTCTTCCATCAGCTGATCTCAACAATGACGGCCGACTCCATTTCTCTCTGTGCCTGGCCCAACAGTTTTTATAACTTTATTAATACTTTCCCAAACTGGCTGATAGACAAATTTATACTGAACAGCTCCTATACTAACCTTATCTACCATTCTACCCTTTGTTGAGCATTTGCTACTTGCCAGGTACTTTGTTAAATATTCGACACACATTATTTCATTGGATACTCCCAATAAATCCACCAAATTGGTATTATAATTCTCTGTTCACATGTGAAAACAAAGCTCAGAGAGGTTATTTACTGTGCCCCTAGTGCATTCTTATATTTTACCCCCCTGACAACCATGAGATATCACCTCCACGTTAGGGATAAGGAAGCAAAAGAAGAGCATCTTGCCTTCCACAAAAGTTACATGGTAGATAAGTGGTGGTGGGTGGGGCCAAAGTTTAAACCTAAATTTTCTGATTCCAAGCCTGTTGCTTTCTCAGCACTCCATTGTCCACTCCCTGACTGTCAGGTTCCCACAGCAACTAAGCCCAGGGCTCAACTCAGCTACGTGCGGGGTATGCTGCAGTGCCTCGATGCTGCTGAGACATGCAGGAGGCAGTGGGCCTGAGAGTGAAGATCACATCACTGCCTCATCACAGTACTCTGCTGGCTACTTCTGTTCTTGAGAGGAAAAAGGTCTTTCCTGCAAATTCCCTCTAGGATCTGCCTGGAGGGGTGGTGTGGGGATGAAAAGCAGTAGGTCAAAAAGGAGGACACAAGCAGAGCGGCAATGTCTGTGGCGGAGCAGTGTAGCAAACAAAGATAACGTTCTCTCCCTTAATCAGCAACCGCTTGCCCCAAGTGCTCCCTCTGGCACTGCAGAACCTGCAGGTGTGTGGTTATCAGCCGGACCCCCAGCCTGCGGTGGTGAACTTACTGCAAGGGATACAAAGGAGCTCCCAAGTGCCTGGCATGAGCACATGTCCCAAATCTGCCCGTTTTACTGGGGACAGCACATACTCTCTTTTCCAAATTTCCTAGGACAGGCAACTATCATGGACCCCTGACAGTGGTGGGGGGCTGGCAGCCAGCCCAGTAGCCCCCACTCAGTCTCCACAGCCTGACTGCAAAGCTTTCCTCCACACCCCGCATCCCACCCCTTGATAAACAAATTGTTCTCTGTTCCATGGGCCTGCTTTCTCCTCCAGCCGCGCCTCCTCCACATCTGCCCACTCCACAGTTCTAACGCCCCTGTATTCCCTGTCTGCACATTATCAGCATTTAAAGCCAGAAAGTTGGACAAACACACCCATTCTTCTTCGAGGTTCCCATTACATAGGCATGCTAGGACAAAGAAAACATTCCTGCCAGGATCCCCCAAACCACTGGACCATTCAGTCAGCAATTGAAACTGACACTATGTAAGTTATGTCCCATTAAGGGGGCTGAGAGGCCTAGTTGTCTCCTTTTCATTCAGCTAAATGCACCTACCCCCAGGAGCAGTCATCAGCCACAACCTTAGAGGAACTGCCATCTCAGCACCCACATAAACACTTCACGATGGGAGTAAGACTCTAACTCCAGGACACATTCCAGAAAGCCCAAGTTTTGAGAAGGCTAAATAATTCAGCAGAGGGAAATGGTAAGGATTCTGGGCTTTGGAGCACAACAGATCTAGGTGGTGATGTCTACTTCATCTCTTCCTAGGTTTGTAGCTTTGAGTTTTCACCTCTCTGACCCTCATGCTCCTCCTCTGTGGAACGAGGATAATATTAGTGCAGTTGCTTCGGGTGGTGGTGAGGACTAAACAAATAATGTTTGTATAGCACTTAAGATGGAATTTGACACAATAAACGGTCTATAATTGTTAACTATTATCATTATTAATGGCATCATCATCATTGCTCCTGTTGTAACAGCAAAATGATTGTGTTTCTTGAACCTTACAGCTAGGATCTGAGCAGGGAAGCTGGGAGGCAACTTTTCATAGATCTGGCAGAAATGGAGCTAGTGCTTGTGAGATAGAATTGCCCATTAAAGCGCATCTAGTGCAAGGCATCTTCTCTTGAGAGTGAAGGAGTCTTGATTAGGGCCAGGAGCAGTCACTGGCTGGTGCTACAATCTGCTTTAAATCAAATTCACCCAGCTCACTGTCTGATAACAGCCTGATTAAGGAAAATGGGTACCATAAATTTGATTCAATATTTGAGGAGAGAAAAGGAGGTGGTCATGTATCATCGGGGAAAAGCCCTTTCATGACAGCAGGAACTTACTTGCACTTAAGAGTTGTGAAAAAGTAAAGGCATTTTGGGGGAGTAGGAGTAATGCAGGAGCAGGCAAGGTAGAAAAGAGCTATGGCCAATTACAGACTCCACACCCTGGGTTTCTAGCAGAGGAAGGAATGCTTTACACTGATGTACCTGATTCCAGGGTTTTTCACACTTCCTTTTCCTCTGACCTCCAGGGCAGTTCCCCATGCATCTCAGGCTCAACAGATTCCAGATCAAACTCAGAGTGGCTCATCTCTTAGCCTGTTCTTCTCAGGCTCCATTATCTTGGCTAAGAGAATTGGCACTCACCTGCCTGGTAGCACCCCCACCCAACTTTCCACTCACTGAAGTCCCACTGACTTTACCTCCTTGTTATCTCTTAATTTTGTGCTGCCCTCTCTATTCCCATAGTCACTGCTGCCTTGTCCAGGCCTTGTTTTCTTTTACCTGGATTATGGAACAACCTCCTACACAGACACCATCCTCTAGCGTTGTCCATGCCAATCAATCCTGACTTTAGAGCCTCAGGGATCTTTCTAAAATGCTAACTGCCCATGTAATTACTCCACTTAAAAACATCCTAGGACTTAACAGTAGTTACATAATATAATCCACATTCTTTAGATTGGCATTTGAATACCTTCATGATCTGCCTTTTTATACCTTTCTCTCCAGTCATTTCTCCCCTCATTTCTGTCTGTCAGATACATTCTCTCTATACAATCCACAGGATTGCTTTTGATTCCGTACACAAACCAACTATCCAAGATCTCTAACTTCTAGGACTCTGTTTTATCTCCTGCCTTCCTCCTGTTCTCTATAATCTACATATAAAAACCCACTTCAAGATGCAACTCAAATGTCTTATCCTCTGGCAAGTACTACCTGATTATGCAAGTAGAGGTACTTACTTCCTAGTCCCTCATATGTCCCTCAATCTCTACCAGTATCCCCCTGTATTACAGACTGTTATCTGTTTCTATTTGTCTCCCAATCCCCTAAACCACGGGGCTCTCACCTGAGTCAGAAACCGTGTCTGCATCATCTACGATCCCAACACCGCTCCCCTGACATGCACGACAGGGTCCTAGTACATGGAGTCAGAACTAACTTGTTGAAATTTAACTCCTATTTTTCCATGGAAGGATTCCATATGCTTTTAGCATGGAGTAGTAAGTCCTGACAACAAATCTATTTCTTATCCTCAGAATCCACGAGAGATCTCAGCACCAATACATCGTCTAGAATTAGCACTCTTCAACAGAACTTTCTGAGATGATGGCAATGTTCTGTATCTGCACTGTCCAATACACAATCCACTAATCACATGTGGCTAGTGAGCACGTGGAAATGTGGCTAGTGCTAATGAGGACTGAATTTTTCATTTTATTAAATTTTAATTAAATTAAATTTAAAAAGTCACCCGAGGCTAGCAGTTACTATATTGGACAGTGCAGCTCTACATTCTCCTTGGTAAGGAGGCTTCCTAGGAAATAAACATTCCCTCACTAATTTAGCTGTTACTGGCCCCTGCCTTGCTCTTAGGGCCCAAGGGACTGGATACAGTGGGATGGGGTGCCTTATAAAGCTCAAAGCCACAGCGGGATCTGCATGGCCAATGATCCTTGCCTACCTGCAGAAGACCTGGGAAAACCCATCATTCTATAGAGACTGGAGCCCATAGGCTGACTTTGTAGACAGCCCCAGGCTGCACTGGTGGATTCCAAGCAAATAAGGAGACCAGGCTCATTGGGCCAGCTCTACAAACCCTGACAGTATTAGCATTGCTAACTGCAATTCAAACACTTAGTTGGCCCAGAGTTAAGGAGGAGATAGGAATTTGATAGAAACAATGAATTAGAGGCTCAAGACAAGGGGTTAGGTCATGTGCAAAATCAGATAGCTCTGTTTACAGGTCAAAGTGTCAGCTGGGTTCAAAGCTCTGTCATTTACAGATTACCCTGAAACCAGTAAGCATCACTGAAAAGGAAATATTAGAAAATCAGAGGAGGGTATTGGCACCCTGATTCCTCCCTCCCTCAGCTGTGCAAAGAGCCCTTGAGAGTCTTGGAGCTTTACTCTCAGCCCAACACTCCCCCTGTCTTTATGCCATGGTAACTGGATGGCAGGTGAAGATGTACTTTGGTCCTGTGTAGAGAAGTGTGGGGGCTAGCACCCCATCTCCTTCAGCTTTCATTGATGGGGGTACCTTTTCTCCTCTCTTTCTTGGTGCTCTGGAATCCCATGACTTCGTTTTTTTAAACTGTTCAATAAAGGTGAATTAATGAAATGTCTATTGCAATGTGATTTAAGCTTTATTTTTCACATGGATAAATTAATAAGCCAGAAAAGCTGTATCAACTGATCATTTGTTCTGATTTTGGGTTGTCACCATGTGCTGTAGGTCTTCAAAGTGAGTAAAAGATTTGTGCTAGACAGGGAGATCAGGATCCTGATCAGCTGGGATGAGACATTATGCCAGAAAACATTGAAAAGAATGGCTCAGTCTCTTAGTTCCACGCTGTTACCATCTCACTGCATCTCAGATACAGTAACAGAGCCTAAGCTTTGACACCAGGTAGGCATAGGTTCAAATCCAGGCTCTGGAGTGTTGGTCCCAACACTCAAGGGCAGGTCTCTTTGAACTTCAGTTTTCTTATCTATAAAATGGGCATAACCACACCTATAATGCTGGAGGCTGTGAGAAAGAAAGAAGACAATCATATAAAATACCAAGCCCAGGGGCATCTGGGTGACTCAGTTGGTTAAGCGACTAACTCTTGGTATCAGCTCAGGTCACGATCTCAGAGTTTGTGAGACTGAGCCCCACACTGAGCTCTGCACTGGCAGTGTGGAGCCTGCTTGGGATTCTCTTTCTCCCTCTCTCTTCACCCGTCTCCTGGTCACATTCTCTTTCTCTCTCTCTCAAGATAAATAGATAAACTAAAAAAAAAAAAAAAAAAGCCAAGTCCGGTGCCTGGCACACAGTAGATACTGCAATGACTTCTAGGTCTTATTCTTGAATGTAAACTATAGCTCAGAGCCCCCTCACCTTACAGATAAAGTTTAGAGTTTAGATTTTTGTTTTTCCCAGATATATTCTCTTACCTCAATGATCCAGATGTGATTAAAATAATAATAATAATAATAATAATCATAGCTTAGAACTCTGCTAAGGCATGCTGCACAATATTATTTACTTTTCACAACTACCTTGTTGGGGGAAGTACTGGTATTATCCCATTTTAGAAATTCAGAACCTGGGGATCAGAGACTTGACCATGGTCACAAAGGTAGTCAGTGGTAGAGTGAGGATTCAAATCCAGCCTTGTGTGTGGCTTTAATTCCTATCCTTTGGAGTGTCAGTGGGGAGCACTCCATCCCCACCTTGCAGGAATGACAATGGTTTGGTTGCTTGGGACTTCCTCCCCAGCCAACAGCCCTTACCTGTGTAGTTCCTCATCAGAGGGTGAATACTTGGCAGTGACATCAGCCAGCTCCCCAAAGATCTGTTTGCTATAAACAGTGAGGGAAGACAGCAGGATTAATTCTTGCCATGTAGAGCTCAGGAGGCACGTGTAATCCTTGATTGAGAGCTCGCAGAAGAAAGGCAGTTTCTTGATCCAAGCAATCTGCCTAAAGAGCAGCTCATCGGCTAGGCGGCAAAGCAGGGCAAACAGCTCTGCCTGAGTCACAGCATACCTGGGGGTAGGGACAGTGGAAAATTACTTCCGGTGGCCAGAGAGGGAGGATAAGGGCACAGGTAGAGGTTACTCCTAAGAGTAGAAAGGGTCTCTGGCAGTGGGCTCCTTGCCCTTGATCATGGGTCTCCAACTTCATTCAACTGAGTCTAATGATAAAGCGGCAGGACTGGAGCCAGCAGCAAGCTCAGGGTTGGGGAGGTGGGTTTGGTGAGAAAAGGTTGTAGAAAGGAAAGGAGGCTTGGAAATTTGTGCAATTATTAGGGAGTATGACTTTTAATGTTGGTGTCCACAAATGTTCCACGTGTTGAGAGAAAATTCTGTGACCCTTGCACTAGTTTTGGCAATGAGAGCTCCATTAGGTCAGGTCTGGTACCCACCCAATACAGGGACTGACAACAAAAATGAGCCTGAGGCCAGACGGCTGAAAGAGAGAACATGTTCAGAAGGTTTTCCTGCTCTCATTGCACCCCCTGGTGGTGAGTTCAGGAACTAAAGTTGCTTAGCCTTTGTGAGTTACTGCTGTATGGAAGGAGCAGGGCATTTCTCATCTCTGGGCTGGATGAGATAGGGTCCCAGTTTTCTTTCTCTCAAGGCCCCTGGGCATGACTCTTCCCCACACCCCCTCACTCAGATTTATAAAGATTTTGTGTGTCCTTCTTATAAGAAAATCTTTGAATTTCCTCCTCTGATATTGGAGACTAGCTTGAAAGATCTCCAGATACATCCTAGGGATCGAAGCTTGATAGCAAACAGCCTGTGCCCCAGGCCAAAGGAATGGGTGCGGCAATTGGTGGGCCTGAAGGCAGAACTAGTATCTACTCAGGTAGAGGTGACAGAGGATTTAAAGAGTATTCCTTCCACCAACTCAGGTCTGTACACAGAGCACATGGCACCAGGCTACCAATGGGTACGTTGGCTAGAGATGCAGATAGTCCACAACCAGTTAGTGCCTTGTTACAGAGCCTGAACTTAATGTATGATTATCCCCAGAAGTATATTTCATCTCTGACTCAGAGCCAGAGAAGCACTTCAGACCCATCCCAGGGCCTGGCTTACCTAGCTAGGCCCAAGCAGAAACAAGTCTTTTAATCCCAATTCCATAAGGATTGATAAAACAGTCCCAACTCTATGAAAAAAGATGCTCAAGAGAAAAACAAGGGACCACTGCCTTCAAAGATATATACAGATTTGTCCTCTGATGCTTCAGTCATTACTCATTATCCCCTGACTCATTCCAAAGCCTAGGGTATTAGTAGCCAGGGATGAAGGTGGGTGTGGGGTGGAGATCATTTTGAAGTTGCAAGGACTAAATGGGGCACTCACCCATCTTCAATCAACATGGGCGTGCCCAATGGCTCCAGGTCCTCCGCTGATACCAGCTGGTGAATCAGACTGTACGACTGAGGATCCAGGCTGCGAGCTTGTGGGGGCAGAAGTGGCGAGTGGGCGGAATAGCTAAAAAGGTGCGGTATGTATTGATAGTGTGGAGGCACAGACATCCCCATGTACTGCTCTCTGAATGCCATGAATCCATTTAGTTCCACAGACCTACTGGAAAGAAAAGTTTCATGTCAAGCAGAACCATGGCAGGTGTACTGCCTGCTCAAAGGAAGTGAGCCACAATGTGGCTAAGGTGTTCTTTGGCCATGCAGTGTGTCTTCATCAGGGACATAATTAACGGTTACATGCATGTCTTCCCTACTAGATAGGGACTCTGTACAGATGTGTGTATGTGTGACTTATCATTGGACACCCAGCACCTGGCAAAATAGGTACTGAATAAAGAGTGGCTGAATAAATTCTTTGTATAGGTGCCACATTTGAAGAGATTTTAATGGATACTCACAGACTATGGTCCACAAAGGTGTGGGGGTATGTATTTTTTTATTACTAGGAAAACTAAGGCACAGCCAGCCTAAGGGCCTTGCCAGGCCACAAAACAAATCCAGCACCTAGCAAGGAACCGGACATGTGGCAACAACTCCCCTAAACATTCAAAAGAAGGAACAAAAAAGGAACAACTGAAAGAACTGAAACAAAAAGGAATAAATGAATGAATAAAAGTTACAGTAAAATACCAAGAAAAAGGCAGATAAAAATATGCAGGCAGATTCTTGGTATTTTCCTGGAGAAATCTAATCACTGACCATTGGAAAAATCTAACCACTAACCACTGAAGAAATCTAACCACTCTGTTACCTAAAACAACAATCCTGTAGCTTTACCTAGACGCATTTCCTGTAACAGGGGCTGGTAAACTATAGGCTAATGGTACACAGCCATATTCATTCATTCACGTAGTGTCTGGTGGCTTTTGCACCATAATGGTAGAGTTGAGTAGTTGAGACCCAGACTGTATAGCCTATAAAGCCTAAATTATTTATTATCTGGCCTTATAGAAAAAGTTTATCAATCCCTGTCCTATAAGAAAGATTTCTGCAAAAAGGAAATCTTCCCTGGTAGTTGATGGCTACATTTACACATACAACTAACTTAACATTCTTGAACAAAGAGTCTCCAAACTGGTATTCCATGATAACAGCAAATTTAAATCACTAGCTTAAAATTTTTCAGTTTCTTAAAATTTATAAAGTGAAAATCTTCACTCTTGCTGAGGCAAAGAAATTAGAACTTAATTCAATATTGTCAATGTGGTTTGTTTTATTTCAGTGATAAAGTAAATGAGAGAAAAGAGCTACATTTAAAATGTTATTTTGGGGGCGCCTGGGTGGCGCAGTCGGTTGAGCGCCCGACTTCAGCCAGGTCACGATCTCGCGGTCCGTGAGTTCGAGCCCCGCGTCGGGCTCTGGGCTGATGGCTCAGAGCCTGGAGCCTGTTTCCGATTCTGTGTCTCCCTCTCTCTCTGCCCCTCCCCCGTTCATGCTCTGTCTCTCTCTGTCCCAAAAATAAATAAAAACTTTGAAAAAAAAAAAAAAATTAAAATGTTATTTTGTTAGGTGAAGAACGTATGGGCACAGACAGCAGCTATACTACTTTATTAGCCTGCAAAGAGACTGCTGACATTTTCAAGGTCTTCAGCAAAAAGTAGGCTGTGAAATGCTGTTCTGTGTCATCCTGGTCCGTCCCTGCCCCAAAGACTGAGGGAACAAGAGTACAACGGCTGAGACAGCCCAGAGGTTCCGTGTGGGTCTGTGTACTCTCTGGGTGATCCCTAGATGATGCTGGGTTTGCCTTGAAGCTCACCTGGAGGACAGTGTGGAGCCCGGTGAGGGCTGGTTGCTCTCTGAGGCCCTGTTCCCAGGGGAACTGTGGTCGCTGTCACCATGGTTGCTCCAGTGATTGGCCTCTTCCTCAAATTCCTGCCCAGACATGATCCTTTCGATCTCCTCCTCTGATATCTTTGACAAGGAATTGACACATGTTAGACTGGGTGCCCAGGATAACCTCCGTTCCTTCTTTAGGACTGAGAATGTATTTAAAACTCACATTCCTAGAACTCTCTAGAGAGAAACCCAGATTCCCTCTCTTCTACCTCCATACCCCACAGTCTCTCACGAATCTTTTTTTTTTTTTTTTTTTTTTTTTGTCTCTCACTAATCTTAGGACAGCTTGGTTGCTTGCTTCCTAGCACCACAGCTCACCATAATTTTCCTCTTGTCCATTTACCCTCCTCTCAAGCCACAGAGTGTCTATGTTCTTCAACATTCCTCTTTGTCTTTGAGTTTATTCTTCCCTACCCCTGAAACACCACTCTTCAATAACAAACTCCTCCTTGCCTTTTAAGACCCAATTCAAATGTTACCTTCTTTGTGAACCCTCTATCACTACCTAGACAGAATTTTAGGTCCTTCTTCTGTCCACTTACAATTCTATGGATTCTGAGATAGGCAGAATAACACAGTGGTTAAGAGTATGAATTCTAGAGTCAGACCACCTTTGTTCCAACACAGGTTTTGCTACTTTCTAAAAGTTGTACAATCTTAGGCAAGTCATTTACCTATTTTAACTTAAATTCCTTTATCTATGTGGTGGAGAGAATAATATCTGTCTCGTGGGGTTACTGTGAGGATTAAATTAGTTAACACATTATCACATGTTTAGAAAAGGGCTTAGCACATAGCAATAATTATGGAAGGTTGACAATGATATCTTCATCATCATTATTATTTTTATAGCATTTATGGTAATGTATCATGAGAATACCCTCTATTAGACCTAAGGCTATGATTAGAACCTAGAAAAAAGTGCTCAAAAAATGCACGTTGGATAAACAAATGTTCACGTATTAAGTACTGTCCATGAAACTCCACATGGATTTTCTTAGTAAGAAAGACATTCCCAACCCTACTGAATAAATGAGAAGAAAACTCTAGCTCAGACAAGTGAACTGACTTGCCCAAGATCACACTGTGTGCTCACGTCTGGGGAGGAGTTTGAGGAAGAGGCCAAAGTATCCAAGTATTCAGTCCCTGGCTCTAGCTATCACACCACACAGGGAGTGAGTAAACACATCTTCTACACAGTGTTTAACCCAGAGTTGAAGCTTACCTGGCTAAACTTAGCACGGGATGAGAGTGAGTAGTAAGGAGGAAAGGCCAGATACATTTTTATTTTTTGTTTCTATAGAAAGCCTGGGAGGACATTTTCTCTGAAATCTGAGTCGAACCTGCATAACTCTTTGTTCCAGCCTGTGAGGAACAAAGGAACTGTGAGGAAACCTTGAGCTGCTCTGATCATAAATACAGGAGGCATTTAGAACTGGAAGCCAGCCAGCATACAGGGCTTGGAGGGAAAACAAGAAACATTTAACTGGTACACAAGTTGAGTGACTGGTCTTAAATAACTTAGATTGTGTACTGAATTGGAGGTACGGTAGTCTTTATTCAAGCACATGTAGCGAAACAAATCTTTTCACTTAGGGATCTTTAGAACACTGAAATCACACATTGTACAAGACACGTGAAGGGGCGCCTGGATGGCTTACTCAGTTAAGCGTCCGACTTCAGCTCAGGTCATGATCTCATCATGGTCTGTGGGTTCAAGCTCCACACCAGGCTTTGTGCTGACAGCTCAGAGCCTAGCGCCTGCTTCGGATTCTGTGTCTCTCTCTCTATCTGCCCCTCCCCTACTTGTGCTCTGTCTCTGTCTCTCTCTCTCAAAAATAAACATTAAGAAAAAAAAAAAAAGACATGTGAAGACAAAAGGTGCCATCAAACTGTAAGACATTTAGTGACACCCTGACTGAAGCAGGCTCAGTGATGGCAGTGAGAGGAAGACCAGAGCTTAGAGGGCATGGAAGTACTTGAGCGAGGTGAAAACAACCAGTCAGTAAGACTGGTTCCAGCTGGGAGACAAAGGTGTACTGTACCTGTCTCTTCCTATGGGTCCCATAGTACACTAGGCCATCAGTGATGCATTAAGGGGATGGAACACACCAGCAGTGCTTACGTCTAGGTTCAGACCTCATCTGTCATTTTCTACTTGGGTGCTCACTGTTGGGCAAGTCACTCAAGTTTTCTGAGCCTTAGTTCCCTCACTTGTAAAATGAAGATAACACCACCTCCTTCACAGTTCAGGATTCCCTCACAGGGTGCAAAACTGAGCCAGACAGACTTGGGAGGTTGATCTAAGATAAAGTTATGAGGTGCAAGTGCACAACAGTTGCTCAATTCTATCCCTTGTAATTAAGCACTTGGAGATCACAGCTTTCTCTTCCTAACAGATCATCTAAAAAAGTAAAAGACAAAAGAGGAAATTATGTGCCTAGTAACAAAATGTCAAATGTAACGAGAGATGAAATAGGAATGTTTCTCTGAGCATCAGCTACCTCAATTCTAGAGAGAACATAGGGTCTAGAGACATAAGTGACTGAAAAGCCCTGGCATGGTGGGAGAAGAGTACTCAAAAGTCATTGGGTAATACTGGGGAAGGTTCTTCATTGAGGAAATGCTTAAGAATTCTTCCCGGGGCGCCTGGGTGGCTCAGTCGGTTAAGTGTCCAACTCTTGATTCCTGCTCAGGTCATGATCTCATGGTTTAGAAGATCAAGCCCCATGTCTGGCTCTGTGCTGACAGCACGGAGCCTGTTTCGGATTCTCTCTCTCTCTTTCTGCCCCACCTCTGCTCGTGCTCTCACTCACTCTCAAAATAAATAAACATTAAAAAAAAAAAAAAAGAATTATTCCCAGTGGATAAACTTTCTGCTGCATCTAAATACAAAAAGAATGACTACAAATAAAGGCCACACATGAAAAGCCCACAGCGAATATCATTACTCAATAATGAAAAACTAAGACCTTTTTTCCTAAGATCAGGATTACAGCAAAAATGCCCACTTTCGCCATTTCTCCTTACACGGTATTAGAAGTCCTAGCCGTTGCAATTAGGCATGTAAAAGAAATTTTTAAAAAATCTAAATCAGAAAGAAGTAAATTACCTCTGTTTATAGATGACATGATCTTGTAAATACAAAACTCTAAAGATTCCACACAGAAAACTTAGAATTAATAAAAGAATTCAGCAGGAGCACCTGGATGGCTCAGTCAGTTAAGTATCTGACTTTGGCTCAGGTCATGATCTCACGGTTTATAAGTTCGAGCCCAGCACTGGGCTTTGTACTGACAGTGCAGAGCCTGCCTGGGATTCTCTCTGTCTCTCTCTCTTTCCCCCTCTCTCTCTCTCTGCCCCTTCCCCACTTGTTCTGTCTCTCTCTCAAAATAAACAAACTTAAAAAAAAAAAAGAATTCAGCAAAGTTTCAGGATAAAAAAAAAAATCAATATACAAAAATCAGTTGCATTTTTATATACTAACAATAAATCTGAAAAGGAAATTAAGAAAACAATCTCAGTTACAATAGTATCAAAAAGAACAAGATATTTAGGAATAAACATAATTTAAAGGGATGAAAGACTTGTACACCGCTGAAAGAAATTAAAGATATAAATAAATGGAAAGATGGCCTGTGTTCACAGATTAAAAAACAATATTGTTAAAATGTCCATAGGATCCAAGGTGATCTACAGATTCAGTATAATCCTTATCAAAATTCCAATGGCATTTTTTGCAGAAATAGAAAAAAAAAGTCCCAAAATTCATATGGAAACACAAAGAACCACAAATTGCCGAAACAACCTGACAAAAACCAACAAAGCTAGAGGCCTTTACACTTTCTGTTTTCAAAACATATTACAAAGCTACAGCAACCAAAACAGTATGGCATGGTACTGGCATAAGGACAGGACTATAGACCAATGGAACAGAACAGAGAGCCCCCAAATAAGCCCACATATGTAGAGTCAAAAGATCTTTGACAAAGCTGCCAAGGCTACACAACAATAGTCTCTTCAACAAGTGGTATAAGGAAACTAGATATTCATATGAAAAAGGATGAAAGTAGATTCTGATCTTTTATACTACATACAAAAATCAACTTAAAATGGATTAGAGACTTAAATGTAAGACCTGAAACCGTACAACTCTTAAAAGAAAACAGAGAAAAGGCTTCTTGTCATGTTGAGCTCTGCACTGAGCATGGAGCCTGCTTAGGATATTCTCTCTTTCTCCCTTTCTCTTTCTCTTTCTCAATCTCTCTCTTTCTCTCTCTCTCTCTCTCTCTCTCCCTCTCCCTCTGCCCCTCCCCTGCTTATGTTCACATGCACTCTCTCTCTCTCTCTCCAAAAAAAAAAAATGGGGGGGGGGGCGGCAAAAGATTTGAATAGACAAAAACAGACCCAAAAAATCTTCTCCAAAGACATATAAACAGCATAGCCAACAAATACATGAAAAGATGCTCCATGTCACCAATCAGACAAATGCAAATTAAAACCTCACACCTGTCCAGAATGACATTAACAGAAAAAAACAGGGGCGCCTGGGTGGCGCAGTCGGTTAGGCGTCCGACTTCAGCCAGGTCACGATCTCACGGTCCGTGAGTTCGAGCCCCGCGTCAGGCTCTGGGCTGATGGCTCAGAGCCTGGAGCCTGTTTCCAATTCTGTGTCTCCCTCTCTCTCTGCCCCTCCCCCGTTCATGCTCTGTCTCTCTCTGTCCCAAAAATAAATAAACGTTGGAAAAAAAAAAAAAAAACAGAAAAAAACAGAAAATAAGAAGTACTAGAGAAGATGCAGAAAATTGGAACCTTTGTGCACTGCTGGGTGGGAATGGAAAATGGTTGTGGCCACTATGGAAGACAGTATGAAGGTTTTTCAAAAAATTAAAAATAAAACCACCATATGAGCCAGTAATCCCACTTCTGGGTATTTATCCAAAAGAACTGAAATCAGGATCTCAAAGAGAGATTTGCACTTCCATGTTCACTGCATTATTCACAAAGGCCAAGAGATGGAAACAACTTACATATCCACTGACAGATGAACAAATTAACAAAATATGGTATATATCTACAATGGAATATTATTCAGCCTTAGAAATCCTGTCATATGCTACAATACGCTAAGTGAAATAAGGAAGTCACAGAAAAACAAATACTGCGTGATTCCATGAGGTATCAAAAGTAGCCACACTCCTAGAAAGGCAAAAGTAGAATGGTGGCTGCCAGGGAATGGGGAGAGGGGGAAATAAGGAGTTGCTGCTCAGTGAGTATAAAGTTTCAGTCATAAGATGACAAGGCTCTATATATAGATGAAAATGTGCATATAGTAAACAATACTGTACTGTATACTTAATTTGTTAATTTCATGTTATGTTTTTTTAACACACACACACAGAATACCTATGTATAGGCCAAAATAAATCAAACTGACTTTCAAGAAACAGATATGATTTGAATAACATGAATATAAATATTGGATTAATAAAAAGACAGAATGAATACAGCATACACCCACACCCCAATTGAGTGCATACACGAACTCATAATGAGTTCATGTGATAGGAAATGCTCCATATATCATCAGCGTATGTCTCAAAATGACTGAATTCCTGTCTTTCTCTCATATTCCCTCATATTCAATTAGATAAATCCTACCAATTTTACCTATTAAATATCTCTTGAATCTATTCTCTCCCCTTCAATCTATACTATCATTGCCCTACTTAAAACCACTATCTATATCTCTTGGCTAGACTTCTGTAAAACCCTCTGAATTGCTTTTTCTCTGCCCCCAGTTTCACTGGCACTTACTCAGCTCCTCACAAACCATTTCTACTCTTAGAACGATCTTTCTAAAATGCAAATCTGATTCTCTCTCTCTCTCTCTCTCTCTCTCCTTAAAAGCTTTTGGTGGTTGCCTCTTGGTGCACACCAATAATCCTTGAGGCATGGTCCTGCCCACTGGTGTCCTGAGGGATTTACATATTGGGTCATACACAGATCCAATTTTCTTCCTTCATAAAGTTGTTCTTCTGCTGGCAAGTAAGAAAAAGTGGTGTAGGCTGGTCCTACAGAGGCTTTACCTAAGGAACTATAATCAAAGAGAGTTCCAGGCTACTCTCTAGAGAACAGATTCCAAACTCAAGGAATTTGCCTTATCTTTTGCCACTCCATTACATGTGCCCAGTGCTCCAGCCTGACTGAATAAACTCCCTGTGATTCCTTAAAGATTCATCTTGTGGTCTTTTTACATTCTGTTCTGTCTAGCAGTATTACAAGATATTTGGCTCCCCACTCCTTCCCAACATAACTAATTCCTCCTTTTCCTTCAAGACTCAGTTGAAACTTTCCCTTCTCTAGGAAGCCTTCCCTAAATGTCTTTAGTCCCCAACAATGGCTCCAATCCAAACAGAAAAGAAGTCCCTCTTTTCTGTACTCCCTAGGTATCCCGTGTTACTACTCACTGTACTCTGAATGTCTGTTTACACATCTGTCTCTTCCACTAGACTGAGTTCACAGTACAGAGGACCTGTACAAAGTAAGTACTTAATAATATTTGTGAGATTAAATGGGTATTATCATTCCTACTCTACAAACAAGGCAAAGTAATCTTACTGATTTCTGCCAGGCTGTTTTAATGACATTAAAAAATTCTCTGGATGGTTTAAAACCAGAATTGAGTTGACTTCCTGTGAAATCCTTGGGAAGGGTTGAGGGAAATCACAAAAAGAGCTTTAAATAATTATCTTACATATTTAAGATTTTCAAAGTACTTTCATACCAGGCTCTAAAAGCAGTTTTACAGGAATGAAAACAAGATGGCTCCCCCAGCAGGAGATGAGAGGATCAAGGATAAGTAGCTATGGGAACATGTGGAGCCCTGGGTTTCCAGGATGGATAACAAAGAGTGAGGCCTAGAACTCACCTGGACCGGCCCAATGCTCTTATTCCGGCCTCCGGGCATGCCATCTTCTCTGATTGCTGGAAGGAAACATAAGCCAAGACAGTCAAAGCATACCCACACAAGTCTAGGCACTTTAAAAAGAGAACTTATGTGGCCCAAAGCACAAAGTAATAATTGGTGAAATCAAGATTAAAAAACAGGTCTTTCTAGACTGAAAGTATATATACTCTTTTCATTATTCTAGGCTACCTCATAGGCAACAGATACTTTTGGACCCCCAAGGCAATGGACACACACTGTACACAATGCATACGTTTAATATTTCAACAAAGATGACAGCCTTATTAATAGTCCCCTAGTTACAAATATCCCACCAGGATGATGCATCTGAAGGCTTCAGTAAATTTAAAGAGAGGGATAGAAACAATATTTCTATTTAAAAAAATTATTTATTTATTTATTTTGAAAGAGAGAGAGAGAAGCAGAGAAAGGGGGAGAGAGAATCTCAAGTAGGTTCTGCTCTGTCAGTGCAGAGCCCAATGCAGGGCTCGACAATCCCACAAACCATGAGATCCTGATCTGAGCTGAAATCAAAGAGTGAGATGCTTAAACCAACTAAGCCACTCAGGCACCCTGAGAACATTTCCATTTTTAGATATTTTGTTTTATTTCCAGGCTAAGTTGCAGTCTAATGTGTAGGATGAGAAAAGGTTTTTTGTTTTTTTTTTTAATTAATCAAAATTTTGATCTGATTGGTTTCTCCCTATAAAAGCAGCCAGTAGAATTCCCATTGCAATTGTTTCTTATTCAGGTGATTCCACAAAAGGAAGAAGTTATTTAGCAATAAAAAGCACCCTTTAAATAGTACCAGTGTTATTAGGCATAATAGCTACTAATACTATTGCCATTACTGTTTATGGAGCACTTAATATGGGGGCACAGAAGAGAAACTTCTGATCTACAATTATAGAAACACTATGGTATCTGGCAAAACTTTCTGGCAAAGATGACTTCTGAACTGAGTCTTAAAGGATGAATAGGATTTACGCAAGCAGTAAAAGGGTGAGTGAACAGTACACAGAAAAGCTTCAAGTTGAAAGTAAGTATGGAGTATTCTTTCTGGTAATTTCCAAGTGGTTCATCCTGGCTAAAGCTTGTGTGTGCGTGTGCATGTGAGTAGAGTAGTAAGAGATGAAGTTGGAGGTTGGAGAGGCCAAGTGGGGCCCAATCACCGATAGCCTTTAACGGCAGGGTAGGAATATGGACTTTAGCAGAGGAAGCCAAGGATGAGATGGAATGCAGAGGATGGATGTGGTCAGGTTGGCATTTTCAAAAAATCTTTACGATGGCCACTGTGAAGGTTGGCTTGGAGGAGGCAATGTTAACAACAGAAGATAAGCTAACAGCATCATGTGTTTGAGTAAGCTTTGCTCTGTGTGTGTGTGTGTGTGTGTGTGTGTGTCTGTGTGTGTGTATAAAATAATATACCTGCTTTCAAAAAAAATAATATTAAGAATCTAGAAAGTCCTTGGGGCAGGATTGAGGGTTCCAAGCCTAACACTCAGTTCATTTTCCTTAAAGCAGATATCACTCTCGGTATCCTTAAAAAATTACACAGTTCAGAATTAGACAAACTTGGGTCTAAATCCTGTTTTTGCCTGGTCTATGTAATTACACACAAGTTTCTTCACCTCTCTGAACCTCAGTTTACTAAAGAATAGAGGGGCTACTGGAACCTATCATACTGGGTATTGTGGGGATTACATATAAAATAACATAGCTAAAACATCAAGCATAAGGCCTGGCACATAAAGTAGGTACTTAGTAACTAATCCTTCCCTCTATCCAGCCTCTTTTCTACAAACACAGTAGCTAAAACACCAAGGTTCCATTCTCAGCTTTGCTGGATCCTTAACATCTTCATCAGGAAAATGGAGGCAACGTAGTCTGCTTTACAAGGCTGCGGTGAATTTGGAGTGGGAAACATACACAGCCTGTATTAGAGCCAGATGCATACTAGTTTTTGTCTGGGAGCTATCTTTCAACCTAATTTCAAGTTCTAAAATTCCTTAAAATTCCTTTTCTGCTGTTCCAGGGTCAGTGACAGTGTTCACACATTTCTATTTCCAATACTGAGTTCTCCATGCCTTTGCTTCAGCTCAGAGAATAAAGATCATTGGCAGATCCAGTACCAAACACATTTTAGTTGTCTTGTAGGTGAGGAAGGAACTCAATGTTTTTCTTTTCGTTTAGAGGGCCACAAATCTTAAAGATTTACATCTCACCAATATTTTGTTCTGATACTTAAAAGCTTATGTTGTCCCTCAACCCCACCTGGACTAAGGAAACTCACACATGATGGACATCTACTGTGTTTTAGGTACTATCCTGGGTAAAACAACCCATGAGGAAAGTACTAGTATTGCTCCCACTGAACAGATGAATCTAAGGTTCAGAAAAATGAAGTATTTTGTTTATGGCAACAGAAACTAGACAGCAGAAGAATTAAGGTTGGCACCCAAACTATTAGACTAAGCCCAAATTTCTTTCCACAACTAGTTTTTCCCATTGTACCTGCATACCATTGGGAGAAACAAAATTTTAGGTGGTGCGTAGATAAACTCTCAATTATACATGTATCCTAATAGGCACTAAAAAAATACTGATTTTGCATTCACTGAGATGATAAAAATTCCCTTGGAAAATTAACTTTGATTTAAAAAAATTTTTTTGATTTGGGGCACTGGGGTGGCTCAGTCAGTTAAGTGTCCAACTCTTGATTTCAGCTCAGGTCATGATCTCATGATTTGTGAGATCGAGCCCCGCATCAGGCTCTGCACTGACATCACAGAGACTGCTTGGGATCCTATCTCTCCCTCTTTCTCTCTGCCCCTCCCCTGTTCATGCTGACTCGCTCTCTTGCTCTCTCAAAATAATATATAAAAAATAGAAATAAAAAAATTTGATCTTTTTAAAGAAGAATATAAACATTAATACTGGTTTGATCAAAGATGGTAAAATTCGTCAAGATGGCATGAAACTACCTGAAGTGTGTGAAATAATAGAATGCGTCACAGCGCCTCTTTCAAAACAAGAACTTGGATCATATTTTAAAGCTTCTAATGTACCCACATATATGGTATCACATTTGATCCTCACAACAACCTTGGAAGGTGCCCATTATTACTATCTTAGTAGTTTGAAAAAAAATTTTTTTTTAATGTTTACTTTTGAGACAGAGAGAGAGTGGGAGAGGGGCAGAGAGAGAGGAAGACACAGAATCCGAAGCAGGCTCC
The DNA here is from genome assembly GCF_018350155.1 of Leopardus geoffroyi. NCBI lineage: Eukaryota > Metazoa > Chordata > Mammalia > Carnivora > Felidae > Leopardus > Leopardus geoffroyi. The sequence continues at coordinate 83,724,965 of NC_059342.1, forward strand.
AGGCTCTGAGCTGTCAGCACAGAGCCTGATGCGGGGCTCGAACCCACGAACCGTGAGATCATGACCTGAGCCGAAGTTGGACGCTTAACCGACTGAGCCACCCAGGCGCCCCAATCCTACGCAGTTTAGAGATGAAAACACCTGAAGCTCACAGAGGAAAAGGGACTTGTTCAAGGCTACTCAGGGAAGAACTGACAGAGCTGAGACTTCAGTTTAGGTCTTCTGATTCTAAAGCTGTGCTTGCTCCTTGATGTTACACTGAGCTAAGAGCAAGTTTCTCAACAGGGCTGAGAATCTTTCTTGTGGTGAACTGATACTGATTTTAAAAAATAAAAACAAAGGGCTTCCAGATAGAAGATAACAGGAATGGATTTTGCTCCACTTCTTGTCCCAAGCCCAAGAATGGCAGCAGCTATGGTTCTCCTATCTCTGCTCAAAAGAAGCACAAAGCCTTTTTCTGTTCTGGAACTCACATACCTACCATTCTTCACTTAGGCCTGGGCAGCCAACCCAAACCCAGAAGCAGAAAGGCGAGTAAGACACAAAGTTAACTACATCGAAACCCACTGGTGGCTCCCTTTGGTCTATGAGCTAAATCCCAGCTTGCCAGCTTGGCATTTAAGACACTCCTATGATCTGGTTCCTCTGGGGTTCCCCATCTTCATCTGTCACAAAATTTACACTGTAACTACAGAGAACTATTTGTTAGTCCTTGAACATACCATGCTGCTTTACACAGCTTTTCCTCTTTACATATTGTTGCCTCTACTCAGAAAATAACTTTCTGGTGGGAAAATCTAGCAGCATCACCTTACCCAAGTGACACCACCTCAACCAAGTGATTCAAGTTAACATGACCAATAATGGGACAAAGTACACCATGCCGCCTTGATATGATGCACGGAAAGGACACATCATCGCTTTTGTGGCATTCTTGCCAAAAATGCATGACCTGAACATAATCGTGAGGAAACTGATAAGCCCAAGTTGAGGAATATTCTACTTGTTTTCTTCAAAATTGGCAATGTTATTCAAGACAAAATAAGACTGAGGAACCCTTTCAGGTTAAAGGAGACTGAAGAGGGTGCGTGGGTGGCTCAGTCAGTTAAGCATCTGACTTCGGCTCAGGTCATGATCTTGCAGTCCGTGAGTTCAAGCCCTGTATTGGGCTCGGTGTCGACAGCTCAGAGCCTGGAGCCTGCTTCGGATTCTGTGTTTCCCTCTCTCTCTGCCCCTCCCCCCACCACTCTCTCAAAAATAAATAAACATTAAAAAAATAAATAAGTAAAGGAGACTGAAGAGACATAAAAGCTCAATGTAATACACGATCCTGGATTGGCTCCTATGTTACAAAAAAACACCTTGCTATAAAGGACACTGAAATAAGTGGTGAAATTTGAATAAGATTTGCTAATCAGATAATAGTATTATGCCATATTAAAATTTTTTATTATTCTTTTAAAATTATTATTTTTAGAGAGCGTGAGTGAGTTCGGAGGCAGAGAAAGAATCTTAAGCAGGCTCCATGCTCAGCAAGGAGCCCTACATGGGGCTTAATCCCACGACCCTGGGATCATGACCTGAGCCAAAATTAAGAGTTGGATGCTCAACTGACTGAGCCACCCAGACGTCCTTCCTGGTTTTGATAACAGTACTGTGGTCATGTTAGAAACGAAGAAGAATGATGTCTGTAACTTCCTCCCAAAGAGTTAAGAAAATACATACAAACACACACACTTTCTCTCTCTCCCTCTCCTCTGCTCCCTCTTCCTCTCCCAGCCTCCTTCCTTCCTTTCTCTTTCTCTCTTCCCCTTCCCTTCCCTCTCTCTTTCTCCTTCTTGAAGAGAAGGAAGAGGGGAGTGGTTTTTAAAAAGCTCTTAAGGGGCTCCTGGCTGGCTCAGTCAGTGGAGCATGCAACTCTTGATCCTGGGGTTGCAAGTTCAAATCCCATGTTATGTGTGATTACTTAAAAATAAAATCATAAATAAATAAAATCATAAACAAATAATAGCTGTTTAATTTTATAAGGAGCTTGAACTTCTATGCCTTCAAGATTCTGCTCAATTATTCTTTCCTTGAGATTTCTCAGCGCTCCATTTTTATCCTGATAAAGCAGTATGGCAATGCCACAGGATTATTCTCACAATGCCATTCTACCCACATCACCTTCTCCAAGTTTTCCTTAACCTTTTTACTTTTTAACCAGTTAACTAATAAGTTATGAGACAACAAAGTTAAGGAATTCTAAATTTTCTCCCATAATTTTTTTTTTTCACGATTCTTAACTGACATAAATTTTCTCATAAGGCTCAGTGTAACTTCCTCTTTCCTCCGATGAGACTAACAGTATTTCCCCCATCCTGTTTTGTGCCCTGGTCCCCCTACCAGAGTAAATCCACCAAACCAGAAAGCATCTTACCTAACTGGGAAATCTGCTGAAGGACACAAGGAAAGCGGGACTTGGCCATGGCCCTTAAGGGGCACACTGTCTAAATGGTGGGAACAGAGAAGTTAAGAGACAAAGATAGCACAAGATGATCGGGGCTACGGCAGAGGGCAAAAGGGGCTGTGGAAGTCAAGGAGGGTCATCTTTCCGGTGAGAGGTGGTATCAGAGAAAGCTGCTCAGAGGATGTTACAAACAAAAGCTTAGCCTCCAAAGAAAAGTATATATAACCAGGTGAGGAGATGGGGATAAACCATTCTAGGAACAATGAAACTACATGTGCGAAGTCCTCCAAACATGAACCAGCATTGAGTTTTTGGAGAACTAGGATGGAATGTGAACTGTGTGGGGAGCAGCAGAGGGAGAAGGGAAGGGAGGAAGTGGCTGATGCTAGAGTCAGAGGGGCTTTGAAAATCACTCTGAAAAGCCAGAATTTATCCTGAAGGCTGCAAGATGGGTGAGGAGGTAATGCTTGGGAGGTAATGGGCTGGGTAGTGAAGAGGGACAGATGGGGCCCAGCCTCCACTCACTATCCTTAAATTTCCCTCACTGCTTTGCTAATTAATTTCCTGACCAGTCAAATTCCATATATGAAGAGATATCTATGTTTAGAGACAGGGGACAAGAGAGGGCTGGCTCATACATGGCGGTTGAGTTTTTTTGAACACTTAAGTTTTCAAATTTTGAAGTAAGTTTAGACTTACAAAAGAGTTGCAAAAAAACTAGTACATAGAAACCCTATATACTCTATACCCAGCTTCCCTGTCTGTTAACATCTTACAAACCACAGACTATTCATCAAAACTAAGAAATTAACTTTGGCATAGTATGATTGACCAAAATATAAACTTTATTCAGATTTCCCCACTGATGTTCCCTTCTGTTCCAGAATCCAATCTAGGATCCCATACTGCATACAGATGTCATATCTCCGTAGTTTCCTCCAATCATTCTTAGTCTTGCCTTGTCTTTTGTGACAATGATACTTTTGGAGAGTATTCTGTATGTCAGGTATTTTGAAGAATGTCTTTCAATTTGGGTTGCCCTGTTTTCCCATAAGTAGATTGGGAATGATCCATCCCTGGGTGTATATATGTGTATCTGTGCCCTTACTGTAGAATATCAGGGGGGTATATGTGTAAATATACTGGTGATACTGACCTTGCTTGGCTAAAATGGTATCTGTCAGAATTATCTACTGAAACTTATTACTTTCCCCGTTGTAATTACTAAATATTCTGGGGCTATGCAAATACTCTGTTTCTATTTAAAACTATGCTCTCTATTTTAGCATCCATAAATGGATCCTGCCTGCAGTAATGATTACTGTTGTGTTTAAAAAAAATTTTTTTTAATGTTTGTTTATTTCGGAGACAGAGCATGAGTGGGGGAGGGGCAGAGAGAGAGGGAGACACAGAATCAGAAGCAGGCTCCAGGCTCTGAGCTGCCAGCACAGAGCCTGACACGGGGCTTGAACTCACAGACCGTGAGATCATGACCTGGCCGAAGTCAGACAGTCAACCCACTGAGCCACCCACGCGCCCCTACTGTTGTGTTTTAATGGTGATCTTCTATTTCCTTCATGCCTTCTACATTTATTAATTACAATTCTTCTGTAAGAAAGAATGGTCACTCCTGTATTCAGTTAGTTCTATCAGTATGAACTCATGGATATTTTATTCTTTGAGCTATAAACTAATGTACAGTTATTTTGTTGCTCGAGCTGTTCTAACTTTGGCTATTGGAAGTGCTTTCAGGTTAGCTTTTGTGACCTTTTGATAATGCTTCCTCCTTGCCCCTTCCTTTTTAAAATATAGCACATTCTGGCGCACCTGGGTGGCTCAGTTGGTCAAGGATCCGACTTAGGCTCAGGTCATGATCTCACGGTCCGTGAGTTCGAGCCCCACGTTGGGCTCTATGCTGACAGCTCAGAGCCTGGAGCCTGCTTCAGATTCTGTGTCTCCCTCTCTCTCTGCTCCTCCCCTGTTCATGCTCTCTCTCTCTCCTTCAGAAATAAAAACATTAAAATAGATAGATAGGTAGGTAGATAGATAGATAGATAGATAGATAGCATATTCTAACTTTCTGGCACCACAGATGCTCCAGGCTCGTCTTATATTTTCCCTGCCACAGCCCTAGAATAACCCATTCCTTCAAAGAGTCTGGTTCCTTTTATTGATATTTGGAGACCAAGATCTGGTTCTTCTAAAAATTTTTTCTGAACATGAATTCATATTGATACTTCCAATCTTGCACCAGATTGGTGCTTCATTCTTGCCTTCCTCTTTCTCTGATGTGAGAAAATGGACTCTCATTATCAACGATATATTTACCTGCTTGTTCAACTCCAGTATACAAATAAAGTAGTGACAGACTTCCTAACCCATAACCTTGAAAGAAACAAATTTATAAACTAGAGAGCTTTGTTTGTATACAATTCTTTTTGTCTTCAGCCTTATGGTATATAGTCGAAACACTATTTTCCAAGGTCAGCTCCTTTCTTCCCCATTTCCCCATGTGATTTATCTGTAATACCAGTTAGACTCATTCATCACAGTGTACATTCTATCTTTCCCCCCATAAACTTGTTGCTTTCAAACAAATTTATATACAATAAAATTCACTTCTTTAGTGATGTATATTTCTACATTTTGACAAATGCATAAAATTATATGGCTAACACCACAGTTCCATGTAACAGTTCCTTCCGTCAACCAAAAACATTCCAAAGGCAACGGCAATTTAAATGCTGCTTTCTTAGCACCAACCAGGAGGTGGCAGGGTTTCTCTCTGAGAAGCAGCTTCACAAGGCAACTAAATCATCCAGCAATGCATGCAAAGGGACAAAGGAAGGCAGTTCCCACCCCTCAGTACTCCTTGTGTCATCTTCTCCTGGCTATGGTTATAGGAGTTATGAAGTTAAGCTTCTTCCCTAAAACAGGAGAGTTTGGTTAGAAGGTCCAGAGTCTCATATTCCAACTAAATAAGCAGGATGAATCATCAGAGAGAACAGTCAAGAAGCCAACCATAAATATGCTTTGAGAAAATACAGTGAGGACAAAAAAGGGAGATGAGAAAACTGGAGACCAACACCAAATCAGATCAAAGTGGAGAGATGCTCACAGGCTCTCTCTTCAAGACGTTACTTGTTTGGCAGTGGTGGCTGGGAAACGTTTCTGTAAGAGGAAACAGCCAGTGTGGAAGGGAGAGGACTTCTAGCTAGAGGAAAGAACCTGAGCACAGGCAGGATAATACAAAGCATGCTTGAGGCACAGGAAGTAAATTCTGGACAGAAAAGGAGATTAGACACATAGCAGACAAAGTTAGTAACAATTTAAATGCTGTATTATAGGTATTTATCATCTAGTAAACAGGGCATTCCAACATGCGAGTAGCTATGCCAATATGGTAGATGCTGTAAAGCAGCACGTTGTCTATACGGTTAGGTACCAGATCTGCCTGATTAATAATGAATTACAACTTAGTAATTATTATCCACATAATCACCACTATCTTATCTACTGGTAAGATATTTTACCTCTCCCAGCTGCATCTATAAACCGAGGGTAATATTTAATAATAGGTTTGTGCATATTCAATGAGACAATGCATAGAAAGTGCTGAAGAGTTTCTGATATACATAGTATCTGATAAATATTAGTATTATAAGTAAATTATAAATGACCTAAATTTATCTAAATGCCCTTTTTTAGAACTTTCTTACCTTTCTTCATGATAGGAAAGCTTTTAAAGGATTCTTCTTATCCCACATATAATTTAAAAAAAACAAAAATAAAAACCAGTGTGAAGTATATCTGGTTGTCTGCACTTATTAATGAGACAAAACGAATTTGAACAGTTCACTAAATCTAACTCCCGCCCCAAAACACTACTATTATGAACCCCTAGTACCTCGCTGAGTATTTTATATACGTTGTCATATTTAATTCTCTAGAGAATTCCCAAAAGGTTAAGTACTCACTATCACATGATTTTAAAGGTAAGATAATTGAGCATCAGACAAAGAAAACTGCCCAAGGTCACAGAACTGATCTGTCACCAACCCCTGCCTCCATGCTTTCTACTGAACTGTACTATACTATATTGTCCACCCTCCATGAGAACACTCCTAGAGTTTCTGACACTGGCCCTCTCCTCTTCTGTATCCAAGTTCTTTCCTTGGGTGGTTTTTACCCACCAACAAAATTTTACCACCTGATTGCAAACAGTTCCACAAACTTCTGCTTAAAGGCAGGACTTTTCACTTCAGTTCCTACACATCCACATTCCTTGGTGGACATTGTATGTGTCTTTCTCAGGTACCTCAAACAATGCACTGCCAAGGTCAACATTCTGCCCCACGCTGCTTTTTAGCCTGACTTTTTTTTCCTGGTAGGGCTGTTACTATTAATCCAAATCTTCAAGTTCAACTTCTGGTGCTGCCCAATATCCAGTACGTTATCAACTCCTATCAGGTAAGCTTCTCCCACGTCTCCCCATCTGTAACATTACTTTTTCTGCCCCTCCTTCAGATTCTTCACACCTTTCTTCCAGTCTCTAAAAATTTTCTAGGTAGCCTTTCTGCTTTCCCCCACACCAATCCATTCTTTAAAGCCTGCCCCTTGGATTAATCCTCTTATAAAATTGGTTTATTCATGTAATCTCAGGCCAATGGCTCTCAGAAAGCTTTCCCCCAAATCCCACATTCTTCACAAACCTGGATGCAGATTTCTGGGCATGCCTAACCTCTGAGTACACCATGATTCTAGCAAACAAAATGATATCACATGCAAGTGACATACTGCCTTCCTACTTTTTCATCCCAAATTCCTACTTCCTGTTATGCTCTGAAAGAAGAACTAGTGGAGTATATGAATCCCAGTTAGGACTTGATTGTTAATTGGGGTCTTGCCAAATGAAGCCTGTGAGTTCATTCTCACAGAATCTGTAACATCTCACCAGTCTTTCTCCCCACCTAATCTGGGAAATCCCTGTAGGCAGGAGCTACACCAGACTCGTTTTTGGGTTATGAGTACATAGTACAACACCTGGCACACAGTGCAGGCTTGGGAAATAAATAACGCCAAGGCTTAATAGCTAACACTAAGATACAGTGATGGTTGAAGGGTGGGTAGTAGAGCCACAAGCACCACTCACCCTTCCGATTCATCCCCATCTGGAGGCATTTGAGCAGGCGGCAGTACTGGCACCTGTTCCTCTGCTTCCGAGACATGACACAGTTCTTGTCACGACTGCACCGATACACCCGCTTGTTGCAAATGCTCCGCTTGAAAAACCCTTTGCATCCCTCACAGGAGATGATTCCATAGTGCAATCCTGTGGCACGGTCCCCACAAATGAGACAGGTTCGTTGTTCAGCCCGATCATCTGGAACAGAAACTGAACAGATTCAAGTTAGAACACATGGAAATAATGGCTTTAAGCCTGCAGTCCTAAAATAAGCAACCCTGCTCTGGGCAGATCAAGAATAACACTCTTTCCAGGCTGACTGGCAAACAGGGGGCATCTTTAGAGCCTTTGTCTTAGGAACAGATCCTTACATCTACCTGCAGATAACACAAATATAGCCTACCTAAAAAATAACTCATGCTCATGCTCCTCCTCCTGGGTTTCATCATGACTTAGACCAGTATCCAGGTCAGATACTTGGGAGATATCTTCGACTCCTCCCTCTCCCTAACGTTCCTCAGCCACAGCCCATTACTTCTACTCTGCAGAAAGGTAAGGATTACCGATACTGTATGTAAGTGCCCAGCATAGGGCATACATCCATTAAAGTAAAGTTGTAATTATTAACCAGTGAAGAAGTTTTAACCATGCCCAGCCAACCAACCAGTCATCCATCCATTCAACAGATATTAGGCAGCTCTTCTAGTCTAGGCACTATTGTAAGGCATGGATACAGCAGTGAATAAAAGTCCCCGCTGAAGCTTACGTTCTAGCAGAATATCTACTCTGTGTCCAGGCCCTGTGTTCCGTACTGGGTATTCAGAAATAAATCATCATGTTCCTGATAGTCAAGGAACTTACTGCCTAGCAACAAACAAGTTAGTCGAAGAGGAAATTCAGGCTGGATATATATAGCTCTCTAACTTCCTCTTCCCTCAAATTCACTTGCTCAGGACCAAGCAACTGTTAAAGAACAGCCATATGACAAAAAAAAGTGCTCTGGTGAACTGTGATATCAGATCTTGCTAGCAGGTGCAAGAAACCTCCAAGAAAAGGTTTTGATCAGGGGCCAAGAGATTTGAACCTCACTACTGAGTAACAGGTAAGATACAATGATTAAGAACACAGCCTTTAGAGTTGGAGATCCTTATTTAAACTGAAGTTCTGACACTTACTAGCTGACTGAACTTGGGAAAATTAAGTTATTTCATCTATCTGAATCTAGTTTCTCTCATCTGTAAAATGGGGGTTATAAATGGTACATACATATCATAGATAAAATACTCAGCACGATGCCTGGGCTGCAATGGACATTTAATAAATGACAGCTACTATTTTTATTATCATTATCCTAACAGGCCCACACTTCATGTGATAATAACATTCCTGAAAACAAAAGCATTTGAAAGCAATGTTAAAGAATGTTAAATGGCAGTATGTGTAGGAGGGATGTAAAGAAGAAAGGATAGTAGCATTCAGGCAACTTTATTACATGCCAACTTAGAGATGTCTTTATGATCCCTATTTGTAGTAGGCTGGATAATGGCCACCCAAATATACCAGGTCCTAATCCCTGAAACCTGTAAATCTCACCTTGTAAGGAAAAGCGGGCTTTGCGGATGTGATCAAATAAGGATCTTGAGATGGGAGATTATTCTGGCTTATATAGGTGGGCCCTACTTGCAATCACACATGACTTTATAAAGAGAAAGACAGAGGGAGATTTGATATAGACAGAGGGGGATTTGATACAGCAGAAGAGGACACACACGCATGCACGCACACGTGCACAGAGGAGAAGGCAATGTGAAGACAGGTAGAAGGTGGACACAAGGAATGGCTGCCACTACAAGTTGGATGAGGCAAGAAATGAATTCTCCCCTAAAGCCTCTGGAGTAAGTGTGGCTCTGCCCACTTTCATTTCTACCCAGTAATACTGATGATTATTGAACTTCTGATTCCCTAACTGTGAGAAAATAAATTTCCGTTGTTTCAAGCCACCCAGTTTGTGGTAATTTTTAACAGCAGCACAGGAAACTAATACACAATATTTTTTCCATACAGGGAAACATATATTAAGGCTCTTGCCAAAGAACACAGCAAATAGCAGGTATGCAGAGAGAACCATCAGATACATGACCACATGGCTAGGGAAATAGAGAAAGACAGGTATGGAAAGAAGAATCACCTAGGTTCTTGAGGACTCTGTATTTTGTAATTACAGAATATCCTAAGCCTTTCTTTTTTCACATTTTTCTTTAACATTTATTTATCTTTGAGAGAGACAGAGACAGAGTGCAAGCTGGGGAGGGGCAGAGATGGGGAAACAGAATCCAAAGCAGACTCCAGGCTCAGCGCTGTCAGCACAGAGCCTGACGTGGGACTTGAACTCACGAACCATGAGATCATGACCTGAGCCAAAGTTGGCCACTTAACCGACTGAGCCACCAAGGCGTCCCACAGAACTTTCCAAGCTTTTCTAAGGCTTGGATGAACTTCCTAACTGTGGGCAAACTGACATACCATGACAAACTCACATTTATGTCTTGGAATACAATACTTTGTTTTCTTTTTAATTGGTCAAGCTAACTTAAATGGGTTTTTGTTACATGCAGCTAAAAAAAACTTGGTTAAAATGCTCTATAAAAATGGCCCTGGTGTAATAAGTATTCTTTTTCTTTTTCTTTTCCTTTTTTTCTTTTTTTAATTTTTAATGTTTATTCATTTTTAAGATACAGAGAGATAGAGCACAGTAGGGTGGGTCAGAGAGAGAGGGACACACAGAATCTGAAGCAGGCTCCAGGCTCTGAGCTGTCAGCACAGAGCCTGATGCGAGGCTCGAACTCACGAACAGTGAGATCATGACCTGAGCTAAAGTCGGACGCTCAACTGACGGAGCCACCCAGGCGCCCCATCTTTTCCTCTTTTAAAAATGCAAAAGAAATTCAAGGTAAACATTACAGTAAAGTTACAACATAAAATTTAAAAACTAAACCAGAAAAAGCCAAAAAGGCCAAATGAATGATAGGACAATAGTACTATGTGTGGGATGGGATTCCCTAGAGTGCCGGGCTTGAGTTGCTGAAAGGGCTTAGAAACTGAACATAGAATACTGTGAAAAAATCATGACTGGATACAGAGAACCTAAATTTTCTCACTTTAAATTCAAACCTTCAATATTAAATTTATATATGCATGATATCACATTCCATCATATATATGATATATATCATACATAAACACACATTAAAATGTAAACCAGGGGCGCCTGGGTGGCTCAGTCGGTTAAGCGGCCGACTTTGGCTCGGGTCATGATCTCACGGTCTGTGAGTTCGAGCCCCGCGTTGGGCTCTGTGCTGACAGCTCAGAGCCTGGAGCCTGCTTCCGATTCTGTGTCTCCCTCTCTCTCTGACCCTCCGCTGTTCATGCTCTGTCTCTGTCTCAAAAATAAATAAACATTAAAAAAAATAAATAAAAATAAATAAAAATATAAACCAGAACTCTATCAGAATAGACTTAAAAAGAGTTATAATTAATCAATCTCTAGAAGAACCATACCATCCCTTTCTTCATGGATATGATTTCACTGAACACCGACCACAACTAAGCACTGTGCTTTGTGCTGTGTCACATAATTCTCATAATCCCAAAGGTGGATACAAGTGCTTTCATCCTTTTGTAATTGAGAGAATGGAGATCTCAAAAAAAGTTAAGTAACTTGTCCATTTATGAGTTGACGACCCTCATCTGCTAGTATCAGAATTGGAGTTCAGTAGCCTCTTTAGAAAGCATTCGTATGGTACTCTGTGCAGCATCTGGATCCAGAGCAAAGGACCCACTGAGCAACAATCCAACACAGACCTGTTAAGAATCTGCTTATATCTTGTGACACTGCTTGTTCTTGTTCTTCTCATCAGAGTTTAAAAGGCCACAATGAGATCAAAGACGAGGTGGGAAGAATTCTCCACTGAGGGCACAAAGAGACTAGATTCCCTTTGAGTCCTATGACTGCTTCTCTCTCTGGCCACAGCTATTCTTCCTGTCATGTTCTGTTTCTATAAAACAGCATTGGTCTATGCCACAGACCAGGTACTAATTCAGAAGGAAGCCTCTCAAAGGTACAGGAGAAAGGCTCTCTCCCAGCGAACCCTGAAGCCCTTCAAGGAAGCATTTGACAAACTCCCCTCACAACATATGGGAAAAGATCACAGAAACAGGAGAAATTATTGTTAAATGACCACTTGGGTACCAGGCCCTGTGTCAGGCACTTAACATGTTACTGCGCTGAATCATAAAAAATAAAGTACCTTATTTTACTGAAGAGGAAACTGAAGCTTATGAGGTCACCCAGTCACCAAGTATGGGAGTTAGGGCTAGAACCCCCAAGTCTAAGAATCTAATCATCACATTCTGTGGCCACAGCAAAGCAAATCTATCTATTCTATATGCAAGTAAGTCAGACCCTTTGCCACCTGGGGGGAAAAAAGCTAAAAAGCCAAAACCTGTGTAAATGAACACATTGAAGCAAAATGCCCCAATTGTGCCCTGCCAGATACCAGATACAGATTTCTGCACCTCCTATTCTTGTAATGGAGTTGAAGGGTATTTTTATCTTTATTATTTCACTTGTACCAGGCCAGGACAAGGATCATTTTTATAGATATCACAAAGAACATTTAGTGAGTATTCATTGTGTCCCATGCAACATTCAAGACATTTTTACATGTGTGGCCTTACTTATTCATCACAATAACTGAGAGGAATCATTATTCTCATATTACAGAACCTGGAATCTTAGAGCTAGAAAATGCCTTGGAAATTGCCTTGAGCAGACCTTTACTGGAGGCATGAATGCCCTCTACAACATTCCAAAAATAAGGGGTTGCCCCACACTCTACTTGCACATCTTTAGGGAATCAATAAGGTACTTCATTCCATTCATTTCATTTTACACAGTTTTAATGGTTCAAAAGCTTCTTTTTACCCTAAGCAAAAGTCTGTTAACCTGAAGCTTTCCCTACTGCCCTGAATTATGTGCTCAAGGGCAAAAAATAAATGCATAACCTAACCTAGTTTATATACCAACCATTCAGAAATTTAAAGCTAAATGGGGTTTCCAACTGTGAATTTCTTCTTCTTCTTCCATTTCTTTTTTAAATGTTTATTTTGAGACAGACGGAGAAAAGGAGAGCGAGAATCCCAAGCAGGGTCCATGCTGTCAGTGCAGAGCCTGACGTGGAGGCTCGATCCCACAAACCACGAGATCATGACCTGAGCCAAAATCAAGAGTCAGATGCTTAACTGACTGAGCCACCCAGGCGCCCCTTCCTCTCCCATTTCTTATTCTTAAGGAAATCACATAGTATCAAGATCTCTTAAAGTATCCAGAACTGAATGTTTTTTTTCTTAATATAAGACTCAATTACCTTTGCTTTTATGTTTCTTCAGCTATCAATACCAGTAAACACATAGTGTTTTATAATTACTAGTACTGTAAAAATGCTACACACTTAATAACTGGCAAACTGAAGCTTAAAAGAGGCAAAGAACCTTAATCTTGGTTACACAGCCAGTCAACAGTAGAAATGAAATCAGAATTCAGGACCTTTTATTTCTAATCCCCCTTACACTTAATTCATATCTCATTCATAAACGTCTAAAGCTTAAAGTATTTATCACATATACCATTAACCCATGTCTTTCTTTCTTTCTTAAAATTTTTTTATTTTTATTTATTTATTTTTTTAACGTTTATTTATTTTTGAGACAGAGAGAGAGCATGAACGGGGGAGGGTCAGAGAGACAGGGAGACACAGAATCCGAAACAGGCTCCAGGCTCTGAGCGGTCAGCACAGAGCCCAATGCGGGACTCGAACTCACAGACTGCGAGATCATGACCCGAGCCGAAGTCGGCCGCTTAACCGACTGAGCCACCCAGGCGCCCCAAGACTTTTTATTTTTTAAGTAGTCTCTACACCCAATGTGGGGCTTGAACTTACAACCAAAAGATCAAGAGTTGCATGTTCTACCAACTGAGTTAGCCAGGCATCCCAACCCATGTCTTTCTTATTCCATTCTTGGGAAGGTGAATGTTGAACCCAAAGGTAGGACTTTATCTTTGTCCTTGATTAATTTTATCTTTATGTAATAAATTCTGTATGTCATTCTGGCCTATTGAAATCTTTAGGAATCCAGTCCTGTCACCCAGCGCACTAGTTATTTCTCCTACCTCCTTCTTTTCTCCAGGTTTGGTATTAGATTATTTGCATTTCCAACCTTAAGACAATATTAAACAAAATGTGGTGGGGCACCTGGGTGGCTCAGTTGGTTACGTGTCTAACTCTTGGTTTTGGCTCAGGTCATGCTCCCACAACTCATGAGTTTAAGCCATGCATTGGGCTTTGTGCTGAAAGTGTGGAACCTGTTTGGGATTCTCTTTCTCCCTCTCTCTGCCCCTCCCCACTGCACGCTCTCTCTCTCAAAAATAAACAAACATTTTTTTAATGTGGCCAATAAATAAACATTAAAAGGGGAGGGGGCACCTGGATGGCTCAGTCATTAAGCCTCTGACTCTTGATCTCATCTCATATCATAATTTCATGGTTTGTGTGATCCAGTCCCACATCGGACTCTGGGCTGACAGCACAGAGCCTGCTTGGGATTCTCTCTCTCCATCCCCATCTGCCCCTCCCCTGTGCTCGTTCTCTCTCTCTCTCTCTCTCTCTCTCTTTCTCTCAGAATAAATAAATATACATTAAAAATATAAGAATATGGGAATGCAAGCTGGTGCAGCCACTCCAGAAAGCAGTATGGAGGTTCCTCAAAAAACTAAAAATAGAACTACCCTCCGACCCAGCAATTACACTACTAGGCATTTCTCCACAGGATACAGGTGTGCTGTTTCGAAGGGACACATGCACCCCCATGTTTATAGCAGCACTATCAACAATAGCCAAAGTATGGAAAGAGCCCAAATGTCCACTGATGGATGAATGGATAAAGAAGATGTGGTATATATATACAATGGAGTATTACTCAGCAATCAAAAAGAATGATTTGTTGCCATTTGCAAATACATGGATGGAACCGGAGGGTATTATGCTAAGTGAAATTAGTCAGAGAAAGACAAAAATCCTATGACTTCATTCACATGAAGACTTTAAGAGACAAAACAGATGAACATAAGGGAAGGGAAACAAAAATAATATAAAAACAGGGAGGGGCACAAAACAGAAGAGACTCATAAATATGGAGAACAAACTGAGGGTTATGGGAGAGGTTGTGGGAGGGGGGATGGGCTGAATGGGTAAGGGGCACTAAGGAATCTACTCCTGAAATCATTGTTGCACTATATGCTAACTAATTTGGATGTAAATTAAAAAAAAAATTGAATTAAATAAAAATATATATATATAATAATAAATGGGGCATCTGGGTGGCTCAGTTGGTTAAGCATCTGACTTCAGCTCAGGTCATGATCTCACAGTTTGTGAGTTCAAGCCCCATGTCAGGCTCTGTGCTGACAGTTCAGAACCGGGAGCCTGCTTCAGATTCTATGTGTCCCTCTATCTCTCTGCCCCTCTCTCACTCATGCTCTGTCTCTCTAAAATAAACAAATGTTCAAAAAAATGTTTTAATATATAGTAATAAATAAACAGAAGGTGGCATTCTGGTAAGCTGAGCGAGACCCTTCTCCAATCTGACTTAACCATTAGCGTTCTGGAAATAGATGCTCAATTAGCTCTGCCTCTAGATTAGACCAGACACTCTAGTCTGGCTTGCATTTCTCTATCTTGTATATAAGGATATCATGAACGAATGTGTCATATAACTCACTGAAATTTCAGATTCATTACAGCATCTACAGCATGCTTTGACTAGTGAGACTAACACAAAGGAAATATTCACAACCATTCCTAATTAAGCACTGTTAATTTATTAAATCAACGTTCTTAATCTGTATTATTCTACCTAAAATGCAATGGAAAGAGAATTAGGCAAGTAAGTACTTCATATTGGAGACTATGGATCATAGTAACTATACTGCTCAGAAGTCAGAAAGATAAGAGAGGAGTTGACAAAAAAAAACTGAGGGTTTGAAAAACAGCAGGTATTTGAAACTCTGCACAAGGTAGTTTGTTAGCTGCAGAAACAGCAATGAGTAAAAAATAGTGTAGGAGAGAGAAGACTTACTAATTTGTCAGAGAAGATGAATATTTATCTTGATCAGCAGTACTAGAAGGGCTCAGATAGTGACCTTTGAGAATACCATGTCCTACAAACAGGAGCCTGGACTCCTTAGAGAAATGGTTGATTCCAGATTTGAGGCAGAATATATATAGGATGAGTGTTGTTGTGCTACCCAAGACTAATATGGGATCATGTTACATCAAAAAGATATAGGAAGCAGGGCACCTGGGTGACTTAAGTCAGTTGAGCGTCTGACACTTGATTTCGGCTTAGGTCATGGTTTCACAGTTCATGAGATTGAGCTTATGTGCTGACAAAGCAGAGCCTACTTGGGACTCTTGCTCTCCCTGCCCCTCCCCTACTCATGCTCTCTCCCAAAAGAAATAAACTTAAACACAAAGAAGAATATAGGAAGCAACACAAAAAGGCTCCCACTCACCTAAAATGGAGCAACCTATATACATCAAAAAGAATAATGACAGCAGTGGGTTAAAACACTTCAGAGATAATAATCAATGCATTTACAATAATATTAAAAAGAAAAACCTCATTAGTTACCATGGAGGTCACTTGCACACTAATTCATTATTCTGAAACTTGATGTATTAAGGGGAAAAAAGCAAACATTAAAAGTAAAGCTATTGGAATCTTCCTCTCTTGCCCCTCTCCTCAAGAGTAAAAGGAGAGAGGAAGGTGTAAACTAAGACAGTTTTTAAGAACTTTAAACTTTTAAACTTTATGCTTTAACTGAAAAGACTGAAATTAGGTGAACAGACCTGCGTGGCAGTCAAGAGAACAGGCTTGGATAGGGAGGTAGAGTTGATCTCAAGGCCTACAGCAAGGTAAATCTCAACTCACAGGTGGAAAGGAAAGAGAGCAGGATCTGCTCTCCAGATCTCTTGAATAGAGGCAGTAGAACATGCAGACTCAGAACCTAGGCTCTAGAGTTACACTCTGGCTCAAACTAGGCTGTCACTTGCTAGCTGTGTGACTTTGGAAGGTTTCTTAACCTCTTCAGAGGTATCTCAGGTTCTAATCTACAAAATGTAGATAATATTATTGTACCTTCTTCAAATAACTGTTTTGAGAACCAAGGAATTAACAGACTGCTTATAAATGACATGGAACTCTAGCATCCTCATGGTATTAGAATGAAACAGCTTTGTAAATTCTAAAGTACTCAACACTATTATTGCTTGTCTTTTTTTTTTTTTTTTTTTTTTTGAACTAAAAAACTTTTAAAATTTAGCACAAAAGAGTATTATTCAGTCTGGTGGCAGGGGAAGGTAGTGACAGATTTCCTAGAAGAGGTGAGTTCTGAAGTATGACTACCACTTAGATAAATGAAGGCAGAGGAGGGTACAGGGAGAAGAAATAACTGGCATATAAAGTCATGTCTTAAATTTGCAGCTGGAAAGCTCTCTCCAAGTTGGGTTTCCTCTGAGAAGAATCTTGTTCCTTTCTAAAACAGCCAATATACTTCACTGAGCTTTAGCAAGACTATCAAGATGAGTTACACAGAAACATCCACAGATAACAATGTCAAGTTATGTCTTAACCCCTTTATATGTTAAAGAGTCATGATCTGCCCGTAATTTGGTTCCTACACACTGTTCTAAAAGGAGCCTGCTGGTTACTCACGATAAATAAATGTAACACACATGAGATTAGAAATAAGATAAGATGTTGGTCTTTGCTAGTTTTTCAAACCTTAGGAATAATCTTAAGAATTTGTTTTCAAGCCAAAAATTATTCTCATGCAGGTAACAGGAAGTATCATATTAAATTTCATTTCTTCAGGGGCATTGGGTGGCTCAGTTGGTTGAGCGTCTGACTCTTGATTTCAGCTCGGGTCATAATCTCATGGTTTGTGGGTTTGAGCCCTGCACCGGGCTCTGTGCTGACAGCACAAAGCCTGCTTGGGAATTTTTTTTTTTTTTTTATATCTCTTTCTCTCAAAATAAATAAATATTAAATACATACATACATACATTTCTTCAAATTTTAACACTCCTGCTGAAACAGATAAGGGCTTTCAAAAGCAGAGCTCGGTTGGGGTCTCTATGGACACAGATTAATTTTCAGAGGCAGATATATCAAATTCAAAGGAAATAATGAAAACGATAAATAAAGCAGCTGATATCATTGGCCTAGAAAAATTAATAACAATCTGAACCATGTACAGAGCCCAGCAACATCTCAGAGGACCACTGACATATGTCTGCTCAAATAAATGGATTATTTACCAGAAACAATAAGTAAAGGAGAACAAAGACATTTATAAACTAATTGTTCATCAATCTGACCAGAATTTTACAATACTTAGGTTCTTATTTTGTATAAGCGGCAGGACCCCTTAGTTACACCGAACCAAAGTTACACTGCAGGTTAAGTCTCAATCAAAGACATTAACAGTAACATCTGGCACCATGATTGCTACTGAGAAGATGCTCATTTTGTAGAATAAATGAATGAACAATGAATGAATAAATGGTATGGCTTTCCAAATTAGAAGTCATAACCCACAGCATCATGACTAGCATTTTTGGAGGAAATGAAATAGAAAATATCAAAGTGCTTCATATGTAGTAAGGGTAAAATATTGTGAAACCTTTCTTTCAAATGAAGTGTGTTCATTTGTGTGACTGTGTGTACATATGTGTGGTGGAGTACTGGATCACAATGTATTAAGGATTAAAGTGTAAAAAGTTTGAAATACATTGGCTTGGTGGGTTAAGACACTTAATCAAGTAGGAATTCCAGCTCTCCACTTCTCAGCTCTGTAACTGTGGTCACACTCCTCAGTTCTCTAAGTCTCACTATCAACTGTAAAACAGATACCTATAGTACTCGCCTCACGGACTAGGGAATACAATGATAATAGCTAACATGCACGCTGGCACTATGTAACAAGTTCTGTTCTTTATGTATTACATATAATTCACTCCTTCCTCACAACTCTATGTAGTAGATACTACTATTATCTCCATTTTGCAGATAAAAAAACTGAGGGACACATAGAATAAGAAATATGCCCAAAGTCCCCTAGCTAATAGGCAGTAGAGCCAGAATTCTAAGCAGACAAACTTGCACCAGGATCTGAGAACTTTCACACTAAACTATAGTGCTTACTACAATGCCTAATATATAGCAAACATGCAATAAATGTTAGTTGTGTTGTGGTTGTTAGATACAAGTTTTCTGTAAGATTAGAACCTTTTTTCTGCAACTTTATGAAACATTTTAGAAAGTATTTTTGTTTAAAAAAATCCACCTTCAAAGCAATAAATAGTGCTTTAATTTAAAAAGAAAAAGGCTTTGATAGATTTCAACATTACCTCTCAATTCATAGCAAACTAGGAATAAAAAAAAAACTTTTTTATTTAATATGATAAAGGTTATTTAAAGAAACCTAAACCAAATATCATACTTAATGGTGAAATGCTTACAAAAGTTTTTCTTTTAAGATTGGAAATAAGACAAGGATGGGCCATTGTCAACACCTTCATTCAACAGTGTAAGTATTGGAGGTTCTAGACAGCACAGTGAAATAAGAAATACACAAAAACTAACCATATTTCTAATACCATGCACAAAGAGATAAAATTTTTAAAAACCTGCCACTTACAATAATATCAAGGAAATATAAAATAGCTAGGATGCAAACCAATAAAAACATGCAAGATCTCTATGGAGAAATTGTAAAACACTTAATATAAAATATTTCTAAGATAAATTGAGGAAGATTTCAGTAACTGAAGAGAAATACTACGCTAACATACTGCAAGTTATTACTGTAAAGATCAATAGAGTAAAATCCCATTCAAAATCCCAATTCTGTATGTTTGTGTATAACTTGAGATAATTGTAAAATGTATATGGGAAACACAAAAGAACAAAAAGAGCACAGATAGTTGAGAAAAACAAGACTTTACCATATATCAATATTCATTTTAAAGTTATAGTAACTAAGATATGTTTTATCAGCTTAGGGATAGAAAAATAGACCAAAGGAACTGAATGAAGACATACCATACCACAACATAACCAGGCATATTATGGATATTTAATTTATGGTAAAGTTGGCACAGCAGAGCAGTGAGGAAATGACAAGTCTTTTCAGTGAACAGCGCGGGACAATTAGATATCTATATGGAAAGAAAATGGGACTTCACCCTACCTCACACCAGGCAAATATTTAATTCCAACTAGATTCCAATGTCAAAAGCAAAATAACATACCTCTCAGATGGTAATTTAAAAACCTTCATGATCTGGATTAGGAAGAGATTTTTAAAACAGGCCACAAAAAGCATTAATCATAAAGAAAAACTAATAAAATTAGACTACATTAAAATGAAGAACATCCAGAGAGTGAAAAGTATGAGAGAAGATAAATGCAATACACATAAACTACAAAGAGCCAATATTCAAAAATATAAAACTCCTATACAACATTAAGAAAAACGCAAGCCAGTAGAAAACTGGGCAAGAAAGTTGAACAGGCATTTCACAAAGGAGACTATCCACATTCATCAATAAACTTAAGATGTCAAATCTATTAGTAACCAAGGATATGTTAATTAAAACCACAATAACATACTAATGGCTAAAAATTAAAAAAAAAAAGATTTCAAGTTATGATGGCAATTTGGAAAAACTAACTTTCATATGTTATCGATAGAAGTGTTTATTAGTCCAACTACTATAGAAAACAGCATGTCCCAGGGTACCTGGGTGGCTCAGCTGGTTAAGTGTTTGACTTCAGCTCAGGTCATGATCTCATGGTCTGTGAGTTCAAGCCCCACATCAGGCTCTGTGCTGACAGCTCAGAGCCTGGAGCCTCTCTCTGCCCCTCCCCCGCTGGCATTCTATCTCTCAAAAATAAATAAACATTAAAAAAATTTTTTTAACTAAAAAAAGAAAAGAAAAGAAAACAGCGTGTCATTATTACTGGTGAAGATATACCTTTTTATATTTCCAGGTATATACCTGACAGAAATGCATGCATATGTGTATGAATGGACAAAATTGAGGATGTTCATAATGGCAAGCTTTGTCAAAGCTGCAATTAAAAATAACCCAAATATACGGGGCGCCTGGGTGGCTCAGTTGGTTAAGCATCGGACTTCAACTCAGATCATGATCTCACGGTTTGTGAGTTTGAGTCCTGCATGGGACTCTGTGCTGACAGCCCAGATCCTAGAGCTGCTTCAGATTCTGTGTCTCCCTCTCTTTCTGCTCCTCCCCCGCTCACGCTGTCTCTCTGTCTCTCAAAAAAGAATAAACATTACAAAAAAAAAATAACCCAAATATGACTCTATTTGACTATATACAGTTATCTATAGTCAACATGACTATAGATAAATAGGTTTATTCATACAGGGTAACACTATACAGCTATAAAGGTATTAAACTACTGCAACAACATGGATGACTCACACAAACAGTGTTGGGTAAAAGAAGCCAGATCGAATAAAAAACCCAAAAACCGAACCATTCTATAGGATTTCATTCATATTAAATAAGTTAAAACAACAACAACAAAAATAGGCACAGATGGGAAAGAGACATATAGTGAGAACACTGCTGGGGGCGGGGAAAGGAGCTTTTGGATCCTGGCAACATTCTATTTCTTGACTTGATTCATTAAAAGCTGTGAAACTGCATTTATGTACTTTTTCCCAAGTGTTATATTTCATAGTAAAAAAGTTGAAAACAAAAGAGCAGGGCACTTTAGGAAAGGGGGGAAAAAAAAGGAAAACAAATGTAAGGTATGTCTGGGCAAACTACATTGATATACAGTCAAGCAGAGTGATCTTATAAAGGAATGGTCAGAGAGAAGTCTAGAAAACTGGAATAGATTGTAATCCATTTTATCCTGATAAAAGACTACTGAGAGTTTTAAATGGAGATTATATCTGGATCAAAACAATATTTTAGGAATATCAATCTTACAATGATGTGTGGGTTGTGATAAGATGAATGGCATGGGCATCTGCGGGTAAGAGGAATGGGGAAAGGATCAATCAAAAATGAACTTGAGGTTCTACACTAAGGTGGCTGTGAGAAAAGTGGTATCACTAACAGAAAAAAAGTAACAGCTGAGTGAGGGACAAAATCAATGGCTTTAGTTTGTTTTTTTAAATTTGTTTTCTTAATGTTTATTTATTTTTGAGACAGAGAGAGACAGATCATGAACGGGGGAGGGTCAGAGAGAGAGGGAGACACAGACTCTGAAGCAGGCTCCAGGCTCTGAGCTGTCAGCACAGCCTGATGGGGGGCTCGAGCTCACAGACCCTGAGATCATGACCGGAGCCAAATCTGCAACATATGGAAGAGCTGAAGCTATGGCAATAGGCTACAACTCTAAGGAGGAAGGGGATGTGTACAGAAGCAACGGCAGGATAAAACTGAGACACAGGGGAAGGTAAGAAGTTTATGGAAGGAAAGTGAGATGACTTGATCAAAGAAGACATAGATGGAATAATCCATGATTAAGAGAAAGATAAGAAACAAAAGCGTTTCATAAACAAGAGAGTATTGTCAAATGCAATGCAGGTCAAAACATGTGAGAAAGAAGAAAAGGCTCAAAGGTTACCAACTAATGAGATTTTGGGTAAACTGGTTAGAACAAAAATCATTCTGAATTAAAAACAAGTGAGTGGTGGGGCTGGCTCAGTTGGAAGAGCATGTGACTCCTGATCTCAAGGTTTTAAGTTTGAGTCCCACTTTGAGTGTAGAGATTATTTAAAAAATAAAATCTTAAAAAAATAGGTGAGTGGTGAAGAAATAAAATCAGCAGTGTTTTATTGAGTAGTGTCACTCCATTTAAGAGTGACAGAAAAACAGTTTATAGGAAGAAGCAACAGATTTTAAACAGATGTTTATTTTAACTGGGAGAGATGCATATGGATTTAAAAGAAGATAAACATAAGAACAAAGGCTTTTAAGAGGAGATTGAACTATAATTCAGACATATGTTCAAAATAAAAACCTGCATGAAAGGTAAAAAAAAAAAAAAAAAACTTAACATTTAAATTTTTCTTTTTAGTAAGAAAAAGATAAGTTACTTGGCCATGGTCAGAAAAGTAAAGTGATTCGCCCAAGGTCACATAGTGAGTCAGTGACTACTTTTCCACTCACTACTTTTCCAAAGACAGACCTCCCATTATACCAAACTATTTCCTATAGGAGTAGGGGGCAGGAAAAGAAGGATGGAATATATCAAAACCGAACCCCAGTGTTACTGCTGCCTTTTTTCCCCAAACCAAAGAAACAACAGGAGTCGAAACAAAATCTACGAAACAAAAAACTAACTAGATGTATTCTTACCATCCTGTGAGTGATCACTTAGTATCTCCATATTAGCAACTAGTTCTACTTTAATTTGGTTGAATACAGATAAAAGCCTGTTACCAAAATTTCTCTTGCATTCACATCTCCACTCAGCCCTACTGTTACAAAAATACCTCTCCCACCCCAAGAAGGACATTTTACTCATTCCAAGGGCTCAGGTTACGCAAATTACAAATGGAAACTGATTTTTATCAAAACCTGCTTTTCAGACTGTGATGAAGGCCAGATTTAGGAAATGGAGAGTACAGCTGCTTACTTAACCAAAATTATACTGACAACTAAGGCAATCTGGAACTTGCCTGGCTAAAAAGTATTTAAAACAATTTCAACTGGATTACTGGTTCTAACTCCCCCGATGAGCTGCACATTCTAAATACGACTGATTGCACTCAGTTTCACAGGTCACAATCACCTGAAATGAAGTCCTTGAAACTGGGAACAGGTACCCTCAAAATTTCATCTGTAAACATAGAATTTAAACAGAAATGAGTGAAAATCATGAGAATCCTCCTCGACCCATATTCCTCCTCTACTGCACATACCATTATAAAAATCCATTTCCAGAGGCCACATATGGAGGATCTCAGAGGAGATTTTTTTTTTAAATGTTATCAGTTGAATGAAAACAAGTGAGCAGTTCACAAGATTGGCATGGACTAGGTGTTAGGAGTTATCCTTACAGGTCACTGAATAAAAGATGGGAAAGACAAAAAAGGGGGGGCGGGTGCCTGGCTGACTCAGTCTGTGGAGTATGCAACTCTTGAACTCAGGGTTGTGAGTTTGAGCCTTGTGCTGTGTGTAGCGCTAAGGGCTAAGGGGAGGGAGGAAGGGAGGGAGGGAGGGAGGGAGAGAGAAAGAGAAAGAGAGAGAGAAAGAGAGAGAGAAAGAGAGAGAGAGAGAAATAAAGAAAAAGAAAGAAAAGAAAAAAAGAAAAGAGAAAAAAGAAAAAAGACAAGACAAGACAAGACAAGACAAGACAAGGGGCATCTGGGTGGCTCAGTCAGTTAAGCAGCAGATTTTGGCTCAGGTCATGATGTCATGGTTCGTGAGTTCGAGCCCCACATCAGGCTCTGTGCTGACAGCTCTCAGCCTGAAGCCTGCTTTGGATTCTGTGTCTCTTTCTTTCTGCCCCTCCCCTGCTCATACTCTGTCTCACTCTCTCTCAAAAATAAACATTAAAAAAAATAAATAAGAAAGACAAAAGACAAAAGAAAATGTTACTGTCATTAACTGCTTAGGCCTGAACACAAAGATGAAATTGTTCACAAATTACAATTAGCTGAAGCCACAGGAAATAAAAGAGTCCAGAGAAAATGCTACCCCATTACTCAACAGCTAGGGCCAAGAAAATAAAAATTCAGACCACAGTCCCTAATTCCTTCCTGTCACTCTCTTATATGTAGGAACCTTTGAATTAGGAATCAGGTTTTTATTTGTAGTGAAACAGTTTTCATATTCATGTCAATTTAGGTTTTCCAGTTGGAGATAAGACCCTGAAAATCTGTGGTTTGTCCTATTTGGATTGCTACTGGAAACTTTGAAGGGATCCCTTATTCATTTAGGGAAAAAAAAGAGTTGGTTGAGCTGGGGAGTCTTCTCTGAAAAAAATATATAGATATTTCATTAATAACTTGGATCCATGCACTATAGCTCTCAACAAGTATTTCTGAAATTGGAAGTATAAAGTAGACACTGATTCCCTATGTAATAATTATTACTTCCTCCTTCAAATCATCTCTTGACATTTATTCATTGAATAAATATTTGAGAGCTCCCCTGAGCTCTTCACATGTACCTCACCAAAGTGGAGGACACAGACATCAATCCCACAATTTCAATACAGAGCAGTCAACACTAAACTACAAAGAGAAGATATACTGGGCACAAAGAAATGAGTGATTCTAGAGCTAGATGAGGAAGCCAAAGGAAAGATTATCTAGAAGGTGTCACCTGAACTGGGCCTTAGAGCACAAGTATGTCAAAGGGAATTTCAGCCTGAGGGAACAGTGCAGGCAAGAGGCTTGCTGGCAGTAGGTATTTAAATGTATTTTAGGGGTGTGGTTGTCTGAGATAGAAGGAGGTGAGGAAGGCCTTGATGAATGCTAGAACTTGAAATTCCAGAGTTAGACTGACTTGGAGTCTTCTGTAGGGAGGCTACAGGAATGCATGAGATTGTCAGAAGACAGCAGACGGTAAGAGAATAGAATATGTAATAGACATGTTTTGGGCTGTCTTCTCAGCTTACAACCAATCCTCTTTTCTTTGAGAACAGCCACTGCCCTGGCCTGTAAGGCACCAAGTTTGCACTGCTAGATAAGCTGACTAGAAGAGGTAATGGCTACCGCTAACTGGACAGAAAAAAGACAATGGCCCAAGTTGGTTCAATGAAATTTTCTGTTCCTAAGACTTTATAATGGGGAGAAATGGATTGCTAGCTTCTGATGGAACTGTAAATGTGACCAGTGAGATGGTCTTGTTCTAGAAAAGGAGAGGATGCTCATCTCTGGTAGTGGTGGCGATGAGGGGTGGGGATAAAGTGAATCGGAAGTGCTGTACCTCATGGTTTATAGGGGTTGCCAGTAGTTGCTATGACTCCTGAAGCTTAAATATGTAATAGAAACATACTGGTCTCAATTCAATCTCAATCCAATCTGAACAAGCCTGCTTTCTCCCTTTTTTCACCAAGAGTTTTATAGCCTTTGGAGTTTAATACACTAGTCCCAACAAGTGACTAACTGCATACTTACATGATTTCCAGTTCCCTTATCATACTGATCATCTGCCTTTCCCTCTGGACATGTGCCTGCTTGTAAAGATCATATGAAAATAAATTGCTCAGAATCTACTGTGGCTTGGGGCACCTGGATGGTTCAAGTCAGCAGAGCATGCAACTCCTGATCTCGAGGCTGTAAGTTCAAGCCCCGCACTGGATGTAGAGAGTACTTAAAAATAAAATAATAAAAAAGAATCTACTGTTGCTTGATGAGTCCAGAGCA
Organism: Leopardus geoffroyi; assembly: GCF_018350155.1. Taxonomy (NCBI): domain Eukaryota; kingdom Metazoa; phylum Chordata; class Mammalia; order Carnivora; family Felidae; genus Leopardus; species Leopardus geoffroyi. The sequence goes on from NC_059342.1 coordinate 83,751,143, forward strand.
GAGAGGGAGTCTATTCGTCCTATTCCCTTTTGTATACCAGGTTTGGGGTTTTTTTTCTAAAGACTTAAAAAAATTTTTAAGTAATCTTTATACCCAACATGGGACTTGAACTCACAACCCCAAGATCAAGAGTTGTATACTCCACTGACTGAGCCTAGGCAACCCTATTGTATTTTTAATTAATATAAATCCGGTTTATCACCTTTAAGGCAGGTGTAATGTATTTGTGAAAGTATACACTATACTGCGTAAAAGATAATGGATTATGGGGCGCCTGGGTGGCTCAGTCGGTTGGGCGGCGACTTCAGCTCAGGTCACGATCTCGCGGTCCGTGAGTTTGAGCCCCGCGTCGGGCTCTGGGCTGATGGCTCAGAGCCTGGAGCCTGCTTCCGATTCTGTGTCTCCCTCTCTCTCTGCCCCTCCCCCGTTCATGCTCTGTCTCTGTCTCAAAAATAAATAAACGTTAAAAAAAAATTTTTTTTTAAATAAAAAATAATAATGGATTACTATTATTGATCAATACTTAGTGTATACAAATACAAACTCAGATCCCCTAAGCTTTTTTTCATGTTTGCTACTAGGCAGCCTCATTCACAACCTGTAATGATAAGCTTAGGCCTTGGCACCAAATACAAGACTTCGTTTATTGCTTTGTCTGAGTCGCTCTGATGTTCCTGACTGTTTAGATGGTATGAGCTTTCCCTCCTAGCTTTGGATCATCAATAGAAGCCGATGACCCACATTCTATATCTGTACTTCCAGCTTTTATACAAAATTGGTAGGATGAAGCTAGGCTTATGACCTCAGGCTGGTCATTTTTCTACACATTAAAAAGTAATATAGTAAGTACAGTAATTTTTATATCAAAATTTATATTTTTTAGCTCTGGTTTGATATTTATACTCGCCTCCCCCAGTTTTACTGAGATGTAACTGACATACGAGCACTGTATAAATTTAAAGTGCACAGCATAATGACCTCACTTACATATACTGTGAAATAATTACCACAAAACACCGTGATTAAGAGGATAAGCCATGAAGTCAAACTGTCTGAATTAAAATCTCAGCTTTTACATTTATTAAATGTATGGTCATATTGCTTCAGTTCTCTCATCTATAAAATGAGGATAATGATAGTACTTATATCACTAGGTTTCTGTGAGGATTGAGTTAGAACAGAGTTAATACATACAAAGTTCCTGGCACATAGTAAATGCTCAATAGGGGCAACTGGCTGGCTTAGTTGGTAGAGCATGCAACTCTTCATCTCGGGGTTGTAAGTTCAAGCTCCACGTATAAAAATTACATTAAAAAATTAAATCTTTGTTTATTAAAAAAACATTTTTTTAAACGTTCATTTATTTTTGAGAGAGAGAGAGTGTGTGAGAGGTCAAGAGGCAGAGAGAGAGGGAGACACAGAATCTGAAGAAGGCTCCAGGTTCTGAGCTGTCAGCACAAAGCCTGATGCAGGGCTCGAACCCACAAACTGTGAGATCATGACCTAAGCCGAAGTCAGATGCTTAACCGACTGAGCCACCCTGGTGCCCCCTCCCAAAATTAAATCTTTAAAATGAAAAAAAAAAAAAGCTCAATAAATGTAAGCTAGTATTATTACTATTATCATATCATCACCATTTTGTCTCAGGATATTTATCAGTAAAATGAGGACAGTGATTCCTCCTGAAAAGTTCCTACAAGGACTATATAGGAATGTAAAACAAAGTGCCATATGTGTATATTCTAAAGCTCAGGGTGCCTCTGGCATGCCTGAGGCCTACTGGGTTTGCCTATCAATCAGGTATTGATATAGTAACTTCACATATCTGGCTTTCTTCAGCAGCTTGATTGCTCCCCTTCACATCTATCTAAGTTTTGGAGATTACTGCTTGGGTTAGAGAACCAAAAATTTATTTATTGAGCTTTTGTAGTAAATTATCTTTGCAGTTATTTTGTTTTTATGTTTTATTTTTGCTGTAATTATAAAGTCAAAAGAAAACGCAACCCCGCTTTGCATCCTAGTCACTATTTTAGCTGTGTGATCATCTCTCTGAGCTTGTTTCCTTATCTACAAAGATAAAAATATTCATCTTACAGAATTGCTGTGAAAATGAAGCGATTAAAATATGTAATAGGCCTGTAGAGTACTAGAAATGAAGATATGGATCAACAAATGTAGTTGCTTTTTATTATGCTATGGTTATTATTTCTCCACCCAGATGCCACAGCTCTTTTTAGAAATATCTTCCATGGGTGTCTGGCTGGCTCAGAGCATGCAACTCTATCTCAAGGTTGTAAATTCAAGCCCCATATTGGGAACAGAGATTACTTAAAAATAAAACCCTGGGTACAAAACAGATGAACAAAAGGGAAGGGAAGCAAAAATAATATAAAAACAGAGAGGGAGACAAAGCTTAAGAGACTCTTTTTTTTTTTTTTTTAATTTTTTTTTTCAACGTTTTATTTATTTTTGGGACAGAGAGAGAGCATGAACGGGGGAGGGGCAGAGAGAGAGGGAGACACAGAATTGGAAACAGGCTCCAGGCTCTGAGCCATCGCCCAGAGCCCGACGCAGGGCTCGAACTCACGGACCGCGAGATCGTGACCTGGCTGAAGTCGGACGCTTAACCGACTGTGCCACCCAGGCGCCCCAAGAGACTCTTAAATACAGAGAACAAACTGAGGGTTGCTGGGAAGGTGTCAGTTGGGGGGATGGGCTAAATGGATGGGGGCAATAAGGAGGACACTTGTGATAAGTGCTGGGTGTTATATGTGAGTGATGAATCACCAAATTCTATTCCTGAAATCATTATTACACTATATATTAACTAACCTGGATTTAAATGAAATAAAATAAAAATAAAAAAAATAAGTAAAACACGGGGCAGCTGGGTGGCTCAGTCAGTTGGGTGTCCGACTTCAGCTCAGGTCATGGTCCCACAGCTTGTGAGTTTGAGCCCGGCGTCGGGCTCTGTGCTGACAGCTCAGAGCCTGGAGCCTTCTTCAGATTCTGTCTGTCTCTCTCTCTCTACCCTCCTCCACTCATGCTCTGTCTCTGTCTCAAAAATAAACAAACATTAAAAAAAAATTTAAAAAAATAAGTAAAACAAGCTGTAGGTAAAATCGATTTTAAAATATTAAATAAATAAATAAATAAATAAATAAATAAATAAAATTAGGGAAAATATATACATATATATATATAAATAAAATTTTGGGGGCACCTGGGTGACTCAGTGGGCTGAGCATCTGACTTCATCTCAGGTCATGATCTCATGGTTCATGAGTTTGAGCCCTTCATCAGTCTCTCTGCTGTCAGTGCAGAGCCCACTTTGGATCCTATCCCTACCACTCCCCTCTGGCACCTCCCCCACTTGTGCGTGCTTGCGCGTTCTCTCTCAAAAATAAATAAATGTGAAAAAAAAAAAAAAGATTTTAAAAATGCGTTTTAAGGGTCCTTAGGTGGCTCAGTTGGTTAAGTGTCCGACACTTGGTTTCAGTTCAGGTCATGATCTCACGGTTTCCTGAATTTGAGCCCCATTGTGCGGACACCACAGAGCCTGCTTGGGATTGTCTCTCCCCGCAACACACACACCCCACCTCACTCACCCTGTCTCCGTCTCTCCCAAAAATAAATAAACAAACTTGAAAAAAAAATGCATTTTAAAAATAAATAAATAAAATCTTGGGGCACCTGGGTGGCTCAGTCTGTTAAGTGTCTGACTTCAGCTCAGGTCATAGTATCACGGTTTGTAAGTTCAAGCCTCACATCAGCCCCTCTCTGCCCCTCCCCTGCTCACGTGCACTCTCTCAAAAATAAAGAGTGAAAAAATTTTAGCAATAAAATAAAATCTTTTAAAAATAAAGAAAGAAATATCTTCCATGCTTTTGAGTTTAATTTACAGGTCTTTGTTAGCAAGGTGAAAATACACATAGTGCAATTCTACCAAATGGTTAAGGCAGAGCTGCCAAAAATCTCTTTTAGGAAAGTGTGCATACACAAAATTGTCTTTGCATTCATTTCAAAGAGGCTCTTAGGGACTTCCATTATAGTGTAGCTTCCAACTGTTAAAATCTTGTGCTTCTCCCGTCAAACACTGAATTAGAGACTGATCTGGCTACTGAAGGTTTCACCTATGAGGATATTACTGACTTTGAGAGTTGATGTGTTTACTGTTATGCATATTACCATTTGTGACTTCTCTGATTATGTGATCCTGGACTTTGCAGTCGTTAAATTTCAAAGCCAGAGGGGGCTTGAGAAACACTAGTTCCGCAACCTAGAGGAACTGAGGTCCAGAAAATTAATTAGTGCATGTTTACATAAGTAACCTCTACGCTGTAGCTACCTCTGCATTTCATCTGGTTCAAAAAAATTTTTTTAACATTTATTTATTTTTGAGACAGGACAGACAGAGCACGAGCAGGGGAGGGGCAGAGAGAAAGGGAGACACAGAATAGGAAGCAGGCTCCAGGCTCTGAACTGTTAGTACAGAGACTGACGCAGGGCTCGAACTCTCAAGTTGTGAGATCATGACCTGAGCTGAAGTCGGATGCTTAGCCAACTGAGCTACCCAGGTGCCCCTCAACTAGTTTGACCTATGTAGAGGCACCTGGGTGGCTTAGTCGGTTGAGCATCTGACTCTTGATTTCAGCTTGGGTCATGACCCCAGGGTCATGGGATCGAGCCCCATGTTGGGGCTCCATGCTCAGTGCAGAGCCTGCTTGAGATTCTCTCTCTCTCCCTCTGCTCCTCCCCTGCTCACATGTGCATTCACTCACTCTCTCTGAAAAAAAGAGGGGGCGCATCTGGGTGGCTCATTTGGTTAAGCGTCTGACTTTGGCTCAGGTCATGATCTCACAGTTCATGAGTTCAAGCCCTGCGTCAGGCTCTGTGCTGACAGCTCAGAGCCTGGAGCTGCTTTAGATTCTGTGTCTCCCTCTCGCTCTACCCCTCCCCTGCTTGTGCTCTGTTTCTGTCTCTCTCTCAAAAATAAAAATAAACATTTAAAAAAACATATTAAAAAAATAAAATAAAAAAATTTTAATTATAAATAAATAAATAACCTATGTATCTACAACGCTCAATGGCTATTATTCTAGATCACGTGAATTTGCACACCAAGCTTTCTATTCTAGTAAACTAGTAACTCTTTGCAGAAATTGGGAATACTGTGGAATCATCTTTAGTGTTAACGTGTTCAAGGCAACTTTCTGAAATTTAAATATCAGAAATGAATATTAGATGGGCCTCAGAATTGCTATATAGTTTCACAGTGAAATCCTTAAAATATATATGTAAACTCTATGTGGACCAGCACTTTATCTGTCCTGATCACTGCAAGGGCCTATCCACGTAGGCTTATAAACTGAAAGTACTCAGGAATGTTTGCTGAATGAATGAAAGAAATTGGACAAGTATCTGAATTCTTTCCTTTTTCTAACACTTTTCTACCTTGGCTTTCAGAATACCATTCTCCAAGTTCTCCTCCTTTCTCCCAGACTACTAGTTTCTCAATCTCTTTTACAGAATATCTTTGGAACTCCTGGATGTTGACATATCTTCAGGGGTCGATCCCTGGACATCTTTTCCACCAATATCCTCTCTTTAAAGGACTCAATCTTCCATTTATATTGTGACAATTCCCCTAACGTGCATCTTTAACCAAAAACCTCCCTTGAGTTCCAGACTTTGACATCTAAACTGCCTTATATTTAACACTCTATCTGGCTTTCTAACAGTCATCTCAAACTTACCGAACGTAATTCTAGATTCTATTCCTGTGACCTATATCAACATGTTTCTTGGTAACATTCTCCATATTACTAACTGAAACCAATACCAATTAGTTGCTCAAGCCTAGAATCTAGGAGTCATTCCTTAATCCCTTTACTTTGTTCTATATTCCGTCGTCCAAATTATCAACAAATCCTATCAATTCTCCCTCCAAAACAGATCTCAAATTTACTCTCCATCTCTAGTACTACTGGCCCTAGTTTAAGCTACCATCATTTCTCACTTGGATGACCATTTGTCTACTATTGGCCTCCCTACAATCCATTTTCTAACCCATCCCCAGTGTGGTAGGGGGTGGGAAGGGTCTTTTAAAAATCTGCTCAACCCACTTCAGATGAGCACAAGTCCTACTTCGAGCGAGCCCTGCTTCTCTCTCTCCTTCTCTCTGCCCCTCATGGGATTCTCTATCTCTCTGTCCCCTCACTAACTTGTGTACTCTCTTGCTCTCTCAAAAATAAATAAATAAATGAATTAATTAATTAAATGCTCAAAAAACCTTTTAAAATAAAAATATTTAAAAACAATCTGCTCAAAATGCTCTAATTACTTCCTTTTGCACTTCAAGTAAATTCCATTGCCCTATATGATCAAGCCCTATCCTAATTCTCTGACCTGATCTAATAATTCTACCCTTCCTCTACTCACTATGCCATATACTGGAAATAATCCTTTCTCATTGTCAAGAGAGCAATTTATATCTAGGGAGAGGATTACAGATCCTAATATATTATAATATATCAATTCAACTGTTTAACATTCCTAAATCCCACAAGGCACTGAAGAATTGTGAGAAAAACCCACGTGTCATAAAGTACAGGTTGGCTATTAAAGGAAAAGGCTGAGCATTGTAAAAGATATGATGCATAAACTATGGTTTTAAGAATTGCCTGGAAGGGGGGCGCCTGGGTGGCGCAGTCGGTTAAGCGTCCGACTTCAGCCAGGTCACGATCTCGCGGTCTGTGAGTTCGAGCCCCGCGTCAGGCTCTGGGCTGATGGCTCAGAGCCTGGAGCCTGTTTCCGATTCTGTGTCTCCCTCTCTCTCTGCCCCTCCCCCGTTCATGCTCTGTCTCTCTCTGTCCCAAAAATAAATAAACGTTGAAAAAAAAAAAATTAAAAAAAAAAAAAAAAAAAAAAGAATTGCCTGGAAGGGGCTCAGTCAGTTAAGGGTCCAACTCTTCATTTTGGCTCAGGTCATGATCTCACAGTTGGGAGAGAGCCTTGTGTCCGGCTCCATGTTGGGCGTGGAGTCTGCTTAAGATTCTCTCTCTCCTTCTGCCCCTCCCCTGCTCACACACATGCTTGCGCATATTCTCTCTCAAAAAACTAAAAGTAAAAATTGCCTCAAAATATTAGCGAATGGCTTCCATAACTACTAACTGTATGCCTTTTCCATCTTGAGTAAGTAAAGAACTCTCAAAATTCAATGATAAGGATTAAAAAAAAACAAAAGTAAAAGACTTGGACACTACATCAAAGAGGACATGTGACTGGTAAATAAGTATATGAAAAAATGTTCAACGTCATTAGCCATTAGATAAATGAGATACCACTACATATTAGAATGGCTAAGTTTTTAAAATAATACCGAAAAAAAAAATTAGGGAGGGAGCCAAACCATAAGAGACTCTTAAAAACTGAGAATAAACTGAGGGTTGATGGGGGGTGGGAGGGAGGGGAAGGTGGGTGATGGACATTGAGGAGGGCACCTGTTGGGATGAGCAGTGGGTGTTGTATGGAAACCAATTTGACAATAAATTTCATATAAATAAATAAATAAGTAAGTAAATAAATAAATAAATAAAATAATAATACCAAGTCATGATAAAAATCTAGAGCAACCAGAACTCTGGCACCTTTCAAATGAGAATGTAAAACGATACAACCACTATGGAAAACAGGCAGGTTCTTATAAAGTTAATTTTTTTAAATGTCTGTTTATATTTGAGAGAGAGAGAGAGAGAGAGAGAGAGAGAGAGAGATGGAGACAGAATCTGAAGCAGGCTCCAGGCTCGAGCTCGACACGAGGCTCAAACTCATAGACCTCGAGATCATGACCTGAGCCGAAGTCGGACGCTTTAACTGACTGAGCCACTCAGGAGCCCTGGTTCTTATGAAGTTAAATATATACTTAACCATATGACCCCCTCAAGTCTACTTTTAGTAATTTATCACAGAAAAATTATAACTTAGGTTCACACTTAAAACTTGTACATGAATGTTTTTAGTACCTCTATTCATAATCACCCCAAAGTAGATACCCAAATGTCCTTTAAAAGGTGAATGGATCAACAACCGTACAATGGAATACTATTCAGTAAAAAAAGAATCAACTATTGATAGAGGTTAACAACTTGGATGAATCTCAAAGGCATTATACTGGTGAAAGAAGCCAGCTTTAAAAGGTTACATATTATACACTTCCACTGTCAGGAAGATAAAAAATTAGAGTAACCGAGAACAGACCAGACCAGACCGTGGTTGCTAGGAGGTCAGGAGTAAGGTGAGGGTATGACCACATAGGGATAGTAGCATGAGGGAGTTTAGGGGGTTAAACTGTTCTGTATCTTGATTGTAGTGGTAGTTTATACAAATCTATATTCAGAGACTGTACACCAACTCAAGACTCCTCAATTTTACTGCATGTTAATTTTAAAATAAAATTTAAAATTTAAAACGTAAACAACTAATACTAAATACTACCAAAACCGCTGTAATATTTTAGTCACTAATCATCAACTATTTCACCTAGATAGAAGTAAAACTACACGGACTACCTCAGTAAAAACATATACAGCTTTCCCTAGACAACTAAAAGAAACTCTTAGTCTTAACTAGTCAAAGAGTCTGGGTAAGATATTATTAGGACTCTATTTCTCCATTCATTAAAAAAATACAACAGACTCCATTTCTGTTTGGAACATTCCCACAGAGCACAGATGACCCTAGGCAGAGGGTATAACTGCTTAAAAGCATTTAACCAAACCCTTTCCCTCTAGAAGACCTGACAATTTGTAACAGGGTTAAGTAAGGCTATAGCATGCTCTCCCTAAATCCCAGCAGCAGTGGTGTCCAGGCTTCTAGCTTTGAGGCAGATCTGTGCTCCTTTCTAACAAAGTACTACATTAATCTCTTCAACATATCTGCAAAGGGAGGATTAAGAAGAATGTAAACAGGGCTCTCTTAGGCTCAACAGGGGTAGAGGAATCCATTCACAGACTAAAGCTCTCTCTAGGGCATCCCTTGCATCTAGAACCAACCAATTTTCCTGACCTATATGGGCCTTACTTATAACTCATCCCATACTCAGTCAGGTTGTTTTATATTGCTAGGCCTTTGGTCATGCTCCTCTTTCTGCCTGGGAGACCCTCCCTCCCTTTACTGGCCTTTACCTCCCTTTACTGGCCTGGCAAATGTCAACCAATCCCTCATGATGCCTTCCTGGTTGAAGTCTAACCTGATAGCCCAAACAGAAATGAGCACTCCTACCTCTGCAATAACCTCTGTACCCTCCAGGATTGCTATCATTGTTCCTCCAACACTTTGTTGCACTTACCTATTTATCTCTACTAGGCTATATGGTCCACAGAGCAGACAGAGATTCTTACTTTTTCTGCATCCCTAATGTATACCAAGCACAGAGCAAACACTAGTGAATGTCAGTTGAATGAATGAACAGTATAGCTTCCCTACTTGCAAATCAAAGTGCACAGTTTATAAGAACTCTAGATGACAAACTAGTGGGCCAGTTCAGACACCTTGTGCTAATGCTTAAAAGCTCAGTACTTAGCTCCCTAGGTCCCTGCCCAATTCTAAGGTCTTGGTTAAAGAGAGACCAATTAGCATGCTTTAAGTGAAACCATATGTTCTAGGAGAATGGAAAATGTAGTTGCCACATTTTCTTTTGCTTTACCAAAAGGAAATCTTCTGACCAGATTTAGCTTACTGGGCCCAGAACAGAGACATGTGCATTATTGGAGATTCTCATACTATTTGCCAAAAAGTGCTTTTATAACTACTTCCATGTGTAAAACAATGTTCAGAGTAAGTGGTAGAATCTCTCTATATTTATCACTAAGACCAAAAATCATGAAACTTAAACAATGCATAAGCACTCCTTCTCACACCACACACACACAATTTTACTAATGTAGCCATCAGAACCAAACAGTTCTGCTCCCTGAGGCACTGAATCAATATTTTCATAAAACTAGCACTCCTTCCCCCTACTCCTCAAGACTCCCTAGACATTCATCATTCTCTTACTTTGGGGTAAGACTAATGGTTGGTAGAAATAAAGAACAAAGAAACGGAATTATTTTTCAGCATATGACATATGGTGAACTTTCTATATTAAACCTATTCTATGGTGGGTAGTTTTTCTCTATTATCAGACTGGCAACCTCATGGCAAGTATTTTAGTGTACATGATTCCAAAAGGCAGGTAGGCATGAAACCAAAGATACTGGTATCTGCCTATTTAAAAGGAACCTAGAATCCTAAGCAATTAGCAAGTATCTCATGGCAAAGTTAAAAAACAAAACCCGGGGTGCCTGGGTGGCGCAGTCGGTTAAGCGTCCGACTTCAGCCAGGTCACGATCTCGCGGTCCGTGAGTTCGAGCCCCGCATCAGGCTCTGGGCTGATGGCTCAGAGCCTGGAGCCTGTTTCCGATTCTGTGTCTCCCTCTCTCTCTGCTCCTCCCCCGTTCATGCTCTGTCTCTCTCTGTCCCAAAAATAAATAAAAACGTTGAAAAAAAAAATTAAAAAATAAAAATAAAAAAAAAAAAACAAAAAACAAAAAAACAAAACCCATCAATGCATACGAGAGTGTGTGCATATACATACAGCCAAGACTTCCATGAGTAACACCTATTGGGTGCCAAACTTTTCACGTAACATACTCTTTCCACACTGACTCAAGTGCATGCATTTTGGGATTAAATGGCCACTGGGATGATATATTTTTTTTTAATGTCCAAAACACGCATTTGCTGTATAGAGTGATTATTTAATGAACTGTAATTGATATTTAATGTTACCCATAACTTATCCACTCCTTTGAAAAGCAAAGCTAGGTTGCTGTAGCCATTACTTTGAAAGAACATGCTGAAACCTCACAAAAGGAAAACATTTTTGCTAACAGTGAATAGGATGCAAACAGAGTAACAATGTTTAGAGTATTTCCACACTTTTGCCAATTGCAATCCAGGACTCTAATTTTACTATGTTAAGAAAAATATTTGAATATTCTATTTTGGAACCATACATTTGGAAGAGCAAAGATGTTTCAAGAAATATGTAGCTAGCTTATTAAAAAAAAAAAAAAAAAGCTAAAGAAATCCAGGGCCCCAAAGTGAAAACAAATCCTTCTGCCAGTTTTGAATAATGTTTTTGCAGCCAATGTTCCTCCTCTCCCTATAATTGTTAGTATCTGTTAAGAAACATTAACATTATTCCAAAAGAGGAGCTACAGTTCTAATTCACCTGTATTCCCAGGGTTTAGAACACAGTAAATGCTCAATGAATGTTGGCTACATAAGTTATAATTTTATACACAGAGATCAGAATAATGAGCCACTAATACAAGCTCTCAACCCCCAGAAGGCAGGGAGACTGAAGATTCCAAAGTTAAACAGTGCAGTGATTAGCATGCTAACAGTATTCTCAACTTTACCAGCTCATGGTAAAGCTTCTAAGAAGGAGCTATTAAGTATGGCCATAGCCACTGTCTTGGCATCTATTTATCTACTAAACACATAGAAGGAGATGACTAACTTGACTATCCTTTCTTTCCTGACCATTACTTAATCTGCTCACTTAGAGTCCATCCTCTCTTCTTTTTCTTCCAATCAACCAACTGTAAAAGACTCAGGGGGAAAAAAACCTGCAACTTTTGCAGAGACCCTCTCATTACTAATTATTTTTATTAGCTCAGGGATAGATTATTAACATAGCAACTGGTTGTAAAGGAGAAGGCTCAGCAGCTTGTCTCACTAGTTGTACGGCATTTTCAAGGCTAAATTTCCAAAGGGCCCCTCCCTAAACGTTGCTCATTGAATGGAGGCATGGGGGAGGTGAGGGGCAGGCTTTCCTACTTGGAATATTAAATAGTACCAGCTACAGGCTCACCAAGAATCCTCTCCTTCCTAATCTCCCTAAACTTGCCATTCTTTCAAAACTCATTCCAATTTCAAGGCATGTTAAGCATGCGCTGGGCGCTGTGACAGAGGTTCTCTTATTTAACTCCTATAGCAACCCTGTGAGATTGGTTATTACTATCCCCTGTTGCACCTACGAGGAAATTGAGGCTCACAGAGGTCAAGTGACTTGGCCAAGTGACAGAATCAGGCTGCTGACATTCTCTTTACCCAACACTGGGAAGGCTACATAGCAAAGCAACAGATGCAACCAAGTTTTTATGAGCCATTTGGGCAACAGGGAATGAGTTCTTACCACACAGACCAAGGGATCTGCTCAGAGGCCATGGAAGCTGCAGCAGGTTTTATTTTTGTTTTTGTTTTTGTTTTGTTTTAACACCTAAAAATCCTATAGGAATTCTTCCAGGCCCCAATGACAATTCACAGAGGCCCACCAGTCAGTTGACTCCTGACCTTCCATGCTTCCCATCCTAATTAATGCAAGGTCCTTGGATGACAGTGTGAGCATCAAGACCTTGTTAGAGTTAGCAATGACCTTTACATCTATCAGGCTTTTCAAAATATGTAAAACAGCTGTGCATCAGGAACGCCCCCAAATTCTCAACCTTGAAATAGGAGTAGATGCATTTTTCCTAATTATGGTGTTTTTTACCAAGTCTTTGGGAAAGGGCTTTTCACGTGGCTAAAAAATATTTGAGGAGTGGCTTGTTTTTCAATTGCTCAAAAAACCACTGAGGCATGCAGAGAGAAGATCCTTAAAAATGAATGGATTTCATTGGTTTAAAAGGAAATCCCAGTAGCAGGGGAGACAGGGAAAACAAAATGATCTGAAAAAATCTGGAGGGGAAGAGAGAATATTTGGTTTCCATACTTATGCCTCTAATATCCTTTTGTTCTCCCACCTCATTGTATTAAGGACGCTAAATCAAACATGATTGCAGTGATGTTTGTGTGTGAAAATGACAAAGGCAATGGGATAAAATCCCAACCTCATCTTGAACCCTGAAGACTTTTATGGCTTTTCCTTCCCTAGGCCCTCCCCCTTAAAGCACATTAAAGACCACATTGTTCAAAGGGTCATGGTAGGTTTCATACCCCATTTTAATACAATGTAAACGGTAACTGAACTTCTAAGTTTTGTTAGTAATATTTGTGTATCTCAGGAAAATGTCCATTAAAAGAATTGATCCCCTTGGTTTAAATTAAATATTAATGCAGAATTATAATGTATCAGAGAGGCAAAAACAATGATATCAAGGAGAGTCTATGATGATTAACCTAGATTTTCTTTTAATACATCATTTTTCCCAGAATAAGGGTAGAGGTGAGGGATGGGTTAAAAATATCCAGATGATCTTGTTAAGTGTCTATGTATTTTCTCAAGTCTCAAAACTGTCCAGGTGAATATGTCAGGTCTCAACTCAAGAAGCATAAAATTACACTTGGGGCTCATTTCAACTGCAGGTCTTTCTCTCCACCCTATTCCATAGTGTATCTGCAAGTCACATTATGGACCCTAAGTTGGTTTATGCATTTATTCCTGAAAGATTTCAAATGGGGAGAAGGATATTAGAGTCTCTTTATGATTCCATTTTCCACAGCTGTTACCATCAGTTGTCACCAATACTTTGGGGGCTTAGTGGAAGAGAGGCGGCAATGACTCCATTACTCTTTCCAACAGCCATAAAGAATTTGCATCATAAAAGCACCTACTGAACCACTGCCTTAGTCCTCTGAAAAAAGGATACAGTAAAACAGGAATGTTATAGGTGGGCTTAGGAAAGAAGAATTCAAAAGATGAAAATCTGGACTGGAGTAAAATTACAACATACTTGGTTGTGCTTTTAAAATCATAATTTCATTGGTGGAACTGCTCACTTTTCCAAGCTCAGGCATCTCTGTTCAATCAATACCCATATGATATTTGTAAAAGGTGGCATGATATCATGACTTCAATGCATTTTAAAATAAGACCTATGATTTTTGAAGATTTCTTGGCTATGAGTCTGGTTTAAATGATCTCAAAATAACACACTAAGAGCATCTGTTTAGTTCAGATGAAGTTTCAAGAGCCAATACCAGCTGCCAGGGGAGGGATTTCACACATGTGTTACTCAAATCCTAACCAAATTTTGTTTTTTTTCATTCCCTTAATGGTGCCTCCAACGCCAGTATGGTAAAGCAAACATTAGAATAAAAAAGAAAGAAGGAAGAAGGGGTGGGGGGGGGGGGGGAAAGAAAGAGAAAGAAAAAAGATTACTCAATGCACTGATGCATGTGACTAAGACCAAAATGATCACCCTCTCCAATTCAATACAGTATTAGCATGAGGACAAAAGCCGTTTAAAAATCAATTTGGAGTTATTTCTAGTGGGGACTGCCTGATCCTAGCAAGTTGAGGAATGAGAATATTCCCAACATTAAAAGGGCACTCTTTAAAGTATTTTCTCCTTTAAGAGCAATCTGATTTTCACAAGGAATTCATTTGGTGGCATTGTTTTGGTTTTAGGTGTCTGTCCTGCCAGGCAGGGGCCATGCACAAGGGCTGCATCTATCTTGAAGTGTGCACAATAGCCTCTCTTGCGGCTCACTCTCTGTTATTGATCCTTACAGATGCTCCAAGGCCCTTCCCCCACCTTTCTCCAAATCCCAACCCCCCATTCTGAAAGATAGCTTAAGAAATAAGACTTCCTGCCTAGCGACTGGCAGGGCTGAAAGACCAGATTGTATGACTCCACAGATCAGGCCTGCCACAGTGAAAGCTTGAATAGAGTTAACCCTCTGTGAACTAAAACAAAACATTTGTATGCCCAGCTGTGACAAAGGTTAATTTAAATGGACAAGGGCCCAATATCTAAAACCAGGCAACACTTTTTTACAGTAGCATTTTCACTGCACTCTTTTGTAAGTAGTATGATTTTGCTTTTTAAGCTTCCAAAGATCTCCTTCAGCTGGGATAATTCATTTTGCTTTGCTAGAGTTTTATATGGAAGACTCAGGTGGAAATTTTAAAATTCACTTCCTTGTTTTATAGAAGTCCTTGTTTTAGTACCATAAATTATTTTCTGTCATTGAACAGCCAAGAAAATCAAAGTTTCAATACTTAATTAAATTAGAACTGAGTGAGAACTTTCTCTTCAAATCTTTTTTCTCTTTCAGAATTTGTGGACTATATGACACTAAGAGATTCAAGCTGGCTGGAAAAATATCCAAATCCTCCAGAGCTATCCTTTCCAAACTTACGTAACCACAGCTCTGGCATCTCTGCCTATACTTAAACTCCTATTCCAATGGATCCACAGCAAATCTTACTTCTTAAATGACTCCTTTCTGGAAAAGCTAGTATACCCAGGTTAAAGGAATTTCTGTGAATATTGGGGGAAGAAGAGGAAGCTGTTCAAAATGAAAAATAATAGGTCTTGCATATAACTGATAATTTCAACAAATTTTGTTGTTTCCGCTAATATACATTAAAAACCAATAAAGGTAATAATTCTGGCATATATGGTGCTGGGAAAGAACGGAGAGGGAGTATTACTATAAAGAATAATGTTGTTTGGGAGGAAGTCGGTCCCACTTCCCCAGTTTGTCCATCTTCAGAGTGAGAATGAAACTGCAAAGCTGCCCGTGGCAGATGTTAGCCATGCTGCAAGGGGCTAGGAAGCTTTCCTAGGACTATCTATTTCATTAGTTAATATCCCAGAAATTTACCAACTACCTCAAATCTGAAACTCTTCTGGCTATAGCTCAACAGAGCTTGCCTACAAGAAACCAAACTTTTGGCAAACTCTTAGACTCTATAAACACAGCAAACAAACAGAGCAAATCTTTAATACCAAGAGTCAGTCATCTTCTAGCTTTTTTTTTAGCTGTGTATGAATTTTCTGGCCCAAATAATAAAGTTTTGGGGCACTGGGGTTTTTCACACAAGTAGGAGCCAATCTCTGAATACACAAATTGCAATACTTACTAGTTGCTATAATGAAACAGAGAGAAAGAGAGAGAGAGAGAGAGAGAGAGAGAGAGAGAGAGAGAGAATAATGAATTTACCCATTTCAAAAACACCCTACTTAAAAAGAAATTAGCAGTGGCTTAGTCTTATACCCCAAACCGTAAAGTATCTAAGTTCCCCCAAAGGAAATGAGGCTACCTTATCAACAGCCTCATGACCCCAATACTATCTATAATTAACAGTACTAAATAAGGCTTTCACAGATGGTGAACTGGATTAAGGAATTTAAAATATAAACAAATTCTGTCAAGAGGTAAGCAGAACAATTTTTTAAAATGTAAACTTTATGTAAGGATTGTGATGAAAAGTGAAGTTTACAATTTTTTTCAAGTCACTGTAAAATTTAAATCCAGTTTTTTTCTTTTTTTTTTCCCCCGCTCTCTTAAAATCATCAACCACAACAATTAATTTACTATATCTCTCCCTCGCTCTTCTACATTCCAAAACATTTATACCCAATTGCAATGTATATGAAAACTTATTGGCTGAATTTTTCCAAGACACAAAAAAGGACTGGACTGCCTCCCACCTCCCTCAAGGGTACTATTTGTTCTAAACCTTCAAAGAAAATTTCTAAACCTCAGATTTGGGCCCAAACTTAAACAGTCAATTCCCTTACCTTCCCATGTCTCCATTTCATGCTTCTCGGAGTCTGTTGAGAAGTTCTATCGCAGCCATGAAGAAACAGAGATTACGGGACAAGTCCAGCTTGATGACCACCCTTCCGACACTTGGCCAATTTCTCTCTCTTAGCTGGGACTACGACAGTCATCCTCACAGGTCAGTTTACAAGCCAGTCATGTGATTAGAAAGTTCAGGCGCTAAGGTCACAACGTGTATGGAGTTCGTTTATTACCAAAGGTTATCTAAGTGGAACTGATAGACTTATTTTCTTTAGTTAACAACACTGCCTAGCACGTCTCTCTGAAAAGTATTGTGGAACATTTAATAGGAAATACTCCTCTGGACTTCTTTAAACTGTGATCTTAAAATTAAAAGGCAGCCTTTTAGAAGACTTAGTTTTCATTTAATTTAAAAGGGTTCTAATATCTGGCATTTTTTCTCCTTTTTCTTTCAAGAGCTATTCTATACTATATTTTCCTATATTCTGGATTAGAAATTTTAGAAAGTTGAAATATTTGGCACAAGGAAAACACAAAACAAAAACTCCATGTTATGCATGTATTGGGTTGAAGGGGGAGGGTAAGACTGGGATTCCCTGCTTTTTGTCATTATAATAAACAATGACAAGGCAAATTCTTCTGAGAAAATTAAAACACGGAACTCTGATATCTGCAGGGTTCACTTTAATTCTGGCCCTTAATTTCCATGCTCTGGTTATACACATTCATGTCAACATGTGGAGAAAGAAAACTAGGTCTGCAAAATCCTTTTAGAATGCACAAAGGTTAGAAATATCATTCCCTGCCCCCAGCCCAAAGCTTAAATCTTTAAAGTAAGCTTCATTCCTTAAAACTCCTAAGATCTTAAGCAATCTTACGCTATGCCTCCCTGATGGTGAACCATACTAGTAACACACAGGGGAGTGTGTTTATGCATATACGCGCTCAAACCTTGCCACAGAGCCACAGAGGCTGGCAAATCTGAGCCATATGCTAATGACAGATGATGTCAAACATTCAGCTATCCATTGAGATGGCAGGAAACAAAAACAGAGCAAGCTCCTCAAAGAAGGTGGGATGATCTAAAGACAGACAGATTCCCAGTGATAAATGCTTTTTAACCATGCAAAATTGTTGCATCCTACGAAATCTCCCTTTCTCTTTAGCCTAGCCTTGGGAATAACTTAAGGCTGGGCACATTTTATAGCAGTGTTCCAGAAAAAAGAGGAGACCCTCCTGGGAGTGGGAGTGGAGTCTGTCACTTGGCAGCCATATAACAGAAGGGCAAATATTGCTACTACTGTTACTAAGAGGGCTTCTCCAACTAAAAGAGACCATTGGGGTTATCTTACAAAGTAGGGCCTAAAGAAAAAGTGACCAATGATTTAGAGAAGAAAAAGGTTATAATTTATCTGCCTAAAAATAAATGTTCTGCTATTACCACCACATACCTCACCCCAACAGAAATACATCAACCAGTTTCCCCACTCCCAGTCTTATAGGAAATTAATAGAGATTTTCTTCTCAGTCTCTGTGGAACTTAACGCAGCTCTCGTAATTTTAGTAAAGTGACTATAAAAAGAATGACGGGGGAAAGCTGAATAAGGGGAAAGTGAAGGGAACACTCCTTCAAAGGACAGCTCTCTGTCTCCCTGAAGGATACAGGTATATCTAAAACTCAGCCCCTGCATACAAGAGAGGGGTAGTAAGCATCTTTGCTTTCACTGCACCAACCTTTGAAGACACGACAAAATGGGAAGTTATCAGTCCGGCTCCCAGGATCAAGAGTGAAGCAGTGCCTTTGATTTTTAAGGGTGAGGCTTAGCAATAATCCTTAATATACTCATAAGCCCAGGAACAAATCTTTTTTTTTTTAACGTTTATTTATTTTTGAGACAGAGAGAGACAGAGCATGAGTGGGGGAGGGGCAGAGAGAGAGGGAGACTCAGAATCTGAAACAGGCTCCAGGCTCTGAGCTGTCAGCACAGAGCCCGACGCAGGGCTCGAACTCACGGACCATGAGATCATGACCTGAGCTGAAGTCGGGCGCCCAACCGACCGAGCCACCCAGGCGCCCCAGGAACAAATCTTTAACATAGTTTAAGAAGATGGGTTAATCTTAATCTTTGGATACAGAGTCATATTCTTCAACATCCTCAGTCCTATAGTGGTTTTTTTTTTTTAAGTCCTTTATAGGTTCTTTTAAAAAAATGTTTTTTTAATTGTTTTAATGTTTATTTATTTTTGAGAGAAAGAGACAGAGTACCAGCGGGGGGTGGGGGGGCAGGGAGAGATGGAGACACAGAATCTGAAGCAGGCTCCAAGCTCTGAGCTGTCAGCAGAGAGCGTGACACGGGGCTCAAACCCATGAGCCATGACATCATGACCAGAGCCGAAGTTGGATGCTCAACCGACTGAGCCACCCAGGTGCCCCTAAAGTCCTTTATAGGTTCTACAGGGAGGAAGGGGAAAAGAGAACATGAACATACATCTCATTTACCATGTGAATGCAAAAGACAAACTGTAAATCTTAATTAAGGGTCCCAGTTAGATTGTTACAAACCATTGTAAGTAAGAAAAATCATTTAAAGAGATTAAAAGGATCCCTAGAATTTATGAATGGGAAGGAGAAAAAAGAAAAGACATCAGCAACATTTTTATTAATACTAGCTTTGTAATATAGAAAAAAGTAGATGAACAAAATTCTACATCTAACCATTTACATACTACATATCTAAGAATTTAAAAGCCGAGTCTAAATTGTGAATGGCAGAACCTTAGTTAATCTTGCAAGAGATGGTTCCACTTTCATTTTATAAATGAGGAAACTGAGGCCCAATGAAAGGAAGAGGCAAGAGTCATCAGACCAACAAAGACCAGAACCAAGTATTTTAGTCCCTTATTTCTTCCATTATGCCACAGATCTTGAATAAAAGAAACAAACCCTCTCGGATGTTACTATTCAACATTATTTCCTATCTGTTTATTCAAATGGCAGCTTTCAAAGAAGACTGTAGATCTGAAGCTAAAGAGAGGTATCAAGATGTAATACTTGGTCCTTCAAGTAAAACAAAGAGAGCAATTCTAGTGGCCAATCACTGGAGTTATTTCAGCCTTATCTTTAATAACTTTCAATGAAAGTCTGATGTAGAGTGAAAGCCATATGACCACTGTGATGGAGGAGGACTAGTTAGAAAACCTCTATCCATTTCAGAAAATAAGTATGCAGAAAATATTTTAAATTCCTTTTTAACCTTGCAAACAACAAAAAACTAGAGCCCAAGGTCTCAGGTTGTCATCTGTCAGATCTTTTGATACAAACATTCCCTATGGCAAAGGAAAGAGTTGAATTCAACTGAACAGGAATAATGAAACACAGCCAGGTGAAATCCATACTATCTAAGACTAACGAGCAAACCTCCTGAATATAGAACAAGAACAACAAAGAACATACTTAGATATGATTTCCAGTTTTGCCTTTTCTCCTGGAGTGGAGAGGGGAATTCATAGTTCAGGAAACAAGAAACAAACAAAAAACACCCCTCAAAGATGGAAACTAAAAATATTCTAGAAATGGGTTTTTCATTCAATTCTACAAACATTCATTGAGTATCTCCTATAAGCTAGGCACCAGGCTGCCTGAGATGACTCAAATTAATATTATGTGATCCTTGCCCTAGAGGTACTCACCACCTGCTGACTTCTCCAGCTTCATTTTCTACCACTCCACACTAACCTACTTGTAGTACAAATATTAAACAGATAACCAACAATAGGATGTTATGAGTAGTGTAACAGGTGGGTACTAAATGTTAAGGAAACAAAAAGAATGGATAATTCATTAGATTGGAGCCTGATGCCACAGAGAGGGTCTTACATTTGAGCTGAACCTTGTAGTTCTGTAAGCAGACAGATAGGAAAGATATTTCAGAACTTGAAGGAACGGGTAGAGCCAGGTAGATCCCAAAAGACTTTTTAATGCCTTTGCTATAAAGTCAGGAATGAGGGGTACCTGGGTGGCTCAGCTGGTTGAGTGTCCAACTCTTTATTTCAGCTCAGGTCATGATTTCCAGGGTTGTGGGATCGAGCCCCACATCAGGCTCTGTGCTGATGGTGTGGAGTCTGCTTGGGATTCTTGCTCTCTCCTCTGTCCCTCCCCCACTTTCTCTCTCTCTCAAAATAAATAAACTTAAAAAGAAAGTAAACAAACAAAAAGCCAGAATGAAATCTGTATGCAGAAGAGTAACGTAACTGGCTTAAGGAAGAAAAGACTATAGGGTGTGATTTTAAAATTGCCTTATATAGGGGCGCCTGGGTGGCTCAGTCGGTTGAGTGTCCGACTTCGGCTCAGGTCATGATCTCGCAGTCTGTGAGTTCAAGCCCGCGTCGGGCTCTGTGCTCACGGCTCAGAGCCTGGATCCTGCTTCGGATTCTGTGTCTCCCTCTCTCTCTGCCCCTCCCCTGCTCATGCTCTCTCTCTCTCTCTCTGTCAAAAATAAATAAAAATTAAAAGAAAAAAAATTTTTTTAATTGCCTTATATATAACAACCCAATGCAATGTATGTACCTTATTTGGATCCTAATTTGCAAAAATCAACTAAGGAAAGACATTTTTGAAACAAGGCAATTTAAATATGGGTATGGTATTTAATTGGATCAGTTTCCCACCAACAAACTGAAGAATCTGGAACGAGTAAGCCATTCCTCCATTTAAAAAAAAATCTCCTTAATTCTCCAGGCAAGACTCTGTGTGTAAAATTTTTTGATTTATTTTTAAATGCTTTATTTTTGAGAAAGCATGAGCAGGGGAAGGGTGGGGCGGTGGGGACAGAGAATCCAAAGCAGGCTCTGTATTGACAACTGTGAGCCCAATGTGGGGCTCAAACTCATGAACTGTGAGATCATGACCTGGGCTAAATTCAGACGCTCAACCAACTGAGCCATCCAGATGCCCCTGTATGTAAAATTTTAAAGTATCACAATTAAAAACAGATTATAGTATGAGACTTACTCATCCTATATTGCGCCCCTGCCTGTTTATCTTCTTCACAATTAAGACCCAGGCCAGACCAGAGATTAATGGAAATAAGTACTGTGGCTCTGAATATTACAACAGCTCAAACTATTATTGAGCCACATGTGTAAATGAAAGAAAAAAAATATTTAAGTAGTAAAAATAAGATTTAGGGACAAAGCAAATGGACAGAGAACCTTTCTCCTTTGGTGCCCCTAAAAAGGAAAAGTACTTGAAGCCCAATAGTTTTCAGACTCTGGTTTCAGCCCTGACTTTTTGAAGTTGCTTCATTTTCCATCATCCATCCATCCATCTGCCTAACCCAGAGTGGGGGTGGGGGGATCAGATAATACAAGAGGTTTCTGCCAATAAGTAATTAAGTTATATGTAAGTGAGGAATCTGGGCAAAGGCCTGTAAAATACCCCGCCCCCCACCCCCAAGCCACCAATAACTGTAGCATAATGTCACTGTGCCCATCAATGGCTTCCAGGCACTGCAGAATAAAGGTCCACATCCTTTACTAATCCAACCCCTGCTGATTTCTCTAGCTTCATCTATCACCACTCTGTAAGCATCCATCACCAACTATACTGAATCACTTGTAGTGCAAGTATGCTAAACTATTCCATTTGCCTGGAACAACTCTTCTCACTACTTCCTTATTGTTTCCACTACCACTTACTCATCTTTCTGGAATCAATTTAAGTATCACCTCCACTGTGAGGTATTCTAAGACTCCATCCTCTCAGCCCTCAAATCAGACAGAGTCAAATCACACCCTTCTTCCATACTGCCTGGGATTCCTAAAATATTCCATGACAGTACATATCATTTAGTATTTTTATTTTACCATTCTATCTTCCTTATTAATCTGAATACACCCCCAAAGAGTCAAGCCTTGGTAAGCCCAGGGTCCAGCCCTGGGTTTAGCATATAGTAGGCATTCATAATATGCTAAGGCAATCGGAAGGTTCTTGGTGTATGTTTTTTGTGAGGTGGGTATGTGCAGTTCTCTTATTGAATTTAATGGTGTGTTAATTTCCGTATTTTCTAACTCTTTCACCTTACTTCATAGGAAGCTTTTCCCCCTGGATGAACTCCACTTCAGAGTCCTTTATGTGTCAGGACTTTTGTTTTATATGACTTGTAACCTTCCAATAAATGAAGGTTCAGCACTGGTTGTATAAGATTTCTAACCAATATGTCCTATTTGCAGAGTTCCTATATTAGTGTGGAGTCACATGTTGCTAGTGATCTTTTGATTAACATATATATCTCCCACTAGATTCCAAGCTATATGAAGGCAGGGAACTGTGCCCCTTATTCTTGTTCACCAATGTATCCCCAGTACCTGACAAAAAACAGGTGCTTAATGAAGATTTGTTGACTAGAGGAGGGAAGAAAGGAAAATGGTTGCTTCAGAGCACAGGAACACGGAAGAGGATGAGAAAATCTTTCAAGAATACCAATACTCACAAAAAGGTTACAGTAGGCCATTCCTGCAAAGCCAAAACCAGTTCACTCAGCCTCAATTCCAATCCAATAAATCCTACCCATACACAGAGCTCTCCTCTAATTGAGGGATTGGGTGTAATAAATCTGAAAACCAACAGGACCGGTTGTAAACCAGCCAAGTGGCAATTCTACCTGCAACCAACCCTGTCCTTTCTGCTCTACTAGAGATTGAACCTGACTAAGGATAGGCACAACAAAAAGAGAAGGCAACAGGGGCTTACTAATCTTGCTTTGGGGTAGAACCTGGCTTCAGATCACAAAGAGATTGATTTTTATCAAAATATAACACACATAATCCCAACCTGAGTCAACTACACATAGCAACTGAGCCCTATCCTGGGTCCTGGAGTCTTGGATTACTCTCCTGAGACTTACATCTTGATATCCAGCTGCCTCTTGGGCATTTCCACCTAGTAATCGTAAGCATCTCGGACATGTCCAAACATGTCCTCTCTTTAAAACCTGTTCCTCTTTCTGGGCTCCTTGTTTCAGGGCATAGCCTCAACTCCCAAGTCAAAAAGACTCTTTCCTTGACTCCTTTCTTCCCTTTGACCTCACCCACATTCAACCTGTCACCGTTCCTGTTTTTTCAATCCCCTCAAAAAGCTGCCAAAGCGGCCACTCTCTATCCAAAGATGGGGCAATCTGAGTATTCTTTTTAAAAAAATTACAATTAACTGGAATACAAATGCTTAAATCCATAAATTATTCAGGATTCTAAGCAAATTTTGTCACCATTGAACAATGCTAGAGAACCAACACAGCATTTTGAAAACGTTTACATAAAGGGAAAGAATCGTGTATTTATCCTGCCTTTCCTAAGTGAAATATACCACAGGATAATAAACAGCAATGGATAATTTTCTCTTCATAGAAGCATTCCAACAAATATATGAACAGAAAATACTGGAATTAGAATATTACTCTGAAATAATGGATCCTAGATATTGACCATCAACAGCTAAAATAAGAGAATAAGACAGTAATATATCTTCTGGTGTAAGAACTCAACACGCCCATAAAATAGTCTTGTCAAAAAAGTTGAATCTGAAGATGATCAAGCCTCTAGATCCAACAACTAAAATAAAAAAAGAACTAAAGAGGAACACATTCATCTACAGCACAAAAATGCAATTAGCAAACTCTGGGTTGTGGTAACTCATCAAGACAAATTACTCAATCTCTTAAACTAATTAGAAGGAAAAAAAAGATGGAGAAATCTGTAGATAAAAAATATCTTGTAGAGGTGTATACCAGAATATTAATGGACGAAATCACATGGTACAAAAATTACATGACTCAAAATAATATGGAAGGGGAGAAAGTGGGTGGGGGTACGCATGGGACAGAATTAGAGACTGGATGATAGTTACTGAGGCTGGGTACATGGGTTCATTACAATACTTTATTTAAAGATTTTCTTTTTAATGTTTATTTATTTTTGAGACAGAGAGAGAGACAGAGTGTGAGCGGGCAAAGGGCAGAGAGAGGGAGACATAGAATCTGAAGCAGGCTCCAGGCTCTGAGCTGTCAGCACAGAGCCCGATGTGGGGTTCAAAACCCACGAACCGTGAGATCATGACCCGAGCTGAAGTCGGATGCTTAACTGACTGAGCCACCCAGGCGCTCCTTAAAGGTGTTGTTTTTTTTTTAAGTTTATTTATTTATTGAGAGAGAGAGCGCGTGTGCGCCTGCCGAGTAGGGGAGGGGAAGAGAGCAAGGGAGATAGGGAATCCCAAACAGGCTCTGACAGTCAGCGCAGAGTCTGACTTGGGGCTCAAAATCATGAGCCACAAAATCATGACCTAAGCCAAAATCAAGAGTCGGCTGTTTAACCGACTGAGTCACCCAGGCACCCCTCATATTATTTTATGTATTTCCTATGTATGTATACATCTAATAATATAAAGTGAAACAAATATTTCTAAATCCATATATATTTTTTCATCTCTATTGTACTATTCTTGACCACCATTATCTCTCATCTGGTTTATTTCAAGAGCTTCATTATAGGTGTGTCTTGTTAGTTCCTGTTTTTTTTCTACATCTCTTTTCTCCATCCCTGCCTCATCACACCCATTCCCTCCCAATCCATTCTCTACTCTGGCTGCTTTCTAGATCTCAAATAAAACCTTGAAAACCTGTCACTGCTTTCAGAATAAAGCACCTTCCCAAGCTTACAAGGACCTTCATGATCAAGCTCCTCATCAACCTCTCCATTCCCTCTTCTCATATTCCCAATACTCTCAACAAACAGTGCTATTTGCAGCTTCTGCAATATGCCTTTGCATATGTTGTTGCTTCTGCCTGGCTAGTTTCTATGAATTATTTAATTCTCAGCTAATTCTGACATTATAGTCTTCTCCAATTCTTCCTTGCCCCAAAGGTTCCAATCCTATTAATTTCTACAATTTCATCTTTTTGTATGCCTGCCTATCCATGGATCTATGAGTATTACAAGAACAGGGACAAGATCTGATTCATGTCTCTATTCCTGGTACCTATCACAGAAACTTGCACAAAATGGGTACTTGATTCACGTTTGATGAATTGGGTGGGGGAGGGAGAAGCCTAAGCTTCCCCAAGAATCTATAATTCTACTGAAACAGCTAATTAAAATAAAAATCAGACTGAAATTACATGCTTTGGAGTTAGACAAAATTAAATACGAAGGATACAACTTATAACAGTTTTGGTAAATTTGGGCAGGGCACTGTCAATTCTCTGAGCTCAGTTTCCATACCCATTAAGAGTTACTCCACAGGGTTACCGATTACATAAGTACACAGATCAAAATAACTAAAAATATCTTTAACAACACAACACAATGCTCACAACACTATGCTCACATGTCACTGAAAGGATTTAGAAACCCCAGGACCATTAGGTTTGTGCCCTCACTTTCCCACTGGAAGCCTATCTAATTCCAAAGGCTTTGGGCATCTTTACTATCAATAGGGTCAACCTATCACTGCTTGGCAAGTTGAGGAAAGGGGCATCACCTCCCTAATATTTTCCTATTACCTGCTGCATCTCTGTGTATATTCACTCATCTTCCTCTCTGATGAATGCTGAATTATGATCTAATCCAGGGCTTGGGAACTCAGGTTTTTGCCAACTTGACCTTTAAACATGTTGAGTAAAGGGGAACAGATATATGGGATACATACTGCAGCACAAGGGACAATACTTTCTATGCTGCTCTAGGACATCCTAAAGCTGGAACTCAACCCCCATTCTCTCACATACAGGACTATTTTTTTAATAGGAAAACAGAATAAAAAATGTACGCAAGCAAATCCTAGGGTTAAATCAAGATTCAAATTTTGGATCTGCTTTTACTAGCTTTGTGACAAGGTAAATTACCTAACTTTGGTCTCAATTTCCTCATCTATAAAGTAAGTTAACAGTACCTACTCCACAGAGTCTCTGAGAACTAAAAGAGATAATCTTGATGTGTCTGGCTGGTCAGTTGGTGGAGCATAAAACTTTTCTTGGGGTTGTAAGTTTAAGCCGCATGTTGGGTGTGAAGACTGCTTAGAAATAAAATCTTTAAAAGAGATATATGAAAAATGTTTTAACACTATGGCTGCCATACAGTAAATTTTCAATAAATTTCTAGTTAATATTATTTAGGACAATGTTTCTTTTCTTATTATAAAGTAACATATGTTCATAAGAGAAAAAAAATAAAAAAAGAAAGCAAGGGCACATGGTTGGCTCAAGTTGGTAGAACATGTGACTCTCTATGTGGGGGTTGTTGAGTTCAAGCCCCACGTTGGGCATAGAGCTTACTTTACAAAAACGAAACAAAACAAAAACCCAGAAAACAAAAAAATATAAAGGCAACAAACCACTCTGAATCTCACTACCTAGACAGAACCACAAGAAACAGTAATTGTATTTTGGTGTACTTCCTGATATCTTTTGTGTTTCTGCATACACGTACTTTTCATTGTTATTTTTTTTACAAAATTCAAATATATTACATATAGTTTTTTTTCCACTCAGCATATTATAGTCTCAGATGTTATTAAATACTTAAAGATTTAAAGATTATATAATCTTAAATATAATATATATGTATTTATAATATACTTAATTATTATTTGTAAAGATTATATTTAACAGCAGCAAAGTTTTCCATTAATGGGTGTTGCATATTTTAAATACTTAAAAAAAAAATTTTTTTTAATGTTTGTTTATTTTTGAGAGTGAGAAAGAGCACACGTGAGCAGGGAAAGGGCCAGAAGAGGGACAAAGTAGGCTCCACACTGACAGTAGAGAGCCTGATGTGGGGCTTGAACTCATGAAGAACAAGATCATGACTTGAGCTGTAGTTGGGTACTTAACTAAGCCACCCAGGCCCCCCCCTAAACAGTTTTTTGCTGGACAGTTGAGCTGCTTCATATTTTTCAATATTTTAAAAACATCTATAACAAAAAAAACTTTACACATTAATCTTTGACTCATATAAGTTTCTTAGGACATATCTGACAGAAGAGGATTACCTACGTGAACCTATTATATTGGTATTGCCAAAATATTTACCAGAAAAAGTATACCAAAAGTAGGTGAGTGTCCATCCATATCATATGCTGGGCTATTCCTCACTAAACTACTCTGTGGAGGCCATGTGGTAGCATCTTGAGCATATGGTTACCGTGACTGATGGTGGCGGCTGGTTTAGGATACTGACCATTCTGTGGGAGAGTGAGAGGTAAGTAATTCATAAGCAAGCTAAAGAGTTGAAAACAAAACCTTGCCACTTTGTGGGGTTATGGTGGGGACGTTGCTTTATTTTTTAAGTTTATTTACTTATTTTGAGAGAGAAAGAGTTTGTTTATTTTCAGAGAGAGAACATGCATGTAAGCAGGGTAGAGGCAGAGAGAGAGAGAGAGAGAGAGAGAGAGAGAGAGAGAGAGAGAGAGAAAGAGAGAGGGAAGGAGGGAGGGAGAGGATCCCAAGCAGGTGCCACTCTGTCAGCGCAGAGCCTGATGTAAGGCTCGATCTCATGAATGGTGAGATCATGACCTGAGCTGAAAGAGTCAGGAGCTTAATTGATCCACCCAGGTGCCCCACGAAGATTACTTTAACTGGACATTTCACAGAGACCAATAGCAAGTTGGGGGGAGAGGTGCTGTTGACCCCAAACAACTTGCCTTTTCTGAATTTCAGGTTAGAGTGCTACTTGGGGTCCCACCAGGAAGTGTCTCCCTCCTGCCCCATTCAGTTGTTTAGCATTCATTCAAAGTTACTTCAGGAAGAAAGAGGCAGTTAAGTGGGCTTTTTTTTTTTTTTTTTAATTTACATCCAAATTTGTTAGCATATAGTGAAATGATGATTTGAAGAGTGGATTCCTTAATGCCCCTTACCCATTTAGCCCATTCCCCCTCCCACAAGGTAAGTGGGCTTTGAAGTTAAACATGTTCAAGGTTCCACAGTAAGAGACAGAAAATTTCCTTCATCTCCCTAATGCTCATTTCCCCTAACAAAGAAAAAAAAAAATTGGAATCAGGCCATTTTGGTTGAGAATGTAAAAATATCTATCACATTATTAAGTACCTATCACAGGCCCAGCAACAGCTATTATTTTCCTTATTCTCAAGCATAGTGGGTCAGGTTCTTCATAGGCATCTTTGTCCTCATGCCCATTTGTGACACAGAATGCTGGCTCAGATTTAAGTGTAGGAGAGGTACCACACAGTACCCATTTAAGACCACTCTCTCATGCAATGGTTGTTGTGAGGGTATCAGGGGAGGGGGAAGTGGGGAGACAGATATAATTTAAAAGGAAACAAGTATTGGGGCACCTGGTTGGCTCAGTTGGTTGAGCATCTGACTTTAGCTCAGGTCGTGATCTTGCAGTTCGTGAGTTTCAGCCCGGCACTGGGCTCTCTGCTGTCACTGCAGAGCCTACTTTGGATCCTTTGTCCCCCTCTCTCTCTGTACCTCCCTTGCTCGTGCTCTCTCTCAAAAATAAAATAAAAAACTTAAAAAAAAAAAAAAAAGGAAACAAGTATTAGTTAAATACAAAGTTTTAGTTATACAATGGGAAGCCTGGGTGGCTTAGTCAGTTAAGCATCCGACTTCGGCTCAGGTGATGATCTCGTGGTTCATGAATCCAAGCCCCACATCCGGCTCTGTGCTGACTGCTCAGAGCCTGGAGCCTGCTTCAGATTCTGTGTCTCCGTCTCTCTCTGCCTCTCCCATGCTCAAGTTCTATCTTTCTCTCTCTCTCTCAAAAATAAATAAACATTAAAAAAATTAAAAACAAAACACAAAAAATAAAATTTTGGTTATACAAGGTGAATAAATCCTAGAGATCTACTGTATAGCATAGTGCCTATAGTTAACAAAACTATATTGCATACCTAAAAATTTGCTAACAGGGTAAGTCTTATATTAGGTATTCTTATCACAAATACAAATACTAATACTAAGAAGGCAGGAGGAAATTTGTGGAGGTGATGGATATGTTTATGGCATAGACTGTGGTGGTGGTTTCCCAGATGCATGTTTATCTCTAAACTCATAATAAATATGTACAGCTTTCTGTATGTCAATCATACCTCAATAAAGTGATTCCCAAAAAAAGACCATACTCCTTTCTTTGTTCCACCACTAGAGAAAATAACATTATTGTTAATGAAAAAAAGATCAGTTTGATCCCTTTTATGAAAATTTAAGTGTATTTAAAAGTACATAAAAGTTGCAAATGGACTTCTGCGTCTGGCCACAACAGAGTAAGGGGACCAGATTTGACCTCCTGACTGGTAAACTATCAAACAAAGTATATATAATATACTGGACAAAGTATATAAAATAATGATCTTCAAGTATTGGGCTTCAGGTGGCAAAGGACAGTGAGGCCTGAGAGGGAAAACAAAGAGAAGTCCTGTGAATGTTCCACCTAACTGTTTACAGAGTTTCTAGGCTGGAACACATGAAGGGAGAGCCCGTGGACAGCCCAGCAAATCTCCCCAAGGTGAGGATTCAGAGCTGGGAGTCTGGAAGGCCAGAGCAGCTGGAGTTAACAGGGCAGAGGGCTGGAAGAGAAAAGGCTACATAGAGAGAACACAACTGAGATCTGCAGTTCTCTGGAGTCTTCAGCTAAGGACAAATGAGTGTATGTGTGTGAGGAAAGTACACATGGCTAGAAGAGCCACCCAAGAGGAGTAGAGGAAATTATTTGGGGGCGTTCACACAAGGCCAGGAGGAACAGTTCTTGTTCTCACTAGCTAGAGTGGAAAACTTACAGAGTTTGTTTCCTGAAGATCCTGGTTAGTATTCATATATCCCTGACACCTTGCCCTCAGGTAGTCACCTAAAAGCACTGGCTGGTTTCTAGGATTAGCTACTTGTCATGATTCAATCCATAAAAGTTAGAATGTAAGACAGGTGGTGATGACTAGTTTATGGGAAGAGAGATGGATAAAGTCAGCAGAAGCTAGAGAGGCAAGTCCAACAGGTTCAGAAAATAGATCCTAAAAATAAACTGTGCCCCAGGCTCATCTTGACATAGACAAAATCTACCACTAAAAGCATAAGTCCTCTTTGTAAATTAGCTTAGGACAAAAGTGGCTGTGAAGATAACAACATCTTCACCCCTCTTGCATGACCTGGTCAGCACACTGAAATTCTCATTTTTTCTTGGATGCTTTTCAAGCCTCTACAACTCTGCCCATAACAGACCTCCCCATTCACCATATCTTCTTTGCAAGAGACACTCAAAGGCATTAAGGGAATCCTTTTGAGCTTATTCCTAGAAAACCGCTCTTCACAATCTTACTTGCCCTTTTGGTCCTAATGTAATTATGGGTTTAAAGTCTGGTATTGCCTTTTTATTGGTTTTTACTCAGTCCTGGTGAAGTTCACTTTTCACAAAAATAAGATACTTGGATTCCACTGAACATCTATGATTAGATAAAGTTCATACAAAGTTGGAGAGCTTAGGTCCCCCATCATGTAACACAGAATTCTCACATGAATTCAGCATAAAAAGAATTGCTAAACTTCCAGGGTAAGATACTACATTGAATGCAATGTCATTTTAATGATTAAAAAGAGAAATTAAACAAAAAGAAATGGGTTGAGTGCTTTTTACAGTAAGTGCTTCACTACAAGAGTCACAATGATTTGCAAATTAGCACTCACCAAAATGATACTGTCAGGACAGATCTCTGAGAGGGAGTTGGGGCAGGTATATAGCTGGGGTTCTGGAGTGGGAACCAGGTGTAGAACAGGAAGTGAAATCCTGGTCTGTTAAAAAACCATCCACTTCTTTAAAATTCTAGATTTATGTATAAAGTGAATTCTATAGAGGCCAGACACTGGAACCTGTAAAAGGCTATTAAGCAGCAACAAAGTATGTATGTCAACTCCAGGAAAGTACTATTTCATTAACTTCTAGTTATTCCAACCTTCTAACACTCTCTGTCCGCGTATTAAGCACCTAACAAAGGCTTGTGAAACTTAAGTTTTATTCTTTTTCTTTTTTCAGGAGGATGCAAAAACCTTGTAAGCAGATGTTGAGCCACAAATTTTTCTTAAAGAGATGAACAACAGAAGAATGATTATATATCAATATTCAAACATTCTTGGAATTTGGATAACTAGAAAGAGCTGTAGCTGTAGAGAATCTCTGCCACTTACTACTTACATATAATCTTATATAGTTTAATTTCTTCACCTATAAAATAGGGACAATTATACCTACTGTCCTAACTCAAGATTGTTCTGAGGAACAAACTAGAATGTGTAAGGAAATATTTTATAAGCACAAGTGCCATATAGTTACTACTTTTAGTAAAAATAATAGGTACTTAAAAATAAAAGGTATTTTTAAAAAACATAAGAAAAGGACAAATATAATTGGGGCATAGGGGAGAGGAAGAGGGTAGTTTGATCCCAAGTCTATAATCCAAAAGTAATCATCACCAAGAGGGCATACTACTTTGATTTTTATCACCTTTCTGAATCAAAAATTCATCATTTTTTCTTTGGCCATAAAATACGTCAACAGTTCATGAAACGGGAATTTCATGAGCTATAAAAGAACCAATCACACACAAAAATTGAACTAGAAAAGCATTATAATAAAAAACAAGATACACACACACACACATATACACACACATACATATACATGTACATACACATATATACACATATTTTTTTATATTGTGGGGAGGGTAAAGTCTTTCTAAGCATAACATAAAACCCAGACATCATTAAGGAAATGACGGTCATATCTGCACTTATATAAATGTCTAATTTCTAAAAGGCAAACACCCAAACATACACACATTGGTAAACATAAAGAAACCCTATGAATCAGTAAGAAAAATATAAGCAAAGATGCCTTGATGATTATAATATGAATAAAAACAAAAAAGGTGGCTAATAAAACCACAAAGTAAAACAACTATTATACACCATATCTCATCCATCAAATTGGCAAAAAACTTAAAATGCTGAGAATATTTCAGTGTTGGAGAAGGTCTGAGAAAATGCAAAGTTGCTTATACTTTGTCAGTGACTGATACACAGCTTGAATACAGCTTACAGTACCTATCAACATTTAAACTGTGCACACATTTTGACCCAAGATCTCACTTTTACTACTCTATTTTACAGAAATACTCATACATGTTCACAAAGATATATGTATAAGGATGATCACTGGAAGATGTTACAAATTTTTAAAGGTGGAAGAAAATATTCATAAATACAGGAAAAGTCAAGAAATAGAGAAGTGATTAAGGAGAGAAGAAACCAGACTTTTTCTATCTTACCTGGTCACTTCCAACTCATTCTGGATTTTAGTCAGGCTATCACTCAGTTAATCATTCAGTCAGTTCCTCCCTCCCTACTGCTATGTGCCTAGAATGAAAGTCAGGCAGTAGACAGGCAATTCATTTCTGATCACTGTAGAGGCCTCCCTTGGTCACTTCTTTACCCAATGACTTGGACAGAATCTCTAGCACACCAAATGCAGGCATTATCCTAGTGTTAAGATCCTTTTGAAAGTGGAATGAAGGACAGCAACGTACATCTTGGGGCAGGGGGTCAGAGGTAGGTAGGTAACACAAGCTGGCAGTGACTTTCAGAGAAATTTGTAACTATCTGTTGATTTCACAGGAACAGACTATCTCAAGTGCAAAACACACTTTTAACAATTAACTCATTAGTGAGCTACTCCTCCTTGTGTTAAACCCACAGCTGAAAGCCAAGTGATTGATCAAAACCTGCTCAACCAAACAGCTGCTTGCAGGGCCCCGGGGCCCTAGGCTCAGTCTGAGAAAGGGTAATGAATAATCTATGCCATCATACTAGTAATGATATTTTTTCCAGAGCTGAGTACAAGGCCTGACATGGTAGGTACTGACATGTAGGGACTGTTTAAGAAACAGGGCTGATCTTGCACTTGCATGACCCTTATAATGAATATTGTTTTAAATTTTGCAGTGTAAGTATCTCCTTTGCCTCATCCCAGTCTTGGCCCTGTTAAAAACTGGGTAATTTACTTGTTAAAAAAAAAAAAGGATTAAGACATATGAGTTGATATTTTTCATTCCCATCCAAATGTGGTATGATGAGATGCTTAGTTTCAGAAAACAGAAGTTTTGGTTTTTCAAAAGGCTCCTTTCTCTCCTTAAAGCTCTTTACAAAAAGAAAATTCTCAGAAAGATCAGTTAACTTGAAGGCTGTCACCAGCCCACTGGGCATCATTTGAGGTATAGAGACCCACAGCACAGACGCCAGTCAGGCCCTCATCAAACCACACAATATATGTCTACATTCTATCAGCTCTCCTCTATTATAAAAGATCCCATGGGTAAAAGACTGCCTAGAAAATTCCTGTTACAGTGGAGCTGCCTGTTTTAGGCACCGCCTTATTGTCCCAGAAAAATCAGGTCTGGAGGAGGGTCACACATCATAGAGATGTTTGCAGCAGACCAGTCAAATGTCTAGTATTTGTTTCAGGAAAAAAGAAAGATAGATACATTTACACACACACACACACACACACACACACACACACACACACTAAATAAATAAATACATACATACATACATACATACATACATACATAACACAACACTAATGAAATGTATGGGCATGTTTTACTAACAATATAAATGAAAATATCAAAGGGAATCATCCTAGCTTTATATAACTAGTTGTGAAGACTGTAGATTAGCCATTATCCTATACAAGAGATATCTCCCATGGCTGCAGTTGGTATACTTCTACATGGTTTTTATTTTGTGATAAATATTTTCATTCTTCTATGTTGTCATTTACATACCCAATTTTAGCAGCTATAAGCACAAAGCTGAAATTCTAGATATTTAAGTTTTATTATTTTGCCACTATAGATAATGTTACAGTGAAAGCCTCTATACTTGTATATTTTCTAATGCCTGCTAAATTATTTACATAGCAAAGACTTAGAACTGGTTCATGAAGTTGGAGACTACAGAAAGCTTTATGACTCTGATTCCATATGGCCTTGTCAATTTCCTGAATAATCAGACCTATCCCAACTACTGTGGATATCCTGCAGTTTACCAGAAGAGGGCAGCATCCCCCAAACTAACGGGGCCTCAAGAATGAAGACACCAAGCAAGAGGACTGGAGAGGGAAGGGTCAAAAGACACTAGCAAAATCTACATGGTAGTACTAGCTACCAGGGCTCCCAAGATCTGGAAGGTGTGACAGGTGCTGGCTCCTGCGGGATAACGGGATCATCCACAACTAACAACATCCAACACTTGTGTCTTTGATTTCTTTACTGGCACCATAATGGCAAACTTACCTTCCCTTAAAGAGGTGTCTGGATAGTGCTATACTGGCTACAGGGATCATGCCAACTTGGATCCTGCCAGCAACAGAGATGACTGGAGCCTTACTCCTGGGGAGACTGAAAAAGAGTAGCACTAAGCTGTTGGCCTCATTCTGGCAGTTTTATTAAAAGAAAGAATGGAAAGGGTGAACACTTATATACCACAGATGTCCAAGTTCTTGTCTACTGTCCTCTCAGCTTCACTCTAAACTAAGCAGGAGGCCAGGCAAGAAGACTGCCGGCAACCATGAGGTGAAAGAAAGCCAGCAGGCCATAGTATGTAGGGTACAGGACAAAGACAATGGAAACCGCTGTGACTGAAATGTATCAGTGTTCATTTCAGATCATCAACAAAGTGAGTCATTCTAAATTAACCTGAACAATACTGCAGCTCTTGAGAGCCTAGATAAATGCCAATCCTTATCTATCAAAAGACTGAAAAACTACTGTTGAACTAAGCATCTAAACTAAGCATCCCAAACTACCAGCTATTCACCACTGCCCCTCCTTGATATGTTAACTTCTCTCTGAAACATTTTTATGATTGTAGCTTACATTACAGAGATAATAATGCAGCACTGATGAGGGTGGAAAAACAGGCTTTCTTCTATCTTAATTGCAGGGGTAAGGGAGTTAAGGGGGCGGGAGGGGGGTATATTATTTACCACCTTTTGGAGGGGAGGGGAATTTAACAACACCAAAATCTAAATGTACAAACTCTTTCATTTGGAAATTTCACTTCCAGGACTTGCAAAAGTAAAGCCACAAGTAAGCTAAGTATTATACAAGGATATTTGCTGCAGTCCTGTTCGTAACAGA
The DNA here is from genome assembly GCF_018350155.1 of Leopardus geoffroyi. NCBI lineage: Eukaryota > Metazoa > Chordata > Mammalia > Carnivora > Felidae > Leopardus > Leopardus geoffroyi. The sequence goes on from NC_059342.1 coordinate 83,786,931, forward strand.
GAAGAAATAAAAGCAATCTAATATCCACTAACAACAGATGGATTAAATAAATCCTGGCATATACATTCATGCAACCACAAAAAATAATGAGAGATCTATAAATCTGCCATGAAACAATCTCTAAGACAAATGAAGTGAAATTAAAGCAAGCTACAGAATAAAATAAATATAGGACTTTTGCTTTTAAAAACTGCATATTTTGGAAAGTTTGGAAGACACTACAACAGACTGCACAAGCTCTGCCACTTACTTAAGTATGACTTTACAATGAATCCTCAATCTTCAGTTTCCACATCCATAAAATGGGGGAGGAATAATATCAAGTTTACCTATACATGAAATAATCAAATTGAACTGAATGCACACACACAAACACATCAGAACAGTGCCTGGCACGCAGCAAATGCTCAGAGCACTCAGAAGATGATAATAGTCATTACTACTACCAGTCATTACTACCATCACCATATCTGGAAGCATAATTAGGGAGGTGACTAATGTGCCAAATATATACTTCTGTATATAAAGAATTTTTCAGAACAAGCATGCATTACTTTCATAATTAAAAGGTATCCTTATACTCAAAAGAAATGAAAACATATGTGCAAAGACCTGTATGTAAATGATCATAGCACTATCATAATAAAACATTGGAAACAACCTAAATGTACAGTACCTGATGAATGGATAGAAAAAATGTAAGGTATATATATCCATATAATGGAATACTATTCAGCAACAGAAAGAACTACTCATATTTGCTATGACATGGACAAACGTCAAAGCCATCATGCTAAGTGAAAGAAACAAGACACAAAGAACACATATTGAATGATTTCATTTATATGACATATCCAGAAAAGGCAAGTCTATAGGGACAGATCAGAGATTACCTGGAAAAGGAGTTGGGAATAGAAGTAACAATAAGAGAACAAGGGATCTTACTGGGATGATACAAATGCTCTAAAACTGATTTATGGGAATGGTTACACAACTTGGGTAAATCTACTCAACATTATTGCACTGCACAGAGTCAAGTGTGTAAATAAAATACGCCTCAATGGATTTGTTAAAAAAAGAAAGTTGGGGAAAACAGATCCTTTTAACCATGCATTGTTTTATTCTCATAAAATGCCTTGCTCCTTAGAAAAGGATTTTCACTTGCAGTATCCAATTTGACCCTCACAAACATCACATGAAGTAGACAGAGTAAGGAGCATGCCTTTCAAAGAGAAAAGAAAAATGATGCTCAGAGAAGTTACATAACTAGCCCATCGCCACTGCTAGCAAGTAAAGCATTTGGAGCCCAGGTGGAAAATATAACTAAATCAATAAATATGCCAAGACTGTAAGATTCCAGGGATAACCACCATACATTGATCACACTTTGGCTTAATACTGAAGGACAGGAGTTTTTTTTAATTCTTTAACTTTTTGAATAAATTTACATTTAAGAAATTTTTTGTTAAAGTTGCTTTTCCCCCCTGGCTAAACATGAGACTGTTCCCAGAAGCAACAAGAAATTTCCAATTCAGTAGCTCATAAAATACTCATCACATAGTGGGGATTCAATATACACTTCTAATGTCTATGAATAATAATTATAAATTTCAAAAAGCTTAATTTGAACATTATTGCAAATACATCCTGAATTTCATCTTGTACAGAAAGACTGGAGAGAAAAGGACAAGAGGCAAAATTCAAACCATAAGCCATATGGAACATTCTCTCTCTTTTTTGGGGGGCGGGTGGGTGGGCAGATAGATTGTTTTTGGCAACCATTTTTCTATAAAAAGGCTGCCTGCATCAGCAGTCTCTTTAGACCTTTCCAGCACCAGGAAAGCAACTAAAGCCCAGTATGATTAACCAATACTTTCCCACATCTTTCTCTTTACTGACTACATGCAGAGAACTGCAGTAAGAAAGAACTGGTTCTGTGTGAACTGGTTCTGAACTGGGTTGATAATGTGAGTGGATCTCCCTCCCTCCCAATTAAAAAAATTTTTTTTTCAACATTTATTTGTTTTTGGGACAGAGAGAGACAGAGCATGAACGGGGGAGGGGCAGAGAGAGAGGGAGACACAGAATCGGAAACAGGCTCCAGGCTCCGAGCCATCAGCCCAGAGCCTGATGCGGGGCTCGAACTCACAGACAGCGAGATCGTGACCTGGCTGAAGTCGGACGCTTAACCGACTGCGCCACCCAGGCGCCCCCTCCCTCCCAATTTAAAGATGGAAAAATAAGGGGGTCCTGGGTGGCTCAGCTGGTTGGGCATCCGACTTCGGCTCAGGTCATGGTCTCACAGTTCATGAGTTCAAGCCCTGCGTCGGGCTCTGTGCTGACAGCTCAGAGCCTGGAGCCTACTTCGGATTCTGTGTCTCTCCCTCTCTGCCCCTCCCCTGCTCATGCTCTGTCTCTGTCTCTCAATAATAAATAAATGTTAAAAAAAAAAAATTTAGGGGCGCCTGGGTGGCGCAGTCGGTTAAGCGTCCGACTTCAGCCAGGTCACGATCTCGCGTTCCGTGAGTTCGAGCCCCGCGTCGGGCTCGGGGCTGATGGCTCAGAGCCTGGAGCCTGTTTCCGATTCTGTGTCTCCCTCTCTCTCTGCCCCTCCCCCGTTCATGCTCTGTCTCTCTCTGTCCCCAAAATAAATAAACGTTGAAAAAAAAAAATTAAAAAAAAAAAATTTAAACATGGAAAAATAAGTTCGAACAGGCAAAATGATAGCTGCCTTAGCATTTTCTGTTGATCACTGCTAAAAAGATCAGGGCTCTTGAATAACACTAAGCACTAAATCTTGGCAACTGAGATAATTTTTCTCTTCAAATTTTTATTTAAATTCTAGTTAGTTAACATACAGTACAATATTGGTTTTAAGAGTATTATTCAGTGATTCATCCCTTACATACAACAACCAGTGCTCATCATAACAAGTGCCCTCCTTAGTACCCATCCCCAATCTAGCCCATCTCCCACCCACCTCCCTCCATCAACCTTCAGTTTGTTCTCTATCATTAAGAGTCTCTCATGGTTTGTTTCTCTCTCTCCTCCCTCCCATATGTTCATCTGTTTTATTTCTTAAATTCCATATATGAGTAAAATCATATGGTATTTATTTTTCTCTGACTGACTTATTTCACTTAGCATAATACACTCTAGCTCCATCCATGTTGTTACAAATGGCAAGATTTCATTCTTTTTTTGATGGCTGAGTAATATTCCAGTGTGTGTGTGTGTGTGTGTGTGTACACAGCTTCTTTATCCATTCATCAATCAGCGGACATTTGGGCTGATAATTGAGGTAATTTTACCTAATCATATTCTATGGAAAAAAAAAAAAGTCCCAGAGATAACTGGTAAACTAGAAAAGATAGAAGATCAGGAAATTACAAATTCTGGACCATTCTAAATTATTTGGGATTTATTTTTGTCTTCACACCTGATATTCTTTATGAACTGGGTACCAAGAGAAGGTGAAGCCAACAGGAAAAAGCCACAAGCCATAAATAAACAGGGTTTTGGAATTCTGGGCAGACCAAGAAAAATACTGGAAAATCTAATCAAAAAGCAGGAAGTAGCTCAACTCTGGCTCCTGGGGCCTTCTCACAGAGATGTAGATCCTGAACAAGCAAGGCACCATGGACAAGTGGGTTCAACTTTTAGGGAAACTCTTTTTCATGAGGGCTCCTGGGTGGCTCAGTGGGTTAAGTGTCCGACTCTTGACTTCAGCTCAGGTCATGATCTCACGGTTCATAAATTTGAGCCCTGCATCGGGCTCCACGCTGACAGCCTGGATTCTTTCCCTCTCTCTCTCCCCTTCCCCCAGCTCGTGTGCTTTCTCTCAAAATACATAAATATGCTTAAAAAAAAAGAAAAGAAAAGAAAACAGTTCTTAGAGGCCTCTCTCAAAATAAGTAAACATGAAAAAAAAAAAAAAATGTAAGAAGCCAGCCTGGTTTAATTGTTCTAGCCCTACCTCAGTTATACTGAGGGGTCTTCAGGGAAAAACCATTTATGTCTGCTTACACCAGAGAGTTGAAGAACAGATGTCAAACTCCCCACTGAAGCCTTTTATTCCTGTAATTCTTGGGACTTTACTTTGTGCCTGGCACCGGTGCTGATAAATATTTTGTGTATCGTGTCACCAAAATCTCCTAAGAGATCTGGAAGTAAGCTTCTTATTCTCATTTCAGAGATAAACTGAGGCTCAGAGAGGTTAATTCCGTGAAGATCTAACAGCTCACAAAGGGCAGAGATAGATTATGAACCCAAGAATGTCTGAGTACTAAGGCACAAGCTATTAACTAACATGCCATAGTGGTGGCAGCAATTAATAATAGACCTTAAAGGTATGGTGACTTACAGAAGAGAGAGTCAATCTATTTGTGAAGATTTCCTTCTTGGCAAATGAAGTTCTATTTTTCTTGAGGGCTGTGGCAGTTTCCTTGTACATGGTGGCAGCAGTGGGATCCTAGGCACAGGCTGGCTAGGCTAGCAAATCAAAGCACTCTGTCCTTAGATGAAACTATTACTTTCTGCCATTTCATAGGTCAATTTTCCAGTATCAAGTTGAATACTAATAACACTTTTTTATTTCATTCTCTCTCTCAAAAGGTAATACTCCAATTAATTTCATATTAGGCATCTTTTCTTCCAAAATCCCTGTTGGCATCATGTGCCTGCCTAGCCTGGGGATGTGCAAAGACAGAATGCTGGGGTGGGAGTTATCCTAGGACACACTGACTACCTACATAGAAGTATGAGGCTGTTTCCCAAAAGCTGAAATCAAGAAAGTAGGTCCCCTGACACAATAGTTTCTCCAAACAACATGAAACAACTCTTTGAGATATTAAATATTGTTCAGTCAAACCTTGCGATTTGAGCCTTGCCATTGGTTGAGTCTCTGCAGTTTGCGCAGTGCCCTGGGTTTTGCTCCAGATCCGTCACATTGCATTAGTGCCCTTCCTCCTCACTGCCTACAGAAATAACAGCCTTGAACATGGCAGCACAATCCATTTGTCCTGCTCTAATTACTTTTTGACATTACTCTTTTTGCTGCTAACGTCCTTCTTCCCTCCCCCCACTTTGTTTCCCTCTGTCCACCACCCTCTCTTTCTGCCTCAGAGCATCATTAGAGTCATCTGAAAAAAAGATCTTTAGGTTCTGCCAACGTATATTTTGTTAAAACTTTCTTTCACAAAATGGTTCCAAGGAGGAGTATGATACTAGATGCAAGAAGAAAAGTCACCAGCCTCTCAAAACCATTTCCAGAATTCCCCAGCTGCTACAGACAGAATGGCCCAGAGGTGAATACCTGGGCTTAAAGTTACAGGATCTGGGCAAATTGTAGCTCTGCCACTTATTAGCTGTGAGATCTTGAGCAAGTCTCCTAATCAGTCTCAGTCTTGGTACCCTCTTCAGACAAATGGGATTTTATATCTACTCTGATAACCTCACTTGAGGTTGCTCAAGTGATGCTATGAAGTTCACTTGAGGTAATGTATGTGAAAATACTTTGAAAAGAGCTGTAGTCATATTAATAGGCACAAAAATGATGACCAATATTGACAAGGATCTCTAATCTTGTGTTCTTCATTAAATCTAGTGGGACAGTTAATTTTATGTGTCAACTTGGCTGGGTCATTGGGTATCCAGATACTTGGTCCACCATTATTCTGGGTGTTTCCAGGAAGGTATTTTTGGATGAGATTAACATTTAAATTGGTGGACTTTAAGTAAAGTAGATAGCCTTTCACAAGGCTGGGTGGTCCCCATCCAATCAGTCAAGGCTTAAACAGAATGAAAAGACCAGATGGGCTTCCCATGAGCAAGAAAGAATTCTCCAGAAGACTGCCTCTGAACTTGAACTAGGAAATCAGCTCTCTTGGGTCTCCAGCCTGCCAGCCTTTGGAGTGAAACTGCAGCAAGGGCTTTCCTGGGTCTCCAACCTACTATACTGGCTCACTGCAAAATCATGTGAGCATTTCCTTATAATAAATCTCTACCTACCTACCTACCTACCCACACACCATGTCGGTTCTGTTTCTCTGGAGAATCCTAATACAACTAGGATACAGTTTTGTTTAGAATTCACAATGACCATCCTATGCTCTAATAATAAACAGAAATGTCATGCATAAATCCAGAGGTTTATCTCCAGAGATTTTTTGCTCCAGCATAACAGATCTTGATTTACAAATTATGTATGTTCCCAAAGTTACTTTTATGCTGGCTGCCTAAAGCTTAAAAGGCTCTTCTCAATAATAAAATGGAACGTAAGGACAAAGATTGAGAAGCTGTCCTTACAGGAATGAATAATACAGTGATTAATACATGTGTTGTTGGCTAAGTCCAAGAATCAGTATTGTTCTATCTAGAAAACACTTTCGGAAGACAAGAATACAATATTTGAGTACTTCCCATGTGCTAATAACACTGTACTAGGTGTTTCACATATATTGCTTTATTCAACACTGAACACTTATAAGACAAAAACAATGTTTCCCATTTCTGCAAATGACAAAACTGAGCTCTGAGATGATATGTTTTGGCATAGAACACACAACTAGAATGTGATATAGCTGGGATCAGATGGATACCACTGACCTACTCGTCTCAGACTAGAGAACAGACACATATTAGATAGTCTCTACCCTTATTTAAAACAAAACAAAAGAAAAGGTGGGGTGCCTGGGTGGCTTAGTTGGTTAAGTGTCTGACTTTGGCTCAGGTCACTCATGATCTCACGGTTCCTGAGTTTGAGCCCCACGTCAAGCTGGCTGCTGTCAGCACAAAGCCCACTTTGGATCCTGTGTCCCCTCTCTCTCTATCCCTACAGCTGCTTGCACTCTCTCTTTCTCTCTCTCTCAAAAATAAACATTAAAAAAAAAAAAGGGTGGGGCGCCTGGGTGGCGCAGTCGGTTAAGCGTCCGACTTCAGCCAGGTCACGATCTCACGGTCCGTGAGTTCGAGCCCCGCGTCAGGCTCTGGGCTGGTGGCTCAGAGCCTGGAGCCTGTTTCCGATTCTGTGTCTCCCTCTCTCTCTGCCCCTCCCCCATTCATGTTCTGTCTCTCTCTGTCCCAAAAATAAATAAACGTTGAAAAAAAAAAAAAAAAAGGGTGTAGGTGACATACCTCTTTCCCTTCCTCCACTCTTAGATGTGGGATGGCAAAAAGTTTAAAGGGTAGAACACAAGAAGCACTGGATGACTGCAGGCTTTGGAAACCCACAGGCTGAGGGGGTTCCTGTGAATGTCAAAGTAAGCAGTTCCATAATAGCAACAGATTGGATGTAAAGAGCAACATCTTCACAAGCAGGAGAAGGGGTTTTTGTTTTGTTCTGTTTTGTTTTGTTTCTTAAGTAAGCTCTATGTCCAACATAGACATGTCCAACTCATGATCCCAAGATCAAAAATCGCATGCTTTACTGAATCAACCAGACAGGTGCCAAGAAGGTTTTGGTTTGTTTTTTTTTTTTAAAGGAAAGCAACAGAAAGTGCAGTGGCCCCAATGAACTAAATATAGATGGGGTAAAGATGGTGTTGGAGGGAACCATGTTTGGCCTTTGATTTAATTTTAGTAGGTCAGCACATTCTCTTTGCGTTGGCTACCTCAAGTGCAAGTGACAAGCCAAGCCAAAGCTAGGCCAAAGAGGCCTTTGTCTCATGCAGTGCTTCCCTTTACCCACCTCAGATGGCCCTTCTGGATCCATCCTTAATTCACATTCTTCCTACCACAATTGGATACACTTAAAAGGGGAAACTAATTCTGCATTTTGTACTGTTGTACAGAGCCCACCAACCAAGAACAGGAATCTGCAAAATGACAATGATGAGTAAGGAAAGAAGAACTGTTTGCTATTGGGTCAAACAAATTCAATCTCAACTACATTAAAATAGGCCAAGTAGAAACCAGTTGCATAAGAAGGTATTTTCCTGAAACAAAGTGTGACTACTGGTTATTTAAATGTAATTATTGTTGGAATCATATCACTGGTAAAATGTTACAATTCAGGTAGTTTCAAAACATACTCTTTAGAAGTATCATTGATCTTTAAATCCTGGTTATTAAAAATCCACATAATCATGATTTCAGAATCACTCTGTAAGAAGATATCATTATCCCATTTTCTCACAATGAAGAAATTGAGGCTCAAAATGGGAGTCAAATGCCCAAGTAGTCAGAACCGAGCTCAGTCCAAGTTTTGAGTGTTTTTTCCTTTCTCAAGGACATTTCCCAAAGCTATCGAGGTCTTATCTATTAGGCCCCTCACTTTCTTGAGATGCACTGTTGCTTCTAACTTCCTGCCGTTTCCTGGGAGAATAGAATGGTTTCTTCCTGTTATCTTAACACATCATTCTGTGTACAATGTTGGATACACACACATACTGTAGTTGTAGCTTCTTAGACATTCCAATGTAAAGAATGACAAAGTCATGCCTGCCGAGTTTTAAATCATTGGCATGGTTCTTCTAGATAAAGTAGTCACTGGCCTAGGTAAGATTAACCTCCAGTGATGTTGATTTTTTTCCTCCAAATTTTATGGCAACTTTATCTCATTAACCATTTGTTAAACTGTAAACACTTTGTGAACTAAAAGCAAGAGGCTTTTCCAGAAAACTTTTGAGATGCTAAAGCAGTAAACCATGTTTTCTAAATTTTTTCACTCATGTAATCAGGCGAGAAAGTAACAGACCCTGCAAAATGACAGCTCAAAATCAAAACAAATATGAGCACAGAACTATATGTGAATTCTATTTTACATTACAGTAACTACATAAAACCCCCCAAAATCATATTGTGAATCATTATACCTTTCTGAACTTAGCCATTCTAGTTGTGCCAATCAGCTGCTTTTTTTTTAAAGTTTGTTTGTTTGTTTGTTTATTTAAGTAATCTCTATACTCCTTGTAGGGCTCGAACTCACAACCCCAAGATCAAGAGTCGCATGCTCTTCCGACTGAGCCAGCCAGGCACCCCCAGTCAGCTTCTTCTTCAAAACTAGTAGAGGTTGCTGACCATAGGGAAAGAGCATGGATTCTGAGATCAGAAAGACCTGGGTTCCAATTCTTGCTCTACTATTTCATACTTTTGACCCTCAGGCAAATTATTCGATTGCTTAAAAAGTCTCTGTTTTCTCATAGAAAATAGGGATACCGTCCCTTACCTTTTATGGTTATTAGAAAGTAAATGAATATATCATGCAAGCACAGTTGCTGGGATACAAATTTGTTCAATAAATGGTAGTAGGTGCTTAATAAATGCTTGTTATAAATTGTTTTTTAAAGCCCTATAAAGAATGTCTAGGGGCGCCTGGGTGGCTCAGTCGGTTAAGTGTCCAACTTCAGCTCAAGTCATGATCTCGTGGTTCCTGAGCTGGAGCCCTGCATCAGGCTCTGTGCTGACAGCTTAGAGCCCAGAGCTAGCTTCACATTCTGTGTCTCCTTCTCTCTCTGCTCTTCCCCCACTTGCTGCACTGTCTCTCAAAAATAAACATTAAAAAAAATTAAATTAAAAAGAATGTGTCTATTGTTCCTCCTAAGACCCAGAGAGAGGAAAATGAAAATGAGCTACATGATCTAAAGTAGCAAAAACTTATTTCCACTTCTAGTATTTCTGCATCTTAGCATTTATTTCTCCCGAATTAGTTAGAATACAGCCACAGCTGGAGGTTGACTTTGTGGTGAAATATCTGGATAAAAAATCTACATCAGTTGATTAAATTAAAAGATTTTAATCTATGAACTAAATAGACTCCAAATTGCTCCAAAGCACAACCACTTTCTACACAGCTTGCATTTCTACAGCATAGCTTTAAAAGAAGTGAAACCACTCTGTAATCCCATAGATTATGTCTAAAAATAGAATGATGAGCCAGCTGTCAGATGCATACGTTGTAGGGGAAATGGGGCCAAGAACCTCCCCCCAAAGATCACTGCAACTCTACTGGCACTTGCTTCAGTAAAAATGAAAAACTGAAACCTGTTCAATTCCAGCAGCTACTGGTTTCTTTTTGGATTAGGACAAGGGTTTCGAATTCTGAAGATTTGTGAGGACTGTGAAATCTCCCCAAATTTGCAAAGTGCTATTTTAAACAGGCTTATAACAGAAATGTTGTGTGTGATCCGGAATTACTACTTCAACACAAGCCCATTTTTAAAAACTTTGCTTTTTTGTGAACTCTTCCTTCCAGAGTTATTTAATCTTAAAAAAAGAAAAAAGGCAATTTGATCAGGACTGGGTTCTAGACAATCTTCTACACAATATGCCTCTCTGGGGCCTCAGCTTTCTCACCTGCATAATGAGAAAGTTGTGGGACATATCCATTTAAGGATATTTTTCAGCTATGATGCCCTAGGATTTTCTGAGCCTTAAAATTTCCAGATAGGCTGAACAAAAGACAGAATAACACACCTTTCCAGCTAAGCTATGTTTTGAGCTGTTTCAGTCTCAATTCCATAAGCCATCTTTCTACCTAACCAAGGATTCAGCAACCCCAAAAAGGTAAATAGAAGGAATTTCAAAATCTTTTCTGACTGTTAAGGAAGCATAGGGACAATTACTATGAGTAAAGGTGGGAAGCGTCCTGGTGAGAAGAGAGGAAAGTGGTATCTGCCTGAAAAAAAGTGGACATAGGTCAAGGTAGTACTGCTTGTGTGCTATGTAGGCCACAAATGCATTCACTCAAATACTTACTTAGTTGAGTACCTACTATTATGCAACTGCTACTTTTTTTAGATGCAAGGGATAGAATGGTTGAGCTAATGACAGATACACTCCTAACACGAGTCTCACCCACTCCTCCTCATGGGAGGCACAAATCCTGCCCCAGTCAATTCCAAACCCTGACCCTCAAAAGTCAAATAGAAAGAACATAAAAAGGTTCAGCCTCACATCTGGTATACTCAATACATGCTGAGTGAACCTGGAGAAATACCTAGCTTACTCCAGTGCCTTTGCAAAGTTGGCAGTTTCAAAGAAAAACAATCACTTACTGAGTTTGAGTCAGGAGCTATTGAGTGAGATGTTGGGGATCAAAATACTACATCAGGCATTTTTAGCACTCGCTTCTTATTTTTTGTTTTGTGGGCTTCCCCCCCACCCCGGGAATTGTGTGTCATTAGTCAAAAACTGACAAAGTAGAGGGGCACCTGCATGACTCAGTCGGTTAAGCATCCAACTTTGGTCCAGGTCATGATCTCACGGTCCATGAGTTCAAGCTCCGTGTCAGGCTCTGTGCTGACAGCCCTGAGCCTGGAGCCTGCTTCGGATTCTGTGTTTCCCTCTCTTTCTGCCCCTCCCCTGCCTATGTTCTGTCTCTGGATCTCAGAAATAAATAAATGTTAAAAAATAATAATAAAAAAATAAAAAAACTGACAAAGTAGAAAATGCAAGAGAAAGAAAGCCTAGTGTCAGAGTTGTCTACTTTGTACTGTGGCTCAGGACCGAAGGGATTTCCTTGTAAAGGACCCGGGTTTGGCCACCTAACAATGTCCCTGTGTGGACAATTAACCCAGCATGGGATGTTTCTTCCTCAAGACTGACTACAGGCTTGTTACTTCCTAAACTTCAGACACACTATACATTGTTGAAACAATCCAAGGACTTCATGAGCATGTTCAATCATTCATTCAACAAATATTTATTTGGGTGCCTACAATCCTCATGATAGGGATTCACAGCAAACAAGACTGGCATGGTCTCTGCCCTTACAGACTAATAGAAGGGACATACATTAAGCAATTATGTAGAGAAACATTTAATGATAAGTATGATAAGTGTGACAACTATGATAAGATAGATAAGATAGATAACAATGAAGGGACCTAACTTGGCCTGGGAGAGGTGGGAAAATATTCAAACAATGGATTATGAAAGTGGGTAAAGGCCAAACTATCCATAGAAAAGTCAAACACATGATTTCTTTCTAAAAAAATGCTAGCTTTTTCTGCTCCTTAAGTCTTAGACACATCTTTCCTCAGTGCTCATGGCACCCTGTACTTCTTGGAATTAGTAAGCTGATTTTACTGTAATATGACAACCACTTTTATGAATCTGTTTCCTCTACTAGACTGCAAATTTCTCCAGAACAGGTCCCTTACCCAACCTATTTTGGTGTCTCTAGTACCTAGAATTGAGCTAGATCCTGAGTAGGCCCTCAGAAAATGGTAGGTGCAGGGCGCCTGGGTGGCTCAGTTGGTTAACAGTCCGTCTTCGGCTTGGGTCATGATCTCGCAGTTTGTGAGTTCAAGCCTTCCATTGGGCTCTGTGCTGAGTGTCTCCCTCTCTCTCTGCCCCTCTTCCACTCCTGCTCTGTCTCTATCTGCCTCCCAAAAATGAATAAACGTTAAAAACAAATTAAAAAAATCAAAAGAAAATGGTAGTTGCTATCATTATAATTGCTGTTCTTCAGACTGGTTATTACACAAATTATGCAACTTTGTTCTTATTCATTGAGCTCTCTCTCCCACTTGGTAGAGAAACACCAATAAGTGAGTCCCAAGAACTGATCACCTGCCACTGATCCCAACACACGCCATTGCTCTCAGTTCCTTTCTAGTGGTGATTTTTTCTGTTTACACACGGATGATTCAGAGCTGTCTTTTCCACTGTGCTATGATGACTTCCAATGCAAGACTATCAGCCAAGAATAGTAATGCCTTAAAAGGTAGTGATACAAAGATCACAAGGTAGGGCAGGGAGAATTAGGACACAGCTGTAGTGTTCTGTAGGCTAAAACATAGACTCAATGTGTCACAGAAAATTAAATCAGAGGCTGAATGTAATTCCCAGTATCCTGAATAAATATAAGCAGGGCCCCTGGTACTGTCACTGCCCACACTGAGGCCATCCTAGGTCTTCAATGACATCCAGTCCTATGCCCCAGGATCATCCTAAATCAGGGAGGCAAGGTCACTGATCCTCCAGGCCAAATTCTACAAAGCTCCAATTGCCCCAGACAGAAAAAAGAGGATGCCAACTGCTAAATCCATTTTGATAGCTAGAGGAGGATTAAAGAAACTGCACACATGGTGATGTCCAAATCTGAGCAATGAGATTAACCTCTATGTGGACTGCCTATACCTCAGAGAGTTTTAAAACACAGATATCCACCAACACATTTTTCACATCTAGGCTCAAACTGAAAGGGAGCTGCAAGTGGGATGTAGTAGTGCACTTTGTTCCCTCAGTATTCTAGAGAAACACTAAGACAGGGTCACTGTTTTCCAGAAACTGTAGTAGAGACAGTCCAGGAAATGATCTATAGTGCCACAAGAAGAGCACAAACAAGGTGCTAATGGGAACACACAAGCAGGAGTGATAAATTTATGGGAGTGAGGGGAGATCTAACAGAAACTTCACAATCAGAAGAGGCATTAGAGCTTAGTTTTGAAAGAGTAGGCTCCCAATAGGCAAGAAGGGGGAGGAAGTGGAAAGTGCATTCTAGGCAAAGGCAATAGCATGTACAAAGACAGAGCAGCATAAAAGCATTGTTTGTTCTGAAAACACAAGTAATTTTGTGTAGCTAGAGTTTAAAGCATACAATAGTGAGTGGCAGGAGAAGAGATTATAGGATGTTGAAGGTCAGACCAGGAATGGTCTTATATACTAGGCTAAACAGTTAAACTTCTTCCTGCAGCTAATAATATCTATTTATTATTATTATATCTTATTTATTTTATTTTATACCTACTAGGTACTAGGCATGCTGTCTTATACGCTTCACTGCATTTAATGTTCAAAACTCTCCCATATGGCTTTTTCCCTTCTTTGTATACACAAAAAGGTTCAAGAGAGGTTAACTTTCTCAAATTAGATCTGACTTCAAAGACTACCCAAAATCTTACAAAAAAGGATTCCAACTCTAGGTCTCCAGACTTCAAACAACCTAGGGCTCTTTCCTACTTACTATAGGTTATAATGTTAAGTTTCAGAACACTCTCACTTAGCTCTACAGCAAACCAACTGAGTGTTATAAAAATGTTCAAGGAGCCCTTGAAATCATTGGCATCAAACTGAGTACATTCACCTACTCTTTCTTAGCAGTCTCTAAAACACAGGCATACTAAGAAACCTAAGATCAATTTTCCCAATGGTCCTTGTCTGAAGCTTTTCTCTCTCCTGACATTACTTCAGCATTTGACATCAACAGCTATTTCAGGAAGCAATGTAGCCAGACTTCCCAAAGCAGAGACAAGATCAGGAGATTGTGGCTTACATACGACCATCTGACACCTGGCGTTCATGAACATTCAGTAATGAGGAAACAAGGCTTTTGGGAAACATGTCCAGGCTCTGAAGCTCATTAGCTGGTTGATTTTGGTCATGCTACTTAAACTTTCTAAGCCTCAGATTCCTCATATTTACAATATATTAATAAACATACTTTTCAGGATAGCTGTGAAAGTTACAGAGAATAATGTAAAGGGAAGAATCAATGCTTAGAGCATGACAGGCACCCAAACCTGCCTTTCCTACTTAGGTACATACTTAACTAGTATTCTGTCTGCCTAACTCCAGTACTGGAGTTTTGTGAGGTCGAAATGAGGTGAGATCTATGCAAGTCCTAAATCAAGTAAAACATAACCGACATTATAACTAAGTTTAAAACACTGCTCCAGCCACAAGAATGAGCAGTTTATAATCCTTCTCTTCAAGGGACTAATTTTCAGATAAGGAAGCTACAAGTATATAAATGAATGTAATACTGGTGAGAAGTAGTAAGTGCTAGAAGAGTGGTAAAAATAACTAACATAACTGAGCATTAACCATGGGCTAGACCTAATCTAGGTGTTTTATATGATCTCATTTAACACTAAAATGAGCCCTACAGAGCAAGTACTATTTTATTATAGATGTGGAAAGTGAAGCACATGACGCCTAGGTAGTTTGATTAAGTTTATACAACCAGTAAGCAGTAGAGCCAGGATTTAAATGCAAGAATTCTGATTCCAGAGTGCATATTACTAGAGAAACAGAGGTGTGAATTAAAGAAGTGGAGAAATAACATAGTTACAACAATGGAGTCTAATAATGGACCAACATTCATTGTGCACTCAGCTTTCTGCCAGGCCCTGTGTTAAGTACTTTACATGCAAGCTTTCACTGAATTCCAAAACCTGTGAGCTGGATACCATCCCAATTTTACAGATGAAGCAAACAGACTTAACAAAGCTAGGTTACTTGCTCAAGGTCTCACAGCTAGTTACCGACAGAACCAGATCTCACACGTAGTCCTTTCGGTGTGCAACGCAATTACCTGATGTTTTTTGTATACATATACAATAAGCATGCATACAGTATTTTGAGTAAAAATAGGATCACTTTATTTTGTGATCTCTAAATTGTCAGATGAACTCAATTATCCTTTTCTGCCATTAAAAATAACCTTTTACGTTACAAGAGCAATATGAATGTTATAGAATACTAAAAATATAAAGCAAAAATAAGAAAATAAAGCATGTCTCAGAAACTTTGAAAAGGGAATTATGGAAAACTAGTTAGGAAGACAGTTCAAGGACTGACTGCAGCAGTCTTGGCCTTCAATACCAGGCTGGAGAACCAAAGCTATACTCTATATACAATGGAAGACTGTGAGCAGAGCAGCAGTATAATTAGAGCCTAATGCTGTGTGTAAGACAGACTTAAATGGAGAGACAAGAGGCAAGAGGATCAGCAGGAGCCCATTACCGTGGTCAAGGTAAACGCTAAGGTCCTGATTTATAAGCAGGCTGCCTATCATAACCACTGTAAGCTCAGACTGAGTCAGAGAGACCTAAGTTTGAACTTGGTTCCACTATTTACTTGCTGTGTGACTCTGATTCAGTTACTTAAGCTATGTGAGCCTCAGTTTTATCATCTGTAAGTGTGGATAATAAAACCCATGTAAATAGTTGTAAAGATGTAAAAATGTAAAGATGTGAAACAATTAACATGATTTAGGTTTCTCAACTTCTACACGATTGACGTTTCAGGCCAAATAATTCCTTTTTATGGGGTTGCTGCCTTGCGTATTACAGGATATCTAGCAGCATCTCTGGTCTCTAACTAGCCCCCTTCCCCAGGTTGTGACAATAAAAATGTCTCCAGACACTGCCAAATAAACTCTAGTTGAGAACCATTTGTCATAGTTTCTGACATATAAAATGATCAGCAAATGTAAGTTTTAAAAAATGGTTACAGGGAAAGAAGGGAGGAGAAGGTGGTCGAAAGAAGACATATAGAAGACAAAGACTAAGATGACCAAATTGGCTGGCTGACTGCATACAGAGGCCACGAAAAAAAGAAGGTAGCAGAGCTGACCACAGCTTTCATTCTATGTGATTCATGCCACCAAAAGAAGAACAATAGAAGAGAATGCAGATTTGAGGAACCAGAGCGATACGCAAATGGAAATATCTGAAAGGCATTAAGAATTCTGGCCTGTAGTTAGTGAGAATGGTCAGCGTAGGTCTCCGTATCAAATATTAAAATCGTTCTTTATGTCTCCTGAGCTTTTATAAGGTTTCAGTTTTATCTAACAGTTCCAAAATAAACACTAGTCACATGCCTTAACTGTAAAGCTCTCAGGATAAACCTAAAAGACATGTTTGGCAATGATTATGTATTGCCTTTGACATAAAAAAAAAAAAAAAAAGACATTCTATTTTCAGGAAGAATTATACTGTAATAAAAAAATAAAGCAAGTAAGAAAAATCACTACATGGGAATGCAAACTGGTGCAGCCACTCTGGAAAACAGTGTGGAGGTTCTTCAAAAAATTAAAAATAGATCTACCCTATGACCCAGCAATGGCACTGCTACAAATTTACCCAAGGGATACAGGAGTGCTGATGCATAGGGGCACTTGTACCCCATCGTTTATAGCAGCACTTTCAACAATAGCCAAATTATGGAAAGAGCCTAAACGTCCATCAACTGATGAATGGATAAAGAAGTTGTGGTTTATATATACAACGGAATACTACTCGGCAATGAGAAAGAATGAAATCTGGCCATTTGTAGCAACGTGGATGGAACTAGAGAGTGTTATGCCAAGTGAAACAAGTCAGGCAGAGAAAGACAGATAAAACTGAGAATAAACTGAGGGTTGATGGGGGAGTGGGGGGAGGGGAAATTGGGTGATGGGCATTGAGAAGGGCACCTGCTGGGATGAGCACTGGGTGTTGTATGAAAACCAGTTTGACAATAAATTTCATATTAAAAAAAAAAGAAAAATCACTATTGATTTGTGCATTTGTACAAATCTCACTCTTTTTTAGTTTTCCATCCTTTTACCGGACAACTGAAAAATAGGTATATACCAATAATCTGGAAGATTAAACCAATTTCTGAGCTTCAATGTGCCACATATTTTAGAGACGCTGGTAAAAGAAAGAGAAGTTGAATCCAAACTGATGTGTGTTCAAATTCCAGCTGCATGATACCTTTAGAAGTCAGATCTGACTCTAAATTCTCCAACCCCATGGCAACTCTTGCAGCCTTTGCCAAGCCACCTGAGCAAACAAGACTGCATCCCTGCTCCTCACCTGCTATGGAGTCTATATCAAGGCCTCTCAAAGAATTAGCCAAAGCAGATAGGCACTGGAGCTGATCTGAGGTATCTATCTATATACTGCGGATTTTCTAGGAATATTCTGTTCTGTGGTCTCCATGAACCAATGTTCTCTAAATTCCAACATTCAGGAATTCAAAATAAATCTCTCAAAATAAAAAGTCCATGTAATATCATGACACATATGTCAAAACCAACAGAATGTAAAACATCACAAGTGAACCCTAATATAAACTATGAATTCTGGGTGATAATATTGTGTAGGCTCACTGACTGTAACAAATATATTACACCAGTATGGGATATTGATGAGAAGAGTTGTGCAGCAGGTGTGGAAGAGGGTGTATGAAAATTCACTGTACTTCTACTCAATTTTGCTATAAACCCAAAACCCTAAACTTGCTTTTAAAAGTCTATTCGAAGTAAAACAAAACAAACAAAAACAAAACAAAACCAAAAAAAACAGGGCACGTGGGTGGCTCAGTTGGTTAAGCACATGTTGATCTCAGCTCAGGTTTTTTTTTTTTTTTTTTTTTTAATGAAATTTATTGTCAAATTGGTTTCCATACAACACCCAGTGCTCATCCCAACAGGTGCCCTTCTCAATGCCCATCACCCAATTTCCCCTCCCCCACTCCCCCATCAACCCTCAGTTTATTCTCAGTTTTTAAGCGTCTTTTATGGTTTGCCTCCTTCCCTCTCTGTAATTGCCCCCCACCTCTCTTCCCCCCCTGGTCTTCTGTTGAGTTTCTCAGGATCCACATAAGAGTGAAAACATATGGTATCTTTCTCTGCCTGACTTATTTCACTTGGCATAACACTCTCTAGTTCCATCCACGTTGCTACAAATGGCCAGATTTCATTCTTTCTCATTGCCGAGTAGTATTCCGTTGTATATATAAACCACAACTTCTTTATCCATTCATCAGTTGATGGACGTTTAGGCTCTTTCCATAATTTGGCTATTGTTGAAAGTGCTGCTATAAACGATGGGGTACAAGTGCCCCTGTGCATCAGCACTCCTGTATCCCTTGGGTAAATTTGTAGCAGTGCCATTGCTGGGTCATAGGGTAGATCTATTTTTAATTTTTTGAAGAACCTCCACACTGTTTTCCAGAGTGGCTGCACCAGTTTGCATTCCCACCAACAGTGCAAGAGGGTTCCCGTTTCTCCACATCTTCGCCAGCATCTATAGTCTCCTGGTTTGTTCATTTTAGCCACCCTGACTGGCGTGAGGTGGTATCTCAGTGTGGTTTTGATTTGTATTTCCCTGATGAGGAATGACGTTAAGCATCTTTTCATGTGCCTGTTGGCCATCTGGATGTCTTCTTTAGAAAAGTGTCTATTCATGTCTTCTGCCCATTTCTTCACTGGATTATTTGGTTTTTGGGTGTGGAGTTTGGTGAGTTCTTTTCAGCTCAGGTCTTGATCACAGGGTCGTGAGTTCACACCCCACATTGGGCTCTGTGCTGGGTGTGAAGCCTACTTTAAACAAACAAAAAAAGGCAGTGGGGCGGTTGCCACGGGGAGCAGCACAAGTGAGGATGGCCTGATCGCAGGGTCCCCAGATTCCTAACCTCTGCCAGGGCCTCAGCCCCCTTGTGGGTTAATGCTGTTGCTGGCAATCCAAATTCCTGGAGGGCCTGGATCTTCCAGGAGATCTTGGAGCTGCAGGAGCACAGAAAAGATTGGTCATGGTGGTGGTTTTCTTCTCTATCAGCGTGGCCCCACAGGAACCGGAGCTTCCCAAGACCTTCGCCTCAGCGAAGAGAGGAGCTCCAGGGAGGCCTGAGGGAGCAAAGTAGCAAGACCTGCTCTTCCCATCTGCTGACCAGCATGACCCCGAGGCAGCGGTGTCCTAGCTGAGACTGGTGCACCCAGCCACTGCTTCAGGAGTAACTTTCATCTTCCTCCAGTCACCCCTTCTGGCTCCTTGCTTCTCTGGCTTCTGCACAATTATGTAACATGTATTGGGATAAATAGTCCTCTTTTCATAATGTTATGGTGGTTCTATTCCCAGTTGACTCACTGAGATTTGGTGATCTACTTATGCTTCTTAGAACCCCACTCTCACTCACTTCAAAGAAAGTAAACACATGTACTCCTTTGTGGCTCTTCTATGCAAGGACATGTACAGCTTTTAAAAAGAAGTTTTCATCTCCACATTTACATTCTACATACTATAGAATTTACCATATAATGTCCTATATAATCTATTAGCATAATATATAATTTATTTATTGTTATTATCTGCCTCCTGTAACCAGAAACCATGTTCCACAAGGGCAAAGAGTTTTTGTCTGATTTGTCTGTGGATGCAGCTTTGGTACCTGGGCATGGCAGTCAGTATTTATCAAACTGAATGAAATTAAACAATGCCCCTCCCCCCCCCCAAAAAAAAAGGTGCAAAAAAAATATCTCATGTGAGATGTGTTGTCATAATTTGGGATTCAGAAAAAGTGATCCCTTTAGATGTGCAGAAGCAGATGCCAGAGAGAAGACTTATGCTCAGGGCCAGGAATTACAGAGACAAGGTTGGGGTGGGGGGGGGGGGGGGGTCTTAAATTCTTTGGATGGTCATGAGGAAAATAAAATTTTCCAAAAAAAGAATCTACAGAAATCCAAATGGTGAGTTCTCCCTGTAGCTGAAGACTCCCATTATGTCATGGAGTAAATTTATATGTGCCAAATTTACAAAGGGTGCAAAAGGCAAACATCTTATCAGGAAGCTCTCTAAATTGAATGACAATTTTTTGATAAACTGAAAAGTAAAAAGAGATGATATCCTTATCCCAACTTCTATTAAAAACCAATACCAATTCCAGTTTCCAGTACAGCCATAGAAGGAACTTAGAAGTTGCTATCGTATCCTAACAACCAAGAAAAAGCTGAACAAAATGAAAAAGCAACAACTCTTCTTAGATTAGGCAGAGAAGTGTGGTCACATGGCAAACTACTGTCCCCCAAATTGGAAAGACAGATAAAGATAACAGAGAATCAACTTACCAAAGCAGAAACTCATGAGCAGAAAACTCCATGGGAAGCAGTGCCAGAATAAGAAGACCCCAACTGCAATTGATGAATTGCTTGCTGGAGGCTAAGTGTGGACAACTCCAAGAGTTAAAAACTCCACAGTGCCCAGTAACAGGAGGGTCCCATACTTGTTTTGAGTTTTACCTCCAAGAACTCTACCAAGACCTCCCAGAGAGTGTCAGAGAAAAATTCCCTCTTGCTTCCAGCAGAGGGAGGGTAAAAAACTATTTTTAAATGTATCAGAGCATTGGAGAAAAATTATTTGACCACAGCCTAACTTGCTGCAGTTTTATCAGAGCCTAACCTACCTGATAAAAGGAAATACCTGCCCCCTCTAGCCATTCTTTCTGGCCAGAGGGGGAAAAAAAAGAATGTGAGAAGCACCAGTGAATTCCAGTCTACAGCAGAAGCTCACCAAGACTCAAATCTAATCAAAGAACTATAGAATGCTTCCTCTTCCCCCATATCTTCATTCCTTTTACCCAGCACATCACATCTGATTTCCAGCAGCAACAACAACAAAATCACAAAGCATACTAATAGGCAAAAAAACTTTGTCATGCTGCGCGTGAAGCCCACTTAAAAAAAAAAAGATTGTCACAGTGGATCCAAAAACAAGATCCAACTATATGTTGTCTACGAAACCCATATATAGATTAAAGTAAAGGAATGACAAAGGATACAGGAGTGCTGATTCATAGGGGCACTTGTACCCCAATGTTTATAGCAGCACTTTCAACAATAGCCAAATCATGGAAAGAGTCCAAATGTCCACCAACTGATGAATGGATAAAGAAGACGTGGTTTATGTATACAATGGAATACTACTTGGCAATTAGAAAGAATGAAATCCTGCCATTTGCAACAATGTGGATGGAACTGGAGGGTATTATGCTAAGTGAAATAAGTAAGCCAGAGAAAGGCAGATTATCATATGTTTTCACTCATACGTGGAACTTGAGAAGCTTCACAGAAGACCATGGGGGGAAATAAAGGGGAAAAAATAGTTTCAAACAGAGAGGGAAGCAAACCCATAAGATACTCTTAAATACAGAGAACAAACTGAAGGTTGATGGGGGGAGGTGGAGGGGGAAAATGGGTGATGAGCACTGAAGAGGGCACTTCTTGGGATGAGCACTGGGTGTTGTATACAAGCGATGAATCATGGGAATCTACCCCTGAAACCAAGAGCACACTGTATACACTGTATGTTAGCTAACTTGACAATAAATTACATTTAAAAAAAAAAAGTAAAGGGAGGGACAAAGATACATCATAGTAACACCGATCAAAAGAAAGCAGAATAGCTATATTAATTTTAGACAATGCAGATTTCAGAACAAGGAGAATGATCAGGGATGAAGAGAAACATTACGTAATAATGATAAAGGGGTCAATATTCCAAGATGACATAACAATCCTTAATAGGTATGCACCTAACAATAGTGTCAAAATACATAAGGCAAAAACTGATAGAACTGCAATGAGAAATAGATGAATCTACTATTATCACTGGAGACTTTAACACCTCTCTTTGAGATATGGACATATCCAAAAGCCATAAAATCAGTAAGGACACAGTTGATCTCAACAATACTAAAAATCAATTGGATATAATTGACATCTATAGACCACTTCATCCTACAATGCAGATTATATATTCTTCTCAAATTCATATGGAACATACACCAAAAAAGGACCACATTCTGAGCCATAAAAGAAACTTCAACCAATTTAAAAGAACAGAAATCATACAATACCTGCTCTCAAATCACAATGGAATTAAAACAGAAATCAATAATAGCAAGATAGCTGGAAAATCCTAAAATACTTGGAGATTAAACAACACAATTCTTTTTTTTTTTTTAATGTTTATTTATTTTGGAGACAGAGGGAGACAGAGCATGAGTAGAGGAGGGTAGAGAGAGAGAGAGAGGGACACACAGAATCTGAAGCAGGCTCCAGACTCTAAGCTGTCAGCACAGAACCCAACGCGGGGCTTGAACTCATGAGCCATGACATCATGACCTGAGCTGAAGTCAGACACCCAACTGACTGAGCTACCCAGGCACCCCTAAACAACACAATTGTAACACATGGGTCAAAGAACTCTCAAGAGAAATTTTTAAATATTTGGAACTAAATGAAAATAAAAATAGAACTTATCAAAATTTGTAGATTGCATCAAAAGCAATGCTCAAAGGGAAATTTATAGCACTGAATTTATATATTAGAAAAAAAGAAAGATTTAAAACCAATAATCTAAGTTTCCATGTTAGGAAACTAGAAAAAGGAAAGCAAATTAAATCCAAAACAAACAGAATTAGGGAAATAAAAAAAACTAGAAAAATAATCAATGAAATTGAAAACTAGAAATCTTTAGAGAAAAATCAACAAAACCAAAAGCTAGTTCTTTGCAAAGATAAATAAAATAAAAAAGTCTGTATCCAGGCTAACTAAGGAAAAAGAAAAAAAAAAAAAGGAAAGAGAGAAGAACCAAATTATTAATAGCAGAAATGAAAGAGGGTATTAACACTAGTACAGATCATATGGACAGTAGAAAGATAATAAAGAAATACTATGAACAATTCTATGCCCACAAATTTGATAACCTAGATGAAATGGACCAATTCCTTGAAGACATAATCTGTCAAAACAAACACAAGAAGCAACAGACAATCTGAATAGGCCTTTATCTATTAAAGAAATTGAATCAGTACTTAACAACCTTCCCAAACAAAAAGCCCCAAGCCTATATGGGTTCATCAAGGAAGAAATTATTCTGTGATCTTTTATAGAATATACAAGTGATTTAGAAGTAGAGGGAATACTTCTAAACTCATTACATGAGGCCAACATTACACCAATAACAAAAAGACCAAGATCTTACAAGAAAACTTCAAACCAACATCTCTCACTCATACAGATGCAAAAATCCTCAACAAAGTATTAGCAATTGGAATCCAAAAATGTAAAGAAGAATTATACATTACAATCAAGCGGGGTTTATTCCAGGTATGTAAGGCTGGTTAAACATTCTTTTCTAAAGAAGAACAATCACTTGATCATATCAATAGATGCAGATAAAGCATGACATATCCAATACCTATTCCTACTAAAAATTCTCAACAAACTAGGAATCATGGGGAACTTGCTCAATTCAATAAAGAAAATCTACAAAAAACCTACAGTTAACATTATACTTAAAGATATGAAACTCAAAGCTTTCCTGCTAAGATCAGGAACAATGCAAGGATGTCCCCTCTCACCAGTGCTTTCCAACATTGTACTAGAAGTGCCACCTAATGTAATAAGATAAGAAAAAGAAATAAAAAGTATACAGTTTGGAAAGGAAGAAATAAAATTGTCTTTGTTCAGGTGTGCCTGGGTGGCTCAGTCGGTTAAACATCCAACTCTGGCTCAGGTCATGATCTCACAGTTCACAAGTTCAAGCCCCGTGTCAGGCTCTGTGCTGATAGCTCAGAGCCTGGAGCCTGGAGCCTGGAGCCTGGAGCCTGCTTTGGATTCTGTCTCCTTCACTCTCTGCCCCTCCCCCACACATACTCTCTCCACACAAACAAACAAAAAACAAAACTCCTAGAACTAATAAGCAGTGAGAGCAAGGTTGCAGAATAGAAGGTTAATAAATAAGCCACGCCCATTGCTTTCCTGAGCAAGTGAAATTAAAAACACATTACCATTATTAGCACCTCCACCAAATGAAATACTTAGGTATTAAATCTGACAAAATATGTACAAGATCTGTATGAAGAAAATTACAAAATTCTGATGAAAAATATTAAAGAAGTACTACATAAACAGGAAGGTATTCTATGTTCATGGATAAGAAGAGTCAATATTGTGAAGATGCTAGTTCTTCCCACCTTGATTTATAGATTCAGTACAAACCCAACCAAAACCCAACCAAAACAAAATGATTTTGTAGGTATTTTTTTTATTTTTATGTTTTTAAATTTTTTTAATTTTTTTTAAATTTATTTTTGAGACAGAGAGAGACAAAGCATGAGCAGGGGAGGGGCAGAGAGAGAGGGAGGCACAGAATCTGAAGCAGGCTGCAGGCTCTGAGCTGTCAGCACAGAGCCCAACACAGGGCTCAAACTCATCGAGTGTGAGATCATGACCTGAGCTGAAGTCAGACGCTCAACTGACTGAGCCATCCAGGCACCCCTGATTTTGTAGGTATTAACAAACTGATTCTAAAGTTTATATGGAGATGCAAAGACCCAGAATAGCCAACCCTATCAATATTGAAGGAGAAGAAGAACAGAGTCAGAGGACTAGCACTACCTGATTTCAAGAATTACTGCAAAGATCCAGTAATCAAGACAGTGTGATATTGAGGAAATAACAGACAAACATATCAATGGAACAGAAGAGAGAGCGCAGAAACAGACTCACATAAATACAGTCAACTGCTCTATGACAAAGGAGTAAAGGCAATACAATGGAACAAAAAAGGTCTTTCCAACAAATGGTGCCAGAACGACTGAATACCCACATGTAAAAAGATGAATCTACACACAGACCTTACACTTTTCACAAAAGTTAAGTCAAAATGAATCACAGGCCTAAATGTCAAACACAAAACTATGAAATTCCTAAAAGATAACATAGGAGAAAACCTCTATGACCTTGAGTATGACAATGACCAGAGGCATCATCCATGAAAGAAATCACTGACAGACTTCATTAAAAATAAAAACTTATGGGGGCTCCTGGATGTCTCAGTCATTTAAGTGTCCACTTCTTGATTTAGGCTCAGATCATGATCTCACAGTTCATGGGATCAAGCACCATGTCAGGCTCTGCACTGACAGTGCTTGGGATTTTCTCTTTCTCCTTCTCTCTCTCCCCTCCCCTGCTCACATTCTCTCTCTCTCAAAAATAAAAATAAAATAAGCGTTAAACAAATTTATTATAGGGGCAACTGGAGGCTCAGTCAGTTGAGCGTTTGACTCTTGATCTCAGCTTGGGTCATGATCTCACTGTTTGTGAGTTCAAGTCCCAGGAGAGGGTCTCTCCCTCTCTCTTTGCCATTACCCCACTCATGCTCCTCTCTCTCTCAAAATAAATGAAGAAACTTAAATTTAAAAAAAAATTACTATAAAATGAATAAAACAAAACCTGGTCTGCTAATGACAATGTCAAGAGAATGAGAAGACAAGCCACGGACTAGAAAAAAATACTTGCAAAAGACATATTCAATGAAAGTCTGTTATCTAAAATATAAAAGAAACTCTTAAAACTCAACAATAAGAAAATGAACAACACAATTAAAAAGTAGGCAAAAGATTTGAACAGACATCTCACCAAAGAAGATATACAGATGGCAAGCAAACAAAAGATGCTCAAAGTTATACATCATTATGCAACTTCAAATTATAACAATGAAATACCACTACACACCTATTAGAATGACCAAAATCCAAAACACTGACAATACCAAATGCTGACGAGGATATGGAGCAATAAAAATTCTCATTGCTTGCTGGTCAGAATGCAAACTGGTATAACCACTATGAAAGACAGTTTGGGAGTTTCAAAAAAACTAAACATACTCATACAATACAATCCAGGAATTAAACTCCTTGGTATTAACCCAAACGAACTGAAATTTTACATCCACACAAAAAATTGCACATAGATGTCTACCGCAGCTTTAATCTTAACTGCTAAAACTTGGAAGCAACCAAGATGTCTTTTAGTAGATGAATGGATAAACTGGAACAT
The DNA here is from genome assembly GCF_018350155.1 of Leopardus geoffroyi. Taxonomy (NCBI): domain Eukaryota; kingdom Metazoa; phylum Chordata; class Mammalia; order Carnivora; family Felidae; genus Leopardus; species Leopardus geoffroyi. The sequence continues at coordinate 83,813,269 of NC_059342.1, forward strand.
CCAGACAATGGAATATTATTCAGTGCTAAAAAGAAGCTATCAAACCATGAAAAGACATGGAAGAAACTTAAATGCATCTTAGTAAGTGAAAAAAGCCCATCTAAAATGGTCACATACTAACTGTAAGACTCCAATTACATGACATCTGGAAAAGGCAAAACTATGAAGTCAGTAAAAATATTAGTAGTTGCCAGTAGTTAGGAGGGAGGGAGGAATGAACAAGCAGAACACAGAGCATTTTTAAGGCGATGAAACAATTCTGTACAATACTGCAATGATAATACATGTCATTATACATTTGTCAAAATCCACAGTATGCATAACACCAAGAGTGAACCCTAAAGTAAACTATGGATTTCAGGTGATAATGATGTGTCAATATAGGTTCACCAGTTGTAACAACTGCACCACTCTGGTGCTTGGTGTTGACAGTGGGGGAGGTTATTTATGCCTGTTGGGGACAGAGGTTAGATGAGAACTCTCTGTACTTTACACTCAGCTTTGAAATGAACCTAAAACTGCTCTAAACAATAAAATGCACAGGAAAGAAAAAAATATCAGTTTTCTAAGTTTTCAAGTTAATAGTTACTGCCTTTATTTTTTTAAGTTTATTTATTTTGAGAGAGAGCGTGCACACGAGTGGGGAAAGGGGAGAGAAAGAGAGGCAGAGAGAGAGAGAGAGAGAGAGAAAGAGAAAGAAAGAGAAAGAGAGAGAGAATGAGAATCCCCAAGCAGGTCCCACACTCAGCACAGAGCCTCCGGGGCTCAATCTCAAAACCGTGAGATCATGCCCTGAGCTGAAATCAAGAGTTGGACACTTAACTGACTGAGCCACCCAAGCACCCCTGCCTTTATAAGCCTAGAGGAAAACAAGACATTACAGTTTTTATAAATAAGAAAACTGTATGTTCAAAAATATTGCAGTTAAAAAAGACTCCCTAAAAATTGCTTAAATTAATTAACCTGCCATTTTTTCTCAGTGGGCACTTATGATTTTAATGGGAATGGTAAACACGTAAACTTTTAGAAAGTGGGTAATTTCAGGGTCACATATCTCTTGGACAGTATCCTTACATAAAAGGTTAATGTAAGAGGCCTAGTAGAAGCCTAGTAGAAACCACTACAAATAGGTAGTCACCCATGGCCACCACTGGCCTGCCTCAGAACCACATCCTTTGGGAGCCCTGGTACCTACCTAGGTTCAGCTTTTTATGACTTGGAATTCAGCCCTGGCTTCTTCCCATGATACAGCCTGACCTCAATGGAGCTCAGCCCCCAGCTACATGACTTTTTTGCCCTATCACTTTTTCCTCAATAACCCTGAGACTCTGGATCAGTGGCTATTCCAGGTCTCATTGGTCCATCCATCCGTGTTACAATGAGCTCCTAAAAATTTTGGAAAAGTCTGTTCCTAAGAGGTATAATCACCGCTGACATTCCCTCAACCCTGGCAATGCCCCTCAGAGAAAATGGAAGTGCTTTAAAGAAGATAGTAATTAGGTAATAAAGAGAGAGGGCTTTGGAGCCACAAGCAAAAACAAAAACAAAAAAACAAAAACAACCCATAAAAAACCTGAGTGAGATTACTGGTTCTGTCTTATGAATCTTGAAGAAATTATTTAACTTCTCTACACCTCAGTTTCTTCATTTGTATAAAAGACGAAATGGCAATACCAACTTAATCGTGATACTGTGAGAATTCAAAATAACAACGTTGCAAAGCACCTACCACAGGGTCTGCCCCATGGTTATTCCTGTCTCTTTCTGCCTAATCTACTTTGCCATCTTTGCCCTTGATGTAATCCATGGGAAGATAAAATGGGAGAGAGAAAAACAGGCCTTCAGATATATGTATCTGAAGATATTATCCAAAATCCTTAGTTTTAACTATACAATCAAATAATTATGGGGGCGCCTGGGTGGCTCAGTCAGTTGAGCGTCTGACTCAGTTTCAGCTCAGGTCATGATCTCATGTTTCATTGGTTTCAAGCTCCACATAGGGCTCTAAGCTGACAGCACGGAGCCTGCTTGGGTTTCTCTCTCCCTCTCTCTCTGCCCCTCCCCAGCTTGTGCTATCTCTGTCTTTCTTAAAAGAAGAACATAAACTTAAAAAAAAATTTTTTTTAATGCTTAATATTGGATCAGTCTCTTCTTCACAAAAAATGAGCATATTCTTGGCCACCACAGGAGAAACAGTTTATGATCTGTGCCTTAAATCCAATCCTACCCATGTGACTTTAACCTTTCCCTAGCAGACAATGGTACCTGACTATTTTTGGCTAACCAAGGTATAAGGAGGTCTAGAAGATTTGGACAGCCAACCCAACTGAAGCCCAAAAGGGAAAAAAAACAAAAACCTATGTCCAAGTCATGGCAGAAAAGGAGAAAGGGGGCGCATGGGTGGCTGCAGTGGTTAAGTGTCAACTCGTGATTTCAGTTCAGGTCATGATCTCATGGTTCATGAGTTCAAGCCCCGTGTCGGGCTCTGAGTGGGCAGTATGGGGCCTGCTTGGGACTCTCCCTCTCTCCCCTCTCGCTGCCCCTCCCATGCTCTCACTCTCTCTCTCAAAATAAATAAATAAACTTAAAAAGAAAAAAGAGAGAGAAAAACCAATTCAGCTGGTTAATAATGGAAACTAGCGGATTAAACTCCTGTTTTTCACTAGAAAGCCACTGCATGAAGTAAAAACTAGCCCCAAACCCCAAGTCTAGACTGATTAAAAGTCTTGGAGGTATCCGAGTCAAACCCCAGACTGCAGAGGAGTAAGAAATCAGCTCTATTTCAACACTATTAGGTTTTCACAGGTGTCTGTCTTAGGACATAACTCTTTATTCCCTAGGCCTAGCAATTTCACCTTCTATACAGTCTCATCAGCCTGGAGCTCGAAGTTAGCTGTAAGGTGAAGGGTATGATTTTTAAAGTTAAGGTATGGTAGAGTTTCTGTCCCAGCTTCAGCCACTACCTGACTGTGATTCTTAAGAATCATTTCTTTAACACTTCTTTTCTGCAAAATAGGGATAATAACATTCCCCTCACAGAAGTGTTGTGAAAATTAAAAACCCTTGTCAGAAGTGCCTAGAGTACAGTGCATAGCTCATAGTAGACAAAAGGCATTCATTCCCTTTCCTTCCCTCTTTGATATAGCCTTATATTCCAGGGAGAGAGGAGGGTGTGATTTCTCCTTTCCACAAAATTAACCAGTATCACAGTCAGAGACGTCAGGGCTGAACTCAGACTCTTGGTATCTTTTCCCACATTTGAGTCCTGACTCCAAGTCACACTGCAATACCTCACTTTTGAAGGCCACACTCACACTCAGAAGCTAGGTCTTACACAGCTATTATTTTAAGAACTGCGGTTACCTCAGGGCTGGGCTGAATAATGAGATACAAGTGCTTTGGGAATCTGCAGATTCCCAGCATAACTAATGAGTACTGTCAACTGCATTCTGTCCAAGATATGGACAGACAACTCCAAGTGGCCAACAGCTCTTTGAAAAATGCACAGGCAACGATCAGAGGAAGACTATTTTGCTTCTTCCTGTAGCCTCTGCTTTGGTAAATTTACATTTTATATAATCATTATTATTAAAGATCATTTGTGGTTTGTTGTTGTTCAGTTTCATTAAAGATTAGTATCAGCAGGGAAGCTATATAATGTGGTAGAACAAATACGGGCTTTGGAATCAAGCTTTGATTCAAGTCCTAGCTCTGCCACTTCCTTGCTATGTGACACTGGACGAGTCATAACCTCTCAGACCCTCAATTTTCTCACCCACAGTATTTTTCAAAGTTCAGGTTGCCCCTTCAGTGGCTTGTAAAACCAATTTAATGGCTTTAAATAACTTTTTTGCTTAAAACACTTCTTTTTCCTTTTTTTTTTTTTAATGTTCATTTATTTTTGAGAGAGAGAGAGAGAATGTGAGCAGGGGAAGGGCAGAGAGAAAGGGAGATACAGAGTCTGAAGCAGGTTCCAGACTCTGAGCTGTCAGCACAGAGCACGACGTGGGGCTCGAACTCCCCAACTGCGAGATCATGACCTGAGCTGAAGTCAGACGCTTAACTGAATAAGCCATCCAGGTGCCCCTAAGTAACTTTTTTTTAAGTAAAAAAAATTAAAGAGAAAAATATCAGATGACACTACATGTTGTAAGGACAAGTACTATTTCATAAAACTGTGGTTTCAGATATATATAGATAGATATGTAGATATATACACAAATATGTGTATAATTGATCGTAATATAAAATATTTCTTACAATGGATAATAGTCAAAAAAATTGAAAGCCACTGACCTATAAAATGAGACTATCAAGTGTGTGTAACATTACCTTCTGTATTTCTCAAAGTATTTGAGAATTTGAAAAAATAAAACAACACGGACTAAATATTAGCAATCAACCTTATTTGTTTTTGTTTTTTTAGTTTTTCTTTAACGTTTATTTATTTTTGAGACAGAGACAGAGCATGAACGGGGAAGGGTCAGAGAGAGGGAGACACAGAATCTGAAACAGGCTCCAGGCTCTGAGTGGTCAGCACAGAGCCCGACGCGGGGCTCGAACCCCACAGACTGAGAGATCATGACCTGAGCCGAAGTCGGACGCCTAACCGACTGAGCCACCCAGGTGCCCCGCAATCAACCTTATTTGAATCAGAATATGTGAATACAACCTTATTTAAAAATACTGGTAAAGTTCCTCTTTACTGGTCAATTTCAGATTCCTTGTTTTATTTTCTTCATAGCATGCTTTTCTGTTTTACTTCATTTTACTTTAACTTATTTTCTGTCTTTTCACTAGAATATAAGCTCTGGAAGAACCTTTTGTTCTTGATCTCTCCTTAGCACCTAGATTTTACTCACTTGCATGCGTGCGTGCACACGCACACACACACACACACACACACGTATATATCATGTACGTATGTTATATGTATACCTATACACGTTTATGGGTGTGTATCTGCCAAATGAAGAACATCAATGCATTCATTCCAGTGCATTCCATTTAACTCTACTTTCAAGATAACATGAGAGGGGTGTCCAGGGTGGCTCAGCCAGTTAAGTGTCCAACTCTTGATTTCGGCTCACGTCATGATCTCGTGGTTCCTGAACTGGGCTCTGTACTGACAGCATGGGGGCTACTTGAGATTCTCTCTCTCCCTCTTTCTCTCTGCCCCTCCCCTGCTGTTTGTGCTGTCTCTCTCATAAAATAAAGAAATAAACTTAAAAAATAACGAGAAAGAATCTGCATACACAGGAATATCCGTCAACTGAGTTCAACAAGGAGTTGTTCAGCTAAAAATCTATAAAAGATCCAAGTTACTAATATGCCAACCTTTCTTCTGAGTATCTATTCATGAACCATATCTATCATAGGGCTATAGCTCTTGATGCTCAGGGAAAGAATATTTGATTTGGAATCAATGCTTAGCCTAAAACCCACTGATCATCATCTCACTAGGAAATTTGCCTCTAGCATAATGGATCTGGAGCCAAAAGAGACGAGGGTTGAAATCCCCATTATATCTTATACATGCTGTAAGGACTCAGGCAAGTTCCCTTATTATTAAATGAAGGTAACAGTACTTATCTCACAGGGTTATTCTGAAGATTAAATGAGCTGATATATATAAAATACCTGTCATAGTGTCTGGTACATAATAAAATACAGTAAAAACTATTATTATTATTATTCATTTACACACAATTTTTTCAACTAACTTTTATTAATGTTCATTGTGTTACACAGGTCCTGGGTCTACACAAGGGGCATAGGCACAATTCAAGAGGAATTGGCCACAGTCCTTACCCATGAAGAGCTCACAGTGTAATCGGAAAGATAAATCCAAAAACAGTAAGTATGGGAGTGTAGTATATATTAGGTCTCATCCAGGAAGGCTGAAATGAATCTGTCCTTCTCTAGCAAACCTGATCTTAGATACTGGTTAGTCCCTAGAGTTGATAGGTATATCAAAACCCTTCCATTTTATAAAACGGAATAGCTTCTCTCATGGGTCAGAGCAGCTCTATAACGAAGCCCTCACAAGATTATAAGAATGCAAGAATGATTGTCTTAATAGCCAAAAGGTAGAAGCAACTGAAGTGTGCACTGACAGATAAAAAGGATAAATGTGGTATATACACAACGGAATACTCTGCAGTCTTTAAAAGGAAGGAAATTCTGACACATGCTACAACATGGATGAGCACAGTGGACATTATGCAAAGTGAAGTAAAGTAAGCCACTAACAAAAAGACAAACACTGTATTATTCTGTGTATATGAGGTATTCTGAGAGTCAAAAATTCATAGAGACAGAAAGTAGAAATGTGGTTGCCAGGAGTTGTAGGGAGGGAAGAATTGGAAGTGTTATATACAGAGGTTCAATTGGGGAAAAGATAAAAAAGTTCTGGTGACCAATGGTGGTGAGGACTGTACAAGGTGAACATACTTAACACTACAGAATTGTATACTTAAAAGTGGGTAAAATGATAAATGATAAATGATTATGTATATTTTACCACAACTTAAAAAAAAGTAATTGTCCTACGACTTATAGAAAGAGAAATGCATGCGTCCCCTGTTCTCTGACTTTGATCATTCTTATATCTGGCAGCATACTTATCAACCCAACTTTCCCCAGGTTAAGACATGAGAAGAATTTTGGGACAGTCCTCAAACACAGAACCCTGTGTAATGTAGTCAACACCCAAGCAATCACAAACACACAAACATCCAAACCCAGAATTTAGAGCAAAATAGACAGATGCTATATGGTGACCACAGGTTTATTTCCACAAGTGTGAAAGAGACAAAAAATAAACCAAAGTATCTGTATGTGTAAAAGGCAGTTTAGGATTTTTTATAAGCTAATTCCTAAAGAGATAAGAAAGTTCTTAGAACCGGGGCGCCTGGGTGGCTCAGTAGGTCAAGTGTCTGACTTCAGCTCAGGTCATGATCTCACAGTTCGTGAGTTTGAGCCCCGTGTTGGGCGCTGTGCTGACAGCTCAGAGCCTGGAGCTTGCTTCAGATTCTGTCTCCCTCTCTCTCTGCCCCTCCCCCACTCGTGCCTTTTTCTCTCTCTCTCTCTCTCAAAAATAAACATAAAAAATTTTTTTAAAAAAAGTTCTCAGAATAAAATGACAGGTCCATGTGGAGCAGATTTCATGTATCAGTGCCAAGGTCTCATAACAAAACTTTACTGCCTCAGATTTAAAAAAAAAAAATACTGTTAATTTGCATTAAACAAAGCAACTTTTATATACTAAGCAAAAATGTCACAACTGACAGTGCTGTATAATGACCTGGTTTCCTAGTGGCTCAGAAAGATGGGAAATAAATCAAGGACCCTAGTTCAGACAGACAGGACAGGGTAGACTCTGGCTGTCTTGCATGATTAAAGCCTATGTCACAGCTCAGGGGGTCTACACTTTGGTAGCTTCTCCTCTGCAGTCCCCTATGTGACTAAGGACTGGGATAAGAGTGACAGCTTCACAATGGGGATAGTAAGTGATAAAGCTTTTTCCTAGTATGTTCAAAGACTCCAGAATCTAAAACTTAACTTCTCTGCTATCCATCCATACAATTTTCATTAAGAGAAATTTACACCATCTAGGAAGTCAAATGCCACCTTTATTTTTATCTTATCAAACCCTAAAATAAAGGCCAGCATGTGGTGTGGACAGGAGCCTTGGTTAGGATCACAAAAATTCTCACATCAAATAATTGATTTAAGTTAGAGCCAAGTTCATCAACAATAAGATGACAGGGTTCAGGCAAAGTCAGTTGCCTGTTTACATTTCAGAAAGACTAGCATTGCTCCTGACACTAGTACATAGGTATAAGCAACCTCTGGGTGGGTAATGCCACCAAACAAAAGCAACACCTTCAAAGTCTCTCGGTGACTAAAGGCAGCCAGACACTCAAACTGCCAGTCCTGAATTACGGCCTCTGAATGGTGAGGGCTTCACATTTCACTGATCAGGGCACAGCCCAATCAGAAGACAAACCCCTGCACTGCCAGGGACCAGCAAATCCGCTTTCTTCCAGAGTGCACATGACTGAATGTGCTTCTGTCCATCATCTGGGTCATATATAGTTCAATGCGAGCTGAGCAGACAGGGCTGCAAGGAAATCTGGCGCGGTTCAATACCTCGTCTACCCTGGGTTCCAGTATCTAATTTTTTTTACTGACAAACTCATTTCTCTACCGGGACAGGATGCTGTGCTGGCTGGAAGTTCCATTTCTACAGCAAGAATCCTATCTGGAAACACAGAAGTTGTCCTCTAGCCACAGCAGCTCGAACTTTTTTGATTGTTGTTGCTGCTTTCTCCCATCACCCCCACCCCCTTTTGACAAAGATCCAACTGTAAAAAGTCTTACGTAACAGTTCAGGACTACTTCGGTTCTTTTACTGGGTAAGCACTTTCAATTTTTTTTTTTTAAACTAAAAACCATTTTAACATTGAATCTGTTGAGAGACTTAACTAAAATCTTTTAAGTAATTTGTGTAGTGAAATACTGTCAGTGGATTTTTTTTAGTCTCATTTCTGCACGTGCTCCTTTGTTCTCAGAACAGAAGCTTTTTATACACACCCCATAACGCAGCTGGAGAGAGTTATGAAGTCAGTTATTATAAGGAACACAAAGGTTGTTTTTGCATTCTTTGCCTTTATATAATTAATTTTGTATTTGTTTTCTTAAAACAGAGTAGTTAAAAAAGGGAGAAATTCACAAAAGAATAAACTGTTGCAGAAAAAAGTTTGAAGTTTTTACCACCTTTTCTATCTGTAGTTTTGTGTGGCCAAACACTTGTGCTGCCTGGGGCGGTGGGGGTAGTGGCAAGCGTAGACAGAGAGGAACTAAGCCAGACATGGACAAAGGCATGAGCCAAAACCAGACAGTCCTGGCCGTTCGATAGGCCAGCAGTGGGTGAGACAGGTCAGCCAGCTGCAGGGGCGGGAGGCGGGGGGGGGGGGGGGGGGGGGGGGGGGGGGGGGGAGGGAAGGGGCATGGATGTGTGAGGTGCTCATGCGTGCGATCGTGACTAGATTCTGAAACTGCCAGCCATTTTCCCAGCTATGCTTTGTGCAATCTAAAGGAATGCATCTCCTCTGAAGCCGTCTTGCCAGAGCCCAGTGATAGAGAGGAGTGTGATAAATACCACAACATATGGATCAGAAAATACTGGGATCTGGGGTGGGCAAGAGGGAATGCAGAGGGTGTGGAAATTTTTTAGTGATCTGGAATGTGTTGAGTGACAGGAAGTGCCCCAAGCTTCCCCCCACCCAACTCTTCGCAGTCGCGCCTGCTTTTGTCTAACTCTTGTAATCTACACACTACTGCTTACAAAGCTGTCTGAGTTTAAGACAAAAAGAAACATAAAAGGCTCTCCATTCCATAGTACCTGCGATATGGAAGGAGTGTAAAAAGCATGGCCCTTCAAGCCTATAGACATTTTTTCAGGTATATAAGACAAATATAAAATAATAATTTTCTAAGGATAATGAGAACTATGAATTAGAGTCTGCCTTCCAAATCTGATTTTAAAAATCCTGATTCTGCTATAGGTACAAAGGCTTAAGTTGGTTCCTAATCTGAATAAGTCTTGTTTGGTTGGTTAATATACTGCGTTTGAAGTTGTTTCTGTTTTCTTTGTATAAATTTGGACTTCGGGGAATAAAGCAAATAAGTAGAATGCACTAAAAAAAAAAAAAAAGATTTTTCCCTTTGCTAGTTAAAAAGCATTTTAAAGGGTTGGTTTCTTAGAAAAAGCAGTTTTCTTTCTTTCTCATTTTTGCATGTATACTACTATAAAGATAACTTAATGCCATCGTCAATGTAAGGTAGGAAACTTTTGACAGAAAAATAATACAGATGATAAACAACTTAGCATTTTCCCAAACTTCTATATTATCAACAGAAACACTAAAACTTGAGAGAAAAGCAGTCAAATAATTGAATGGTTAACCCTAGTTTTGGAGGATAAAATGGAAAATTCAGTATGAATAAAATGGTATTTGGTAATGTTTCTACCTCCTACCACAAAGGATGTTAGTGGTCAGCCTAGGAGTTAATCTTTCCTAGCGTGGCTCTGAGCCTTCATGCCGAGCAGACGTTATTCACAGGACGATTCGAAAAGTCCATTCATATATCTCACTACCTGGATTTGAATAGAAACCAGACAGCAATTCTTTAGTTCCAGCCACCATTCGCCCCACTGGACAATAGCGATTTGTTAGCACAGAGTCACAGGCTGTGGGACACAAAGCTTGGAGCTGCAGAAAGATGGGGGATTCAGAGAACAGGAAATTACAGGCCCGATGCACTCCTGGCAGCCCTGAGAATACAAAAAAAAAAAAAAAAAAAAAAGAGGCAACACAGCGATGCCATGTTTAAGAGCTACTTCTAGCTTTTTTAACCACCTCCAATTTCATAAAAGCTCTATTGTTGGAGTACATAAAGTCACGAGTCCCATGTGCTCTCTTTTCTCACTATAGGGAACTTCATTCAATGCCGTGGCACAGTCAGAAAAATCAAAAGCATCCAGAGTTGATTAGTTGTAAGCTCTGATAGAAAGGAGAAGAACATTTTATAAACAAAAATGTCACAGAAAAAATATGCTTGGTAACACAAGTGACGCAATGAAATTAATATCTTTTACAAATTATTTCATAAGACTAGACAATCAGAATGAAACCAAATGTATCAAGACTCCAGGGAAACAAATTTTTCTTCAAAATATCATATAAAATCTATTATTTAATTCAATCAAAAGTTTCTTCAGAAGATATGTATCAATTTAAAAACTAACCTTACATAGAATATTTCTGAGTTCTGAGTTGTGTTTTCCAAAACAAAGAACTAAAATCAAAGCCCAAAAGACTTATTTGGCATATTAAAAAGAAAACTACATTTTCTTTTGTTGGTTATCAAATTATTGTAGTTCTCTGGCTAAATTAAGAAAATGCCTCTACTTCCCTCCCTTTAGATCTAAAAAATAAAATAATGGACATTCTAGGTGAGGGGAGAGAGATAATTCTCCAGTCTCAATCAATGAGCATAGGTTCTTGTCCAGGCCCTCATGCTGCAACCTGAGCACCAATAAGCCAGAATGGTGTCCATTTCAACAGGAGGAGACCCTACACAAGGAAGTTATCAATGGTTTTGTTCTGCCTTTCTTCTGTGATCCATTAGTAGACACAAATCCTAAATGATATCATACCTGAAATATTCATCAAATGAGATCATGAATGACCAAAAACTGCTTTAGAAACACGAACTGTTCTACTCTGTTTGGTCCCATGGCTGTAAGATGAACGCTTGCTAAATTTAATGTTGCTGGAAAACAAATCAGCAACTTTTAAACTACCAATTACTGGATTTCTTCAAATTCTATCATTACGCACCAAACACAAGCATCAGTTACAACCTCAAGCCGTGCTGCTGTCCAATACGGTAGCCACCAGCTATGTGGGCTATTGTTATTTGAATTAATCCAAATTAAATAAAATTTAAAATTCATTTCTTCAGTCACACTGGCCACATTTCAAGCACTCAATAGCCCCAGGTAATGAGTGGCTATCATACAGGACAGCGCAGATAGAGAACTATAGCAGAAAGTACTAATGGACAGCAATCATCTAGACTATGCTCAATCCACAATACCTGTGTTCAACTACACATCCAGCCAGACATGAAATAAATCAATCTCTAAGTAAAAAAATATAATGACGAGTATTGTCGACAAGGTAGGTAGCACCATGATACTTGAAATATGTCTAAAAAAGCATTTTGAAACCAACGATTTCTTTTTTTTTTTTTTCCTTTGGCCCAAAATAAAAAGGTTATGAAGAATATTAAGGCAGTAGTAGCAGACAGTTAAGAGTGGTCAGAGTAATTAAAATGTTCCAGAATGCTACTTAGTATCAAAAAGTTCTTCCTAAACATATGAAGCAAATGATTCTATGGTTTCCTTCACATCACTGTCATGGACAATACAGAATAGCAAAGAACAAGGGGCTTGAAGGCAGTCAGACCTAGGTTTGATTACTAGAGCATCCACGCTGCCAGCTAGAGAATATTAGGCAAATTAGTCCACCTCTCTGGGATTTAGTATCCTTACCTGCAAAATGGGGAAACAGCCAACCAGCAAGATGTATGGAAGGACTCACAGTCAAGGATAGAAAGCATCCAGAGTAAAGTGGCAGGCATGTAGTGGGAATTTAAAAAAAAAAGAGTAGCTATTATTTATTATATTGTTCACCCTAAATCTTTATAATGTGACTCTGTGCAGACAGATACTATTCAACACATAAAGCAAGCCATCATGAACAAGTATCCTAAAATACTAATGCTGGTCATTCAGTAAAGCAAGTGGAATAAAATGGAAATATTTGTATTCTAGACAGCTTTCCTAAGCCAATATGTGACCATGCCGCTCCATAACAGCCTGGCTTTTTCACCAGAACAATCTCATGTCATGCTTGGCTCAAATAACCAGCATGGCCCCTGTGTCTTCAGAGGTTTATATACATGCATCTGGGCTTAGGTTTTATATAGGACAATGTTCTGTAGCTAAAACGTAAACTCTACCAAGGGATACATTGTTAGATGAATACAAAAAATCATTTCCAAATAGGGAAACTGATGCCTGCTCAAGAAAATGGCAAAGGCTATTTTAGAAATGCAATGGTAAGAAACCTCATTCTCTCTCTTTTTTTTTTTAAGTATTGAACTGAAGGAACATTTAAATAATTTAAATTATAGTAATAGTAATAATGAGCTGATAAAACATCCAATGCCTATTTTTTTAAATTATTGTGAACCTGGTATTTGGTCAAGACCAGATGTAATGAGTGGTTCCTCCTCAAGGCTTTAGTGGTTTAAAAAAAAAAAAAAAAATTCCAGGGCACCTTGGCGGCACAGCTGGTTGAGCGTCTGACTCTTGGTTTCAGCTCAGGTTATGACTCATGGTTTGTGAGTTTAAGCCCTGCTTGCACTTCGTGCTGTCAGTGCAGAGCCTGCTTGGGATTGATTCTTTCCACCTTTCTCTCCCCCTCTCCCTGCCCCTCTCCTACTTGTGCTCTCTCTCTCTGAAAAATAAATAAACTTAAAAAAAAAAAAAACATTCCAATTGATTCTATCATGACCACATGTCTTAACTTCCAAATCTATCATCAAGTAAATCAGACATGATAAACATGGATATGAGGTTCTAAAATTTTGATGTCATTCTCAACCCATCCTTATGCCTGCTAGGTGCAAGAATCATGGGGCTTAGGGGCAACTGAACATGGGTTGGAATCCTGGCTCTGCTACTTATTTATACTATGTGATCCTGAGTAAGTCACTTCCTCTCTTTGCCTCAGACTCTTCATGCAAAAAATATGAATATTTTAGCCTTCCTGCCAGTCATTTTAAAGTTCAAGGATCATATACATAAAACATCTTGAACATCCTAGCACATGGAAACCACTCTGGAAATGTCAATTCTATGAAAATACAGTAAGGGCCTGAGGTCCACTTCATTGTCTGAGAATCTTCCCAAACATGAATGGAAATAGAAGGGTTCTAGGCAGATTTATAGCAAAGGCCATTCTCTGTTTAAATTATGATTAAAACAAACATGAAGATAAAAGCTGCCAACACTGCACAGAGTTTCAAGCCTTAGGAACATAAATATTAAATAAATTGATTGAATAAATATAAGAAAATTATAAGAAAAGTGAGATGGAACCTCAGATTTTAGTATTATAAGACAGAATTTAATACTGATACTAATTTAATGTTATTAAATATCTAAGAATCATTTTCTTAAATGAAAAAATAGTATCTTTTTGGAATAAGATTTCTGCTCATTCTTCTTGGTGATTAAAACAAAAATATGAAAGTTCTAAAATACTGCCCTTGACTGAGATATCTGCCTCTTGCAGGTAAGAGAAAGAAAATTCATGTTTTTTAAAATCAAACCCATAGAAGGAACTGCTGGGTAAGATGTTTTTCTACTACATCTGTAGACTCATTTTAAAGTTGAAACTAATCCAACAGAACTGGAAACAGTAATGTTTCTTTATGCCAAATAAGTGAAAAATGTTAGACATGCCAAATAACCTTTCAGAGTACAGAAAGTAGTAGATTCGTCTCCCCCTTGTACCCCACCCTCCCCAAAACTATAAGGGAGATAAGTGTGGTATAGTTAGAAATCTGAAAAGGTAGATTTATCTCCCAGAAGTGGGCTGGATTAGATAGTACATTAAATCTCTGCCACTATCTAGATTGGTGACTTTTAAGAAGTCAATTCTGAGTCCTTGTTACCAGTAGTGGTCCAAAAAAAACACATTCATACTAGAAGCTAAAGGGTAGAGAGAGTACTTAAGAGGTGAGAAATTTGGTCTCGCCAGAGTGTATTCAAATCCAGTCTCTGTAAAGCCTAGCTAACCATAAAAGTTTTACAGGACTGCTTAAGCAGATAGACTAGATAGACAAGAAAGGTAGTTAAATAAAGATAGATAAGATAGATCTGACTGCAAGGATTTTCCATGGATATCATCAGCAATTTTATCATAAAACAATCACAAAAGGTAACCAAAGGAAAGGTTCTTCTCAGCAGACATTTATGAGTGAGTTCTTAATAAATGCTGATCAAGCCGAGCCTTCTTTTTCTAGTCATTTATCCAATAAATATTAAATGCCCAATATGTACCATACACAGTAGCAGACTTAGGTTGAATGATGAACAAAACAGAGAGTAGCTGACAAGCTATAAATTAGGATAATGATGGTCAGAAGCCGTATCATTTAAAAAATGGTAGGGATTGCAGAATGAATCCAGTGATTTGGGGAAAGTGCCCTGCCAACTGCTGAAGGCGAACTAATATAATATAGTTCATAAGAACATGGAAGAATGCACTCTCAGCTGTTTGATTCAAGCAAACAGATATGCTAAACTACAAGATCTTAGTGGATTTTAAACCATCAAGGAAATGAAATACCTTCAAACACATAGACTGGTTTCAAATGACCATTACTCAGATCTGTGGTAAACCACTATCTCATGCAAAAACTCAGTTTCCTTTTGATGGATGATTAAGAACAATATAGTACCTGTAAAGGGGTCTAGGCATGGAATGACATTCTGGGAGATCATGATACATTGGAGCATTAAATGTGATACATAATGCCTTCACCCCCTTCCCTAAGATTATGTTTGTAGCACTCACCATTTCCTTTACCCGCACATGCTATGACCATTGTGATTACACAGCTAGTGTACTCAGAATACTCAACCCATGACTCAGCTGGCTCTTAGCAACCAAGAATATTTGAGACATGCATGATAAATATGAAGAGAAGGAAAGGCTAGAATCACAAGTGGGCTTCTGTAACAATTCATCTTAAAAACTAGAACCACCATGGGGCGCCTGGGTGGCACAGTCGGTTAAGCGTCCGACTTCAGCCAGGTCACGATCTCGCGGTCCGTGAGTTCGAGCCCCGCGTCAGGCTATGGGCTGATGGCTCAGAGCCTGGAGCCTGTTTCCGATTCTGTGTCTCCCTCTCTCTCTGCCCCTCCCCCGTTCATGCTTTGTCTCTCTCTGTCCCAAAAATAAATAAACGTTGAAAAAAAAATTAAAAAAAAAAAAAAAAAAAAAAAAAAAAAACTAGAACCACCTATGCCTACAAGGTGTCTAAACATTAAAAGAAGTTGCTGTTACCAATGGGATAAAGTATATCCATGTCACCACAATGGCACAATGTTATTTCCACAATACCTAAAGTTCCAAAAGTCCCAATCAAGAAATTCCAGTTCTAGTTTCTTGCCACTTACAGAAACTGAGTTTCCACTCAGATTTTTTTTTCCACTGGTAAAAATTCAAAACCATGCATATTTTGCTTTTTCTCTGTTCACTGAATATCAAAGTTAAGTGAAAAAGAGATCTGACATATGTACTCAGACCAAATTAAACTGTTACATCAAAAAAGAGGATCCCAATCTGATCATCTGTTATTATGACCTAGATTTTGGTATAAGTACCTCCATTTGGCTTTCTAATAGCATTATTTTTTGTCAGGCTCACTCCTCTACATAATCCTGTATTAGTAGAACAGAACAATTTCTTTGCTTGGCCACTTAGAAGCTTCTAGGTATACAGTTTATTCATTCAAAGGATGTATGTTAAGTGCTCAGTATGTGACAAGTCCTATTCTAGGCACTAGATACACAACAGGAAACAAGAGTAAGGTTCCGTCCTTGGGTACTATAGTCACAAAGACTTGAGTCTAGTTTCAGCTTAAGCACTCACTGACTGTGTGACCCTAGACAAATTTGTCTCTCTGAACCTCAGGTACCTCCCTCTACAGGAAAGAAAGGGAAAATAATACAACTTCACAGAGCTGCTGTGAAAATTGTATAACGTTTGTCAGTGTCTAATGTAGTGCCTAGAACACCACAAATGCTTGGCAAATAGTAGCTATGCTAGTTTTACAAATATCAGATGTTACTATCATCCATCTTGCTTTCATATTCATCTATATGAGAATAACTCTACTTTTTAAAAATAACTGGTTTCAAAGGCTTAAGTGTATCTAAAATACTTGTTTCAGGTGTTAACAGCTAAGCAGAATAAGCCATCTATAGATGAAATGCTCCATCTGTTTATTAAAGAGCTCCTGGCTGCATATGCTAAACACAAGATAGCAAGACTATAAAAGAAAAATACTTTGAAGTTGGGATATCAATAGTGAAATGGATTGCCGTGATGTACAGATATCAAAGGGTAGGACATTTTATTTCTAGTAGTATTACTACTTCAGCCAATTTAATCAGAAATTGTATACAAGAAACATTAAAGATTTGGAATCTCAAGTCTACCATAACCATCAAAAAGGACAAAGAAAGCATTTCTTTCCTCTAAAGATTATTATAAAAGTCTCATAAGGAAACTTCTCCGAAGGCAAATTTCTAGATGACTGCATTGATATACTTTATAAAATAACTTATTTTTCACCTTATAAAGATAGTATGCTTATCACAGATAGGCTGGGAAGCACAAAAACTATGAACACAAAAAAATTATTCACAACTCAAAAACAGTTATTCATAATCTCACTGTCTAAAGATAACCGATGTCAACATTTGGTAAATTTTCTCATATTGTAGTTATTTAATATATTAGTGTTTTTTTTAAATACTGGTAGTTTTTCTGTCATTATACATGTAATACATGATCTATATAAAAAATCTAGGTAATAAAGAAAAAGAAAAAGAAAACCTGTCACCTACAATTCCACCCACAAAGAAAATCCTTATTAGTATCTTGATGTAGTTCATACACAATGGGATCAATTCTCTATAGTTTTATACTCTAATTTGTTTACATATAAGTATTTTTAAAAAGTCATTAAAATGACTTTTAAGATATCCAGGTGGTTTCCATTAATTCTCTATTATAAATAATACTGTAGTGAATATATTTATACAAAAATCGCTATCCACATTTCTGATTTCTAATCTTTTTTTTTGGTCTGACTAATTTACATTCCTACCAGCATGGACTAATAGCATTTGCCCCACCCCAAGCTCACAAACACTGAGAATGTGCTATACATAATTAGCTGCCACCCAAATACAATAAAGTTTCTGTTTGTTCAACAATGAAAAGAGAAGAGAGTTTTAAAGGAAAACTAAAATAAGGGCAACAAAGTAGAAGAATCTCCACAGTAAGTAAAATAGACCTCCCTAAAGATACTAAGCAGTTGACAGAAATTGTGAAAATCTTTCAACAGGACACAGGGAAGTTTAATATCAAGTTCTAAAAGTCTCAGAAACAAAAACAAAACAATTCAAAACAAAAATACTTTATCTCGTGGATATGTTTCATTACCTGAAGAACATGAACCAAGAATCAGTCCCACATTTGAGAAAAAAAATGAAATGGGAAAATGTGATGATAAATTAAGATGCACAGAAGTCACTCTTTTCCCATGGAAATTACTTTCAAATTTTAAGAGTGAGCAAAGAATATTAAATATGGACATATAGTTCTGATTTCCCAAATACAATAGAAAATTCTATAAATTCTTACCAAGGCAAGATGATAACCAAGAATATAATTTATTCAAAAACTCTTTATTGAATGACAACTTTGTTTCAGGTACTTTAATGTACGTATATAAGATCTACAGTTGTTAAGAAAAGAGTTCTTTCCTCAAAAAAGCATGCCTTTAGCATCCTTCACAATCTGGCCCTCACATCATGTGATTGAGCTGCCCAATCTGCCCTGCCCAATTGCTGAAATATCACATATCTCAGACCATGGCTAGAAAAAGGAAAACATTTTAAGACACTGTACTGAGTGATCAACTTAAAAATCAAAAATTCTTGAGAGGAAAAAAACCAAACAACCAACTGAATAGCTTTATACCAGCACACACTAATGTTTACCCAAGTACCTATAGTCAAGAAGAATTCAAATACTGACAGGAAGAAAAAAACCTTTTACTTTTCATAAAATAACTATCATTTTTCATTTATTTGTAATTTCCCCTTTAAATCCTGCTTAATTTGAGTCCTACAAGAGACATTTCCCTTAACAGGAAATAATGCCCCTGGTTTCCTGTACATGTGTGTACCACACAGGAGAGAAATTATCACAGTAACTTCATGCTCCAGAAATAAAAGCTGATCAGCTCACTGTGAAAGGTCAGACTTCTGATAAAGCTCTGCATCTACTCAAAGACTCTGATACCTGCATATACCTAGTATGTTTCAAACATACACCCTCTCCCAAATAATGGCAAATAACATTTATCAAGGGCCTATTGTATGTCAGGCTCCATGCAATATTTTTCCAAACATGACATTTCATAATGATAACCACCTAAAGAATCTAGTACTATTATTAGCCTCTACTTTATTGATGAAGATATCGAGCTTGGAAAGAAATTATTTGTCCATTTTCAAAACCGCTAGGAAACAGAATTCAGATTTGAACGCAGAGATGACTGGCTCTTAGGGACCTTCTCATTTCACTATAGGCTAAGTTTCATTCTCTGTGGTTTGGTGGGACTTTTTGCTTCCTTTAAATTTTTTTCTTCCCAGACACTAGATAAAATTTTTTCTGCTCCTAACTTTGAAAAGAACTGGTTTCTAAAATTGTAAGAACACAGGACAATACAATACAGTCTCACATACGATGAAAATAGATTTCTGGATGTCAGCAAGTAAACAGTCTAAATTATACATGGAATTTCTAAAAATAGCTAGATATCATTTATTTATTAGGCTTCAAATCTCCAGAAAAAGTAGAAAAACTATATGATTGCTTGTTCTAGCTTCGAGAAGAATGCTGGCGCAATTTTGATTGGGATTGCATAGAATGTGTAGATTGCTTTGGGTAGTATTGACATTTTGACAATATTTATTCTTCCAATCCATGAGCAGGGAATGTCTTTCCATTTCTTTAAATCTTCTTCAATTTCCTTCATAAGCTTTCTATAGTTTTCAGCATACAGATCCTTTACATCTTTGGTTAGGTTTATTCCTAGGTATTTTATGGTTCTTGGTGCAATTGTGAATGGGATCCGTTCCTTTATTTGTCTTTCTGTTGCTTCATTATTAGTGTATAAGAATGTAACTGATTTCTGTACATTAATTTTGTATCCTGCGACTTTGCTGAATTCATGTATCAGTTCTAGCAGACTTTTGGTGGCGTCTATCAGATTTTCCATGTATAATATCATGTCATCTGCAAAAGTGAAAGCTTGACTTCATCTTTGCCAATTTTGATGCCTTTGATTTCCTTTTGTTGTCTGATTGCTGATGCTAGAACTTCCAACACTATGTAAAACAACAGCAGTGAGAGTGGACATCCCTGTCGTGTTCCTGATCTCAGGGGGAAAGCTCTCAGTTTTTCCCCATTGAGGATGATATAGATGCTGGAGAAGATGTGGAGAAATGGGAACCCTCTTGCACTGTTGGTGGGAACGCAAACTGGTGCAGCCACTCTGGAAAACAGTGTGGAGGTTCCTCAAAAAATTAAAAATAGATCTACCCTATGATCCAGCAATAGCACTGCTAGGAATTGACCCAAGGGATACAGGAGTGCTGATGCAAAGGGGCACTGGTACCCCAATGTTTACAGCAGCACTTTCAACAATAGCCAAATTATGGAAAGAGTCCAAACGTCCATCAACTGATGAATGGATAAAGAAATTGTGGTTTATATACACAATGGAATACTACCTGGCAATGAGAAACAATGAAATACAGCCTTTTGTAGCAACGTGGATGGAACTGGAGAGTGTTATGCTAAGTGAAATAAGTCATACAGAGAAAGACAGATACCATATGTTTTCACTCTTATGTGGATCCTGAGAAACTTAACAGAAGACCATGGGGGAAGAGAAGGAAAAAAAAAAAAGTTAGGGAGGGAGCCAAACCATAAGAGACTCTTAAAAACTGAGAATAAACTGAGGGTTGATGGGGAATGGGAGGGAGGGGTGGGTAGGTGATGAGCATTGAGGAGGGCACCTGTTGGGAGGAGTACTGGGTGTTGTATGGAAACCAATTTGATAATAAATTTCATGTTAAAAAAAAAAGAAAAACTATGATTTCTTTAAAAAATTTACTGAAGTATAAACAATTTAGTCTAATTTGGACAAATACAGTATTTGCCAAAAAAGACTATGGTTTCCACTGCGCCAATGCTCTGTGCTAAGGTTTTAATGTTGTCTGTAAGAATATATAATATCTTAAAGGAATGCATCTCTGGATTATATGTGAATGCCACAGCCTTTTGTAAATGTAAAGCGAAATTATCATTAACCTTTTATTAAAGCATTCATTCTGCTTTACAACAGTTCCTAGAGGGGTGTCTGGGTGGCTCAGTTGGTTAAGCATCCAACTTTTGATTTCGGCTCAGGTCATGATCTCATGATTCGTGAGTTCAAGCCCCATGTCAGGCTTCACAAGGACAGCACAGAGCCTGCTTGGGATTCTCTCTCTGTCTCTCTCTCTCTCTTTCCTGCCCCTCCTCCTGTTCACATATGCATGTACTCTCTCTCTCAAAATAAGTAAATAAACATTTAAAAATAAATAAATAAAATAGCTCCTAGAAATTTGTGGTTACCTTTTGACAACAGATGACTAGAATATACCAGATAAGACCATTTAATTTTGGACAGACATCAAAATGAGGAGCAAAGCACAGACAGTAAGACAACATGGGTTTAATCAAAGCTTCACTACTAAATTTCTAACTAAAATTCTCTCAGCCAAATTCATAGAAACAGAAAGTAAAATAGTGGTTACCAGGGGGCGGGAGAAGGGAAAATGGGGGAGTTGTTTAATGGATACAGGGTTTCCATTCTCCAAGATGAAAAAGTTCTTAAGAGCTGTTGATCAATATTATAGATATACTTAACATCATGAACTATACACTTTAAAAGGGTTAAGATGGTTAATTTTATGTTTTTAGCACAATTTTTTTTTTAATTTTTTTTTTCAACGTTTATTTATTTTTGGGACAGAGAGAGACAGAGCATGAACGGGGGAGGGGCAGAGAGAGAGGGAGACACAGAATCGGAAACAGACTCCAGGCTCTGAGCCATTAGCCCAGAGCCTGACGCAGGGCTCGAACTCACGGACCGCGAGATCGTGACCTGGCTGAAGTCGGACGCTTAACCGACTGCGCCACCCAGGCGCCCCAGCACAATTTTTTTTTTTTTTTTTTTTTTTTTTTTTTAATGCAAAGGGGAGACTAGGCTTTTTTTGTTTGGTTGGTTTGGTTTAACATTTCACTCTATTCAATAACCTCTGAGCAATGTCTCTTGCTATTTTACCAAACTGTAAAATGAATATGCTGAGATCTAATTTGCAGAGCACCCAAGTTCCACATGGCCCCAAATATCTTACCTTACTACTTGTCATGCTACCTAACATTTCCTCCATCAAAGTCATTTTTTTTTAAAGCTTGCTTAAAATATTATTGAAAAATCACTTAAAATGTTAAGAACTATTACACAGAATAAAAACTGAGACCTCACAACCGTACTCCTGACCCAAAGTATTGTTGGTTTGGTGAAACTCCATCCAGATCATTACTGTAAATACATGGAGAAAAAAGTCATTCTTTAAGGTCACTCTCAAGTGACTAACCCAAAGCCATTAACCTAGAGATGGTATTTTAACACAAGTCCTTGAGCCCTATGCTTCCCCTCAAACTTATTAGCCAAGCTATTGCCTAGCTTTTAAAAATAAGTAAGTTTGTTTATTCGACTATAAACAGAGTAAAACACATTCATCTCAAATGTATGGTTCAATAATTTTTGGAGTGAACTTATTTGTGGAAACAACACCCAAATCAAGATTAGAACATTTATACTTCAGAAATCTCCTTTATGCTTCCTCTCAGCATTATATCTCATCAGTAAAAGTAACCACTATTCTGACTTCTATCATCACAGATTGGTTTTGCCTATTTTTGAACTTCATATAAAGGTAATCACACATTATGTAATCTTTTGTATCTGGCTTTTTTTGTTCAACATATTGTCTAGGAGATTCATCCATTCTGTTGCATGTTGTGATAGTTTGTCCTTATCACTGCCATAGGATATTCCATTTTATGGGTTATACCATAATTTATTTACCAACTCTATTGTGGATAATTAGTTGTTTCCAGTTTGGGATTATTACAAATAATGATGCTAGAACATTCTTATATGTCTTTCGGTTCACACTTTATCCATTTTTGTTGAGTATATGCCTAGAATAAAACTGCCTGTGTTCAACTTCCATAGATACTACTGAAGAGCTTTCAAATGTTTGTCTCAATTTATACTCCACTTCTGCTGACAGAGATTGAATATCTGGGTTGTTCTCACCAACACTGTATAGTCCATTTGTTTGTTATTTTAATTTTAGCCATTCTAAATGGTGGGTATATAGCACTACCCTCACTTTTTTTTTCATGTTTCTGTTACCTAGTGATGTTGAGTACATTGGTCCAGAGTTATAGATCTATGTTTGGGAGGTAGATTTAATAAATCTTAGTGACCAACTGGTTGGACAGAAGGAAAAGATAATCTAGAATGACAGAAAAAGAAAAGACACTTAGGGAAACAGAGAAAGGACCGAAAACACATTCATTTCTGCAACTATTTAGGTTTGAGTTTGCTGGGGCACCTGGGTGACTCAGTTGGTTGTGTCCAACTCTTCATTTTGGCTCAGGTCATGATCTCACAGACATGGGATTGAGACCCTTGTATTGGGCTCTGCGCTGAGCATGATGCCTGCTTAGATTCTCTCTCTCTCCTTCTCTCTCTGCCCTGCCCCTGCTCTCTCTCTCTCTCAAAATAAATAAACATAAAATTTAAAAAATTTAGGTTTGAGCTTGCTAATGGGAAGTGAAATGTCAGAGCATAAAGGTTCCAATAGAAAACTAATTTAGAATAAACAAAAATTTTCAACAAAGGGGGGGCGGCGCTCAGGCAGCTCAGTCAGTTAAGTGTCCAACTCTTGATTTTGGCTCAGGTCATGATCTCATGGTTCATGGGATCGAGCCCCGTGTCAGGCTCAGCACAGAAGGTGGAACCTGCTTAGGATTCTCTCTCTCTCTGTCCCTCCTCTACTTGTGCATGCATGTGCTCTCTCTCCCTCTCTAAATTAATAAACTTAAAAAAATAAATGAATAAAATAAACAAAAATCTTCAACACCAACTATATCTTAGGTGGTAAAGAAAACAGATTTATAATCCTAAGAAGACAAGATAAAAAATAAACTACAGTACAGTATTTCAAAAATAGAACCTCACAGATGCTTAATATCTCCCCACTACAACTTCCAGGAATCCTGGGAGGATAGAAAGAAATCTATAGAGAGATAAGTCCCAGCAAATGGAATTAAAGAAAAAGTCAAAGCTTTAACAAAAGCCTAATAAAAGACACTAACTGCCACGTATCATGAAGACATCAGTTAGACAAGAATTTTCTGTTTTCAGACAAGAAGGCCACTTCTGATACCTATATCATGTTTCTGTATTATGAGAACATGAAGAAGAAAGAAAAGCAATGGTCACAATTAATCAACAAAATATATGAGGACAAAGGATGAGGAACAAGATTTGGAGCTAGGCTCTGTCCTCTGAGATTCACCTCATCACTACAATACCTACCTAAGTACTGTTTCTTACCAAATATTACATGCTGGTTAAGGGCTTGGGGTCTGGAGGCAGGCAAATCTGCATTCAGAACCTAACTCTGTCCTCCTTAGCTATTTGACTCTATGCAAATGACATCCTCCAGCTTTGAGAATAACAGCAATTACCCACAGAACTATTGTGAACAATTAATGAGATAATACAAGAACTCAGTACAATGCCTGACCCACAAGAAGTGCTCCATCAATGTTAGCTGATATTATCATCTGTAAGATGGGACCAATTCATATACCCATAATATTGAAAAGAAGTACAATGACATGTATAATGCCTAGCTACACAGGAGAAACTCAAATGGTAGATAATATTATCCTCTACTTTTAGAGAATTCTGTCATGAATGATTAGGGAATCATTCAATGTCAAACTTAGTATGAAGTGATATAGTGCACCGATTAAGAACACAATAGGTCAGCAACACCTGAGTTCAAATCCTGACTTTGCTATTTATTAGCCATATGATCTTGGACAAGTTATTTACCTCACTATGCCTTCCTGTTTTCATCTGCAAAAAGGAAAAAATAATAAGTACCCATCTCACTGGGTTGTCATGAGGATTATATAACCCTTCTTTTAAGTACTTTATACATAAGAGGCCTAAAAACAAAACCTGGAGCATAAGTACTATATGAGATTTTCTTATTTTAATAGTACACGTTTTGTCTCACACTGTTTTCCATCAAAGAAATGAGAAAACTAGTTAGGACGAAGGCAATCTAAACAATTTTTTTTTTTTATGGTTAGGGAAGCCCAATGGAAATACTCATATACTCATCCTCAAAAACTGAAGAGGGGGAGGCTGAAAGAAAAACAAGACAGAGGAACTGTATCATTATTCAACAAATGTGACCTAATCTATCCAGAAATAGTTATGAAAAAAAAAAAATGTGCTTTCTGGTTCTGCCCTAACTATGCAAAAATTCAAATGAAGGAAGTTTAGATTCTACAGAGAGAAGGAAATTACTTTTCCTAGTCTTACAACAGCCTGATAACCAACATACCTAGAGGAACTGATGCATCTGCACGTCATTTTTATATTAGGGAAACATTACTTAAAACAGAATAACCAATTCTGGAAGCCTTCTTAAAAATGTCTTTCTGCATTATACTAGCATTTTGTTTTTGCAGTCCACAAATCTTCACCTCTGGGCAAGTCAGAAGAGGTATCTAAAGAGGCAAAAATGCATGCAAGTAAGCATACTTTAGAATTGAAGGAAAATCCCATGCTTGTTCTTAGAAAGAAGGTCATGAAATCGATCCTGTGGATTGGCTTCTGTAGCTAACTTACAAAGTGAACAAAGGGGCGTCTGGGTGGCTCAGTAGGTTGAGCGTCCGACTTCAGCTCAGGTCATGATCTCACGGTCTGTGAATTCGAGCTCCGTGTCAGGCTCTGTGCTGACAGCTCGGAGCCTGGAGCCTGCTTCAGATTCTGTGTCTTGCTCACTCTCTGTCCCTCCCCTGCTCATGCTCTCTCTCTGTCTCAAAAATAAATAAAAACATTAATAAGATAAATAAATTTTTTTAAAAAGTGAACAAAATACTAAGCTGCATCACCACAAATAAAATTGATGAATTGTCATTTACCCGTTTAAGAGTCTATGCCTCCTACCGGGCTGTGGGCTTCTTGAAAAAAGATCTTATTCATCACCAGCCTCTAGTACATTGCCTGGTACACATGGAAGGTATTCGATAAATGGTGACTGGATAGTCAGTGAACACCTCCCCCTTGTGCAAGGTACCATGTTAGGTGCCAGAGAGCCCATAATGGTTTACTTATATTGATGCCAAATGTTTTAGACTATTTAAAAATTAAACAAGGCCAGATTTGGTTAAGGGGCTGCAGCTGCAGTTGCACCTGCTCTCATCCCAGACTTCTTCCCACAGCAAGACTAGCCTCCTCTGCATGCCTGCTGAAGCAAATCAAATATTTCTCTCGAATGATGGAGAGCCACTTCGCATGCAGCTCTGCTGTGGTGTTCTTTCTGCTCAGCAAAGGAGGCAAACGCCAGAATCTTTGGTAATAAAAATGTGATGGCTAGCAAAAGCAGGTGCTGAGTAAGCTTGGTACACTTCCAAGTGAAGTCCTGCCATCTAGAATTCTGAATTGAGGATGCCAAACTCAAGAACATCTGGATGTGCTCCTCTGGCTTTGAGCTTTCTCTAAGAGAGGCCAGGAAAAAGTATGCTGCTGCCAGTATGTGTATGTGTAATTGCATACTCAAATACTGTACTTTGGATAAAGTCCAAGACTTGGCAAACGGATGGAATGTAGCACATGGGTCTTCCTGAATAGAGAACCATGCAAGGGAAGGGTTTCCCTGCAGAACACAAACTAGGCAAGGTGTGAATTGCCCCTCTGTGTCACATTTTGGAAGAATCTACCCAGGAGAATAAATATTTGGGAGTTAGCTGGGGATGGGGGGAATGCTCAGAAGTATATGAGAGGTAAAAGAGCACTATTTCCTCAGAAAGCATTAAGCTCATGAAACAGTAACTATTGTCCCACCCCCCCAAAAAGATAAATATATGTGATTATAACTTGGTATATACAGAAAAAAAAATATTGAGCTGCGGACTCTGGCAGACAGACGGTGTTGATACTAAACACTGTGAGCTTTGGCAGCTGCACTATGTGCTCTTTCAAAGTCTTACATCATTACTCTGGTAAAGGCCCTCTACCAAGTTGGCATGGGTTCTAATGTGGTCTGGAGAGAGAATTTGCCTTTTTTTTTTTTTTTTAAAGATGACCTACAAATAGCCTTTTTTCATACAAGAAAATGAAAATATTTCTCTTTACTCTAGGTTTTGTTTTAAAGGACAAAGCCACATTGCTAGGTTATTAAGAAAGTGTTAGAAATAATTCTGAGATTTTAAAGACTGCTCAATACAAGCTCTAAAAAGACTCTGAAAACAGTACATGAATACTGCTTAAAACAGTGACGATCTATTTGTGGCAATTAAGGGTCAGTTATAAAGAATGATAATTATCTTTAAGGGCGCCTGGGTGGCTCAGTCGGTTCAGCGGCCGACTTCGGCTCAGGTCATGATCTCACAGTCCGTGAGTTCGAGCCCCGCGTCAGGCTCTGTGCTGACAGCTCGGAGCCTGGAGCCTGTTTCAGATTCTGTGCCTCCTTCTCTCTCTGACCCTCCCCTGTTCATGCTCTGTCTGTCTCAAAAATAAATAAACATTAAAAAAAAAAAAAAAGAATGATAATTATCTTTATATTCATACTGACATTGGCAGCTTAGGTATCCTTCAAATTTCTTTTAATGTTTATTTATTTCTGGGAGAGAGACAGAGACATAGTGTGAGTGGGTGAGGGGCAGAGAGAGAGGCAGACACAGAATCTGAAGCAGGCTCCAGGCTCTGTCAATTGGCTCTGTCAGCCAATTGAGGCTCGAACTCACAAATCGCGAGATCATGACCTGAGCAGAAGCTGGATGCTTAACCGACTGAGCCACCAGGTGCCCCATTTGTGGTATCCTTTAGAGGCCAAGAATGGGGAGCCCTCCCTACTTCATCCATGAGAACTTGGACAAGTTTCTTGACCTCAGATTATGTCCTCATATACAAAATAAAATAGTAACATCACTCTACAAGATAGTTCCCACAATATCAAGTACATGGCAAATCTTAAACATTAGGTAGGTTTATGAAAGACACAATCTTTAAAACTGGTGTTTAATTAGAACTACCATGTACTTAATAGAGCTAAGTGGCCTGGCTTTTCCCCAGATTCAAGAAGGGAAAAAATTTATATATAAGCTGGTTTCAAGACTGAGTTTGTTCTCTTTAAATAAGTGATGTCATAAAAACAAGACTTCATTCTCTGTACTTCCCCAGTAATATCCAAAAAAAAAAAAAAGACAAAATTCCAAACCTGAAAAATGGTAGGTTCAAGAAAAAAAATTTTTTAGCTCTCATAAATTAGGTATAATGTGATATGTTTAGAGACGGGATTTCGTTTCATTTTTATCATTAAATATTTCAAATTTTCATAAAACCAGTGATAATAGTAAAATAACCATTACTCATATACAATAATGACCCAGGTTTTGCCACATTTGCTTCAGTTACAATTATAATGCTTTTATTTTTGAGGTATAATTTGCATATGGTAAGGTGACCAAATTTTTACATATGTATACATAACACATAACCACCACCCAGAACAAACTAGGGAATATTTACAGCAGCTCACAAGATTCCCTTGTGTGACCTTTCTGCCCTAAAAAGTATCTCTTATTCTGAACTCAGATAGCATTTTCACTTGTTAGGTTTTCCTCTTACCACTAATAATCAGATATAGCCTTTACTTTTCTGTTTTCCTAAACAGACTGCCAATGTCTGTTTCAATTGTACATCCATTAAAAAAAAAAAAAGTTTATATAAGACCCTTAATATCAGCAGTAGTAAAAACAGGTAAAACATCTGAAAACCACAGTAAAAAAAAAAAAAAAAAAAAAAAACCCACATATTTAGAATGCACAAAAGCCCCCCAACATTTTTAAAGAAGCAGAAGGCGGGGCGCCTGGGTGGCGCAGTCGGTTAAGCGTCCGACTTCAGCCAGGTCACGATCTCGCGGTCCGGGAGTTCGAGCCCCGTGTCAGGCTCTGGGCTGATGGCTCAGAGCCTGGAGCCTGTTTCCGATTCTGTGTCTCCCTCTCTCTCTGCCCCTCCCCCGTTCATGCTCTGTCTCTCTCTGTCCCAAAAATTAAAAAAAAAAAAAAAAAAAAAAGAAGCAGAAGGCTAAGAATGGTAGCACAGAAGAAGCCAAAGGGAAAATGGTATTCACTTTGATTTAAATAAATCCTAAAGAAAATGCACTAGACATTTTTTAAATAAGAAAGACTGTAATTAGTATACACGCCTAAACCGTATTTAAGATAATATTCAACTGAAAATTTAAACCCTTAATATGCTCATTTTTATTGCCTGTCAGTATCTGAATGAATCCCACTCCAAATACATTTTCTTTAAAGTTTACAACTATTGGGACACCTGGGTGGCTCAGTCAGTTAAGTGGTCAGCTTTGATTTCAGCTCAGGTCATGATCCCATGGTTGGTGGGATTGAGCCCTGTGTTGACCCCCGCATCAAGCTCTGTGCTTACAGCATAGAGCCTGCTTGGGATTCTCTCTCTTCCTCTCTGCCCCTTCCTTGTTCACTTTCTCTCTCTCAAAATAAATACATAAACTTGAAAAAAAAAAGTTTACAACTATTTTAATGCTATGCTCTCATGCCTAGAAGCTAACATTCTTCCTAAATTTAGGAGCCAGATTCCTACACAATCTTAACCCAATACACACACAAATTTGAAAAGCACCCTAATCAGCAACTTCTTCAGGGAGCAAAGTGCCCTCAGTAACTGCAGAATTTAGTACTGGAATCAAATGACATAACCTAGTTGATCTGATATATTCAGCAATATGTACCACTGTTCAATTAATATGTTCATGTGACTGTATAACATATGACTGTAAATTATTTTGGTACATGGAAAACAGTGGTGTGGGACAGAATATCTTGATATAGTGACAAATGCAATAACCACTACTTTATCAGAAGGGTTGCTGGAAGCATTAATTAAGATAACACAAAGAAAGGGTGCTACTTTTCTCACCTCCTCAGCAGTTCTTACCCCTTAGACTTACATGAACTAAGCTGTGATTTGACAGAAATGCCCTCTCCTCACCTCCATATCCTGGAGCAGCACAATTGAAAATTCTACTTCTAATAGCCAAAACTTTCACAAATTCATTTGTGAACAAAATTATCTCTGAAAGAATTAAGAAGTAAACCATGGGATAAATTCCTTTTTATGAGTTTGCTTTCACATAACCTAGTTAAGACACCACTGCAGAAACAAAATTTTGAGAAGGTGGTATGAAAGCCGCAAAGGGAAGAGCTCCAATCCTAAGAACTCTCTAAAAACAAAAAAGATATGTTGAGGGCATGTCAGGAAGCAAAGGTACCCAAATTGCAGGTGGCTTACCAAGAAATGACAACCACTCTTGCTCCCATATCCAGATCTCAAGTTCCCACTCAAGGTGCTAGCTAAGCATTTATGGTTAGTCCTTTACACAGATGTTACTCTTCAAATCTTTTTGTAGAGTCTACACAAAAATAGAGCAATTATCATAACTGGCTGCTTCTGATCATTGTTTATTTTGTAGACATAAATAATCACCTGCCATTTTACTGGCTTTATTGTGACCAACATCTTAGAGAGGATGCTTTGATCTCCAAATTCATTTATTAAGGTGAAAACTGACTATCTCTTATGTTTAAAAGAGTAGTAAGCTCGACTTTTACAACTTTATTCCATCTGCTTTGATCTAAAAAATAAATGTATCAACTCAAGTCAGCACTCCCCATTCTCTTATCGTAGAGCCATTTCTAAGGAGTCAAAGAGGGTACTACTTAATCAACACTAATATATGAACAAAACTGTTCACATTTTTCACTGATTTTCTAACTTAGGAGTTGAAAATAAGACATTTGACACACACATCCCAAAACAGATGCACATTACAACTTCTAGAATAGACAGATTACAGGGT
This sequence comes from Leopardus geoffroyi, assembly GCF_018350155.1. NCBI lineage: Eukaryota > Metazoa > Chordata > Mammalia > Carnivora > Felidae > Leopardus > Leopardus geoffroyi. The sequence continues at coordinate 83,844,053 of NC_059342.1, forward strand.
TATCATTCACATCTCAAAAGGAAATACTGCATTTATTTAAAAAGCAATATATTTAAATGATTTAATTTACATAATGTTTAGATAAAAAATGAATTAAGAAAGGAACACGTACAGTCTAATATAAACATTTATCAAGTGCCAGGTATACTGTATGTCTAATACAATGGTTCTGCTTTCACTGAGTTTATATTAGAGTAGAAAGGATAAGCCTTCTGCACAGTTCTAAAACAAGGTACACACTGAGAAATACTATAGAACCAAGGAGGAAAGAAGAGATGTTGGGGAGAAATCTGGGAAGGCTTTAAGAAGAATCTAGCATAGGGAAAAGAATTAATTCTACCTGATCCAGCCCATATTGTTTTCAACCCTCTGGGCAATTAGGCATTTACTGAAAAGCCTGGCACCAGACAGACCAAGGCTCTGTGACCTTGAGCAAATCACTCTCATATTAGTCTCATTCCTCATATATAAAGTGAGTATTATATGAAATACCTGGCAGGACTGTTCAGGAAATTAAGTATGAATGATTTATATATTTTTGTAAGCAAATTTATATACTATATATATACATATATATATATGTTTTATCTACTTATGTATACTTAAATATATACACTTAAGTATAGGTAAATACTTACATATTTTATATATAAATGTAAATATTTACATATAATAAATTGTATGTATATATATATATATATATATATATATAAATGTACATATTTTATACTTATATAAAATACATGTATATATGAAAATCACAATGCCGGACACTGAAAGGATGCTCAGGAGGAGGTTAGTTATTACAAAATCTACTAAATGCTGAATCCTATGTCAGGTTAAGAGTGCCTCTGCGTCTGGACACTGCATGGCATGCTGTCTAACTGCTTTTATTTTCCCAAGATCATAAAAGAGCAAGTGCCATGTGATTTGCTTCTTATCCCCCCACAAGGAGAATAAAACACACACACAGTAACAAAATTGTACAATCACTAATAGAGGAAACAGTAAGACTCAGAAAATACATGGTGTTTACAATAAAAACATAAAAAATTGAGTTCATAAAGTATAGAAGAAAAAAGTTGCTAAATATAAGATTCAGGCAATCTGCATTGACTGATCAATCTTTTACTGAGGTTCCACTAAGTGCAAACTAAGCCCCTTAATACTATGCTAAGCCCCAAGGAGATGTCAAAACAATACGCCAGGGGTTGTCTTTATTATAGCTGGCTGCAGCCCTATGAGTCTTAACTCTGAAGGGATTACGGAAGTTTCAACCATTTGCCTAGAGTTTTCTTAACATTTGTGGACTCCACAGCAGTGGTTCTCAAAGTGTGATCCACAGATGTCCTCAAGACCCTTTCAAAGAGTCTGCAAGGTCAAATTATTTTTGTACTAATTATAAGGCATTATTTGCTTTTTTTTCACTATGGTGACATTTAAAATGATGGTGCAAACCCAGTATTGGGTTAAACTGCTGACTTTAGCAAAAATCAAAGCACTGCCACCAAAATGTATTGCCAGTCACTGTATTCATCACTGCCATACACTCCAGGAAAAAAAAAAAAAAGCCATTTTACCTTAAGAACGTCTTTGATCAAGCAGTAAGATTTACTAATTTTATTAAATCTCAATGTCTGACTACACAACTTTTTAATATTTTGTGTGACAAAATGGAAAATGCATTTAAACACATTTCTGTACACTGTCTCCAGGAAACACACTTTAAGCCACTGTTTGAGTTAGCAGTAGGCTAAACTATCAGATTTTTTCATGGACTACTATTTTACTTGAAAGAACAACAGAAAATTATGGTTATTCAGGCTTGGATGTTTGACAATTATTTCCTTGAAAATGAACAAAGTGAGAATGTCATGATTTCAAGGAAAACAACTAGCAGTACATGTTGCCAGTGACAAAATTTAAGCCTTTAACAAAAATTAGAATTTTGGAAAATTTTTATCTGTTGCTGTGAGCTTCACACCTTCCCAGGAGGTGTTTCCCAGGAGATTAGCAGTGAGATTAAGAAAGTTGATTTGGATTTTTATGATGAAATGTGTCCACATCTGGAAAATTTACATAAATTGTTAAACCAGTGTTTTTCACATGAACAAAACATGATGTTATAAAATGATTCATGGGTAAAAGACCCATGCAAACTGTTAAGATAGACTGGGGGATTTCAATGGAACAGAGTATGAAAAATTCATTGATATGGTTTCAGATTAGGTATTAAGAACTGATACAGCATCAAAAAGGAATATATGCAATTACTTGAACTATTAAAATTCCCCTTTTTCCATAGATATCTATGTATAGAGGCCAGATTTTCTTCATATACTTCAGCCCAAACAACATACTGAAACAAATATGCAGATGCAGATATATGCAGATATGAAAATTCAGTTGTTGGGGCGCCTGGGTGGCGCAGTCAGGTAAGTGTCCGACTTCAGCCAGGTCACGATCTCGCGGTCCGTGAGTTCGAGCCCCGCGTCAGGCTCTGGGCTGATGGCTCAGAGCCTGGAGCGTGTTTCCGATTCTGTGTCTCCCTCTCTCTATGCCCCTCCCCCGTTCATGCTCTGTCTCTCTCTGTCCCAAAAATGAATAAACGTTGAAAAAAAAAAAATTAAAAAAAAAAAAAAAGAAAATTCAGTTGTCTTTTATGAAGCCAGACATTAAGGAGAGCTGCAAAAATACAAAACAATGTCACTCTTCTCACAAAGGTTTTGTTTTGAAACTACACATTTAAAAAAAAAATTTTTAACGCTTATTTATTTTTGAGAGAGAGAGAGAGAGAGAGAGAGAGAGACCGAGAGAGACAGAGTGCGAGCAGGAGGTGGGGCAGAGAGAGAGGGGGAGACAGAATCCAAAGCAGGCTCCCGGCTCCGAGCTGTTAGCACAGAGCCCAACACGGGGATAGAACCCATGAACCATGAGATCTTGACCTGAGCTGAATGAAGTCAGACACGAAACCGACTGAGCCACCCAGGCGCCCCAGAAACTACAGACATTTTTATAGTTATTTTTATTTTAAAACATTATTTGTTGCTGTGTAATAGGTTATTTTTATTTTAAATGAATTAATACATATTTTTAAATTTCTCTGTTTTAATTTCTATTACAGTGAAAGGTAACAACCCACATAAACAAAAGCTCTTGGGAACCTCAATAATTTTTACAAATGTCAATTTTGTGTGTGTGGCAAGAGATCTCAGAGATCCTGATTTTGTTGTTTTAGTTGGTGTAATTTTGTTTTTATGGAAAAGTATAGAAATTGAAGTAACATATAGCATAGTCAAAACTTGAATCTGGATCCCCTGACTTCAATTTTACATTCATTCTACACCATAATTCCTTATTCATTAAGACAGTGGCTTAGAAACCCCTCATTGCATTCTTCCCAGTAGGCAGGAAATTAGACCAAATAATTACAGTAATAACAGTAACTGAAACTTGAATGTTATGTGCCACGTATTTTTAGACTCCTGCTTTCACTTAGTTCTCACAACAACTCAGTGGTATAGGTACAATTAATTACTTACCTACATTTTTCAGATGAGAAACAAGAGGTTAAACCACTTGCCAAAAATCACCCAGCTACTAAATGGCAAGGCTGGAATCTGAAAATAATACTTCTCTAACGAAGAGAGATATCAGGAAAAAAAGCTTTCTCATAACTGCCAATCAAAACATTTGTGTGGTCATCAGCAGTGGCATTTATGAGAATAAAGGACCTGACACTTTGGCCCAGTATACCTTCAGATACAGACAAAACAAAATACTAGCCTGGAGTATGGCCACACAAATTTAGTTCTACACAGAGAATGGCAAGAAAACAAGCAAATAGGGAAATGTACTAGATATAACCAGGCTGCCTCTCTTCCTTACCCATCCATCCAGCATCTCTACCATCACCCATTAAAAAGAAGTGACAGGAGTCAAGGGTGAAGGATTCGTCACTGACATACAGCTGGGGCAGTGAAAAGTCTTGGCAGGTGTTCTCTAAGCTGTAACTCCTCTTCTATGCAAACAAACCCCTAAGCTGAGTCCTCCTGGCTTTATCACACGGAGCCTTGACAAGAGCCATCATTAGTGTCCAAACTCCACTTTCTCCAGGCTGATGACATGTGTCAGGCCTTGATTCCTGGTGCCATTCCTGCCTGCCAACTCAGGAAAGGCTCCTGTAATGCCTTTGGCTTTTCTGAAATACCTCAAGTCACAAGACAGCAGCTGACATCAACTCCCTCCAGAGAACGGACACTTGGCCAGGAGCCCAAGCTGAAGTGAATATGGAGGTTCTTGATCTTTATTGAAATCACTCCTACCTTCTCACTGGCAATTAAAATAAATTCCTCCCCTGAGAGCAGCCAGAGGTTCTGCAAGCCTCTTCCATCCAGTGGTAGTCACCTTTGATTAGAGAAAAGTGTTAAAGTGTAGCAGCAGCTGATAAATGTCAGAGCCTGAAGGGCCTTCACAGACTTTTGATCACTTACAGCTATTCTTCATTTCAAACCATGGACAGTTTTTATGCCAACACCACTCAGCATCGCTTACTTAGTCAAATACTTCAGGTCAGGATGCCCAATTCAAGTCAATGGTCCATTTGCACTACTTCTGGGTACATCCCTAAGGCTAAGATGTTTGACCTACCAGGCAGATAGACTTGGAAGTACTTTTCAGATGGCCAATAGGACACTGGGAAACTTCTACAAAAAGCATGCTTTTTCATGATGGAGAGGCAGTGTGTTCTAAGTAAACACACATGCGTGCCCACACACATGCCCGTTGTATGACTCTGTCTTCAATTCCCTTCTAAATCCATTTCCTCATCTATTAAATCTTAGCCTAAATCAGAGACTCCCAAATGTCCACGAAATGTCTATATCAGAATCCCCTAGGGGCTTCTGAAAACTATAAAACCCATTCCTAGAGGATTTGATTTACTAAGTATAGGACAATGCCTAGGAATCTGCATTATTAGCAATTCACTTTTCCCACCATCATACTTTTAATTCTGATGCAAAGTCAGATTTGGAAATCATTACTAAATGACCTCTAAAACTCCTGATAGCTTCAAAAGTTGTAAAACTAGGCGAGCCTGGGTGGCTCAGTCAGTTAAGGTCCGATTTCGGCTCAGATCATCATCTCGTGGTTCGTGGGTTCGAGCCCAGTATTGGGCTCCACACTGGCAGTGCAGAGCCTGCTTGGGATTCTCACTCTCTCCTCTCTCTCTGCCCCTCCCCTGCTCATGCTTTCACTCTCTCTCAAAATAAATGAATAAAAACTTTTTTAAAAAGTTATAGGGGCACCTGGGTAGCTCAATCAGGTAAGCAGCTGACTACGGCCCAGGTGATGAGTTCACAGTTCCTGAGTTCAGGCCCTAGGGCTGGGGTCTTCCAAAGCTGAAAGATGTGAGTTTTCAGATTAAAAGGGCATGCTGTAAAAAAAAAATTAGGAAAAAAAAAAAAGCCGGCGGGGGGGGGGGGGGGGGGGGGGGACCTGGGTAGCTCAGTCGTTTGAGCATCCGACTTCAGCTCAGGTCATGATCTTGCGGTTGTGAGTTAGAGCCCCGCGTCGGGCTCTGTGCTGACAGCTCAGAGCCTGGAGCCTGTTTCAGATTCTGTGTCTCCTTCTCTCTCTGCCCATCCCCCACTTGTGCTCTGTCTCTGTCTCTCTCTCTCTCTCTCTCTCTCAAAAATAAACATTAAAAAAATTTTTTTAAGTTATAAAACTATAGATTGGAACTTATTTTCTATTCTTTCATCCCAGGATTTTTCCCCTACCCAGATTAGCATTCCCACACAAACATCAGGATTGTCCAATTTTAAGTTAGCAATGGAGAAATAAGTCTAAATCCAGTATGTCAAGTATTAATAACTTATCCAACCTACACAATACTATTTCATTTAGGAAAGTATGAGGTAGATGTACCTCATCTACCTCAGCTTTTCTAGAAAATACACATTCAAAAATAAAGCTTTTAAGACACATACTTTGCAAAGATTCAACAATTTGCTGGAAATAGCCAAGAAAATCAACATTCAAAGATCATTTGCCTAAATGCTATAAATGAATAAAGTTGGTTGTAGAATGAATATGTCTAGTTACCTATAACTTATGATGTCTTAACACAAAGTTATCATCTACCTGAGATAATACTAAACTTTGTAAGAACAGAGGTCAAGTTTTTAAAGCATACATAGTGTCATATGATTAAATTTAACCCAATAAACTAAAATAGGTCAGAAGAAGAAATACATAATCTTATATTACTGATAGATCATCAGGATTTCATCACTGTAAAAAAAAAAGGAAAGATTGAGTCTTTCTTTGATCACTGTTCTTATTTACTTCATTAACTGGTTATTGCAAAAACACATGCCTCTTGGCTCTCAAGGACTTTTAAAGTCCCTGCCAACACTTTTCACACAGTGGAATAAAACCTAAGATTCTTTCCAGCTCATTCCTTAATGCCCATGAATATTAACTACTGTATGATTTTGATTCCCATATCTCTTATGACTTTATATTCCTAACTCAATGTACTTATTCAGTTTAGTTGAACAACAATCCTTGGTAGAGTTACTTAGAAGAGTTGTTCACAGATTATAGATATCCTATGAATTAAACTACCATGGAAAAATGAAGTCCTGCTTCCTGTGGGTTTGCAAAGTAATCTTGAATAGTAATAACTCAAACACATTAAGTCACTGCAACTAAGGGATGGAGAATTCAGGTGGCCCTTAGAATATTTTGATAGGTTTTAAAGTACATGTCCCATTTGAAAAGAAATATTGCCAGGACACCTGAGTGGCTCAGTGGGGTAAGCATCTGACTCTTGGTTTTGGCTCAGGTCATGATCTCATGGTTCGGAAATTCGAGCCCCACGTCAGGCTCTACACTGCCAGAATCCTACTTGGGGGCGGGGTGGGGAGGGGGCAGGGGTGGCGGCGCCTGGGTAGCTCAGTCGATTAAGCATCCAACTTCAGTTCAGGTCATGATCTCATGGTCCATTAGTTTAAGCCTCATTTGGGCTCTATGCTGACAGCTCAGAGCCTGGAGCCTGCTTCAGATTCTGTGTCTCCCCCTCTCTGCCCCTCCCCTGCTCACACTCTGGCCTGCCGGCCCTCCCTCTCTCTCTCAGAAATAAATGTTAAAAAAAAAAAAAGGAATCCTGCTGGGGAGTCTCTCTCTCCCTTCTCTCTGCCCCTCCCTTGCTTGTGCTCTGTCTCTCAAAGTAAATAAACTTCAAAAAAAATTAAAAATATTAAAAAAAAAAGAAATATTGCCTTTTGGCAGTAGGCTAATTTGCTATTTCAGTGAGGTGGCCTGCCCACCTCTTGTCTTCCAGACTCATCTAAAATATCTGAAATACCCTGATATAAAGTTGTCATGTCAAAAAGTAAAATGTTCCAAGCCACTGAGTTTAAATTTCTCTTTATACTTCTCAACTCTCTGATAAAACCTCAAACAGGCTAAATATAAGAATGATCAATAATTCCATACACAACCGCAATATTTGGTGCACCCTTTTTTCCCCCTCCCTAACATTCAAATAAAAACTCTGGATCTAGCAGTCTCCTTTGTAAGCACTGACTTGAAACAACACATTCTTTCAGCCTAATTTAAGGCCAGAATTAGTAGTCTTAGTGCTGAGATAAGATCCAAACTAAACAGTTGCTGGAGGAATGGGGAGAGGTGTCGAACTGTTGCAAAGTAAATTAAGTTCATTCAAATATTTGTATTAATTTCTCATCTGGCAACTTCTTTTAGAAATTCTAATTGTATAAGCACAGATTTACTAATTACTGGTTGGAATCCGCAATTAATACAGAAACTGATGAAGCCTAATAACTACTTTTCCAGAGACCATCATTGTCCAGTAATCATTATCCAGTTACATCACATAGATTATGATATAGAGAAAGATGTGACTAGATGTGACTAGAAAGATGTGACTAGTTGCAGTACTGCTAGCAAGCAGTCACTTCTAGTAAAACGGAGATCTAAACTTCCAAAAGCATCAACATTACATCAGTGGCAAGACTAGATTGCAAAATCTTGGTCTAGACCTCTAGTCAGGATTTTTTTAAGTTTATTTATTTATTTTTGAGAAAAAGAGAAAGCAGAGGAGGGGCAGAGAGAGAGAGAGAAACAGAGAATCCCAAGCAGGTTCTGTGCCATCAGTGCAAAGCCCGACATGGGGCTCTAACCCACAAACCATGAAATCATGACTCAAGCTGAAATCAAGAGTTGGATGCCCAACCAACTGAGCCACACAGGTGCCCCTATGGTCAGATTTCTTTTTTAAAAAAAATTTTTTTTTCAACGTTTATTTATTTTTGGGACAGAGAGAGACAGAGCATGAACAGGGGAGGGGCAGAGAGAGAGGGAGACACAGAATCGGAAACAGGCTCCAGGCTCTGAGCCATCAGCCCATAGCCCGACGCGGGGCTCGAACTCACGGACCGCAAGATCGTGACCTGGCTGAAGTCGGACGCTTAACCGACTGCGCCACCCAGGCGCCCCCTCTATGGTCAGATTTCTTAACCTGAAGTTCATGGGGAGGCTATAGATGGGTTCTTGGATTCCAAAACTGAAACTGCTTTCAAAATTTTGTGTTTATATGCATATATTTAGGGAGAGAAACTACAGCCTTTCAGAAAGTTTTTAACTATATTATCTAATTTAATCTTCACAAGCAATATGTAGTATTACTATACTATTATTCTTATTTTAACAGATTGAGGAAATTGAAGCTCATGGGAGATCAAAAAAAACTTTAAGGTCACAAAGGAAGTGGCAGAGGATTATTTTAAAAAAATGTCTTTGAAACACACATATACAGATACATATACAATGCAATAAGCTATTCGGAAAGTATTTTAACTGTAAAATAAGGGTTTTACATTAGTGTATATGGACTTAAAACCAAATTATGGATAAAATATGCAATTTTATTTGCATATTTGTAATATGAAAATAATTGTAAATGATTTTAAGAATTCAAATCATTTTGAAAAAACATATATAAAAACACATAAATTATAATATGTGTCATGTGTTGTTTTATACACCTGATATATATTACCTCATTTAGTTCTCACAATAAACCAACGCGTAGATACTGTCATTATCCCCATTTTATGGATAAGGAAACAGAGAAACAGAGTGGTTAAGTAATTTGCCCAAGGTCACACAGCTATTAAGCTGCAAAGTTAAGATTCTGGATCCAAATCTGTACTCTACTATGCTATATTACTTCTCCAAACACTCAATATGTGAAAAAATTAAATTATGGTCACTCTAAAGGAAAAAAAGAGAAAGCCAAAAAAGAATTGAATTTGGAAAAGTCTATCATGATAAGGTATTTAATCTATTCTATTTTAGCACATATGAACCAAGAGCAATGAGAAAAGAGAAATCTAGAAACTACTACATTCACGTTACTTTCACATGAACAAGCTCATTTGATTTTCACAGCTGTGTGCACAGGAAGGGCAAGTGCTATTTGTCCCGCATCTTAAGTATGAGTTAGCTGATCCTGAGAGATTAATCTCACCACTCATCATTACCTGACCTTTCCTGCTTCTACGACTTCCTGTGCAATCTTTCCTCTATTGGAATCTTTCCTTCTCTGTCTAGCAAAAATTCAACTGTATCTTTGAGGTCCAGATCAGATGTGACCCTCAGATATCTATCTTTCCTAGCACTTTGGGGCACAATTAACCCTTTTCTCTATTCTCCCTCAACATGATTCATATCATTCCACCAGCACAGCAATCATCCTCTTTGTCATCAGCTGTGTCTACATCTAGTTCCCTGGGCAGACCCTGGGCTCCACGATGGCAAGAGCTAATCGGAGGAGAAAGAATCCTAGGATTTCACCACCAAATTAGCAAAAGGATGAAGGAGAACATTAGCAGTTAGTTCGGCTAAGAGGAACACAGATTCACAGTGACAAGCTGTTGTCATCTTTATAACTTAAGAATTTGTCCTCAAAGTTAGTAGCAATTCTGCCAAACACTTCCAGAGATGCTCCCTGTGTAACCCGTGGGAAGTGTCTGGACAGACAGACACCTGAGACTGTGACTCCTCTGCTATGCTACTAATCCCTCAAATATATCGTTTTATTGAGTTTATGCTTCTTGTTTCTTTCAAGTATATCAAGAGGCCTCAAGAGGACTATGAAAACAATTACATCTCTAAGTTGGAGCAATGTGGGTTTCAGTATTTCGTAGTACCTCTGGAAAAGGAAAGAAGGTAAGTCAAACAGTAAAGGATGGCATGGTGAGTTTTGACCAACTCAAAACCAATGTAAATCAAGAATGAAATAGACCGGTTTATTAAATTTGTAGTTTCTATCACTCTCGGCTAATTTTAGCCTTAACTTTTTTTTTTTTTTTTTAACTCTTAAGCTTTATCCTTGCATTAAGTATATAAACACCTTAGCAAACTCATTTAAAAGACCCAATGTGTGCCTCAAACTTGCCTGATGGTAAAAACTAAAATTAAGGACTTAAAGCAAATTAAAGGAGTGAGGATAATGGTGGCCTTTCTTGCCATGAAAATTACCTCAAATACAGTGGGAAACACCCCTATGTCATTCTAGAAACCTACCTTTCACGCTGCTCTAGTTTTTCAAGTCTATGAAAAGCATTCTTCTTAGAATGCCATGAATTTGAGCAATGGTATTTTGTAGACATCTAATGGCTTGGAGCAGCAGAAGTCAGTATTTTTTAAAAGTCTGAACATTTGTCCAAATGGTATAAGGCATTGACATCTCTTCAAACTATCAGATCAAGAGGAAGACTGTTTAAACACATTAAAGAGTTTTTAAACTACTACACAGTAACAGTTGCTTGATTTTTGTTTTCATTTGTATACAATTCACTGTCATAACACTGAGAACTCAACAAAGCTGGCTAACTGGAGTGTTTTGACAGAGGGTGAAATAATTAAATTGACATAGAATGTAAACAGTTTACATTCATACCAAATTCTCAGTGGTTGATTTTTTTTTTAATGTGTACCACTTGGCTGCTCTAAAAATGAATTTGAGAAGAGTCAATCTTTAATACTTAAATCTAAAGCAAATGACAATAACTATCCCTGATTAAAGATTAACCTTAATTCAGCCAGCAGTTCTGTAAGCCCTTCTACTGAGCACTCCTAGATCCCTCCCATTAGAAACCCCGCATTCTGAAAAGTTGCATATAATTAATTCATGCTCCAGATTTTTAATCAAGGACATTCAGTAGCCAATAAAAAATAACTAGTATGTCTATAATGTACCAATACTCTTCATGCCAAAAGCAAAGACACCTGACATTTTAGTTAACTCTCTGTGACCTTACTGAAGAGAAATGCAGGCTTTCTACTAGGTAATGGAGTTTTTGTTTATTTTTTGTTTTTTCAATATGGAAAATCACTTGTAGACAATCACTGAACCTCTGTGGTAACTCAGCAATCCAGGATCTCAACTAGAAAGATCACCAGCTATTAAGGTCAATTTTTTTCATCGTCCTCTATGAAATATTTCACCTACAGACCCACCTACTATTAATACAAGTAAATAAGGAGAAAATGTTTACTTATTTGACTTAGCTCTCACTGAAGATGTTACCCCCCGATACACAACAGTAAGTTTTGTGGTGGACAAGGAAGGAGGTGATCTGATCAATGAATGAGCTTTGCATTCAAAAAATCCAACATTCAAGTTCTGGCTTATAACCTTAACTCCTGGCTATGTAACTTTGGGCAAATCATTTCATTTCTCAACTCAGTTTTTTCATGAGGTACAAGTGGGTTGTTGAGAGTTTAATGAGATAAAAATATACAAATCCCAGCATATAACAGAGTCCACAATGTATGTTAATTTCTTTCTTACCCATACCCTTTAATAATGAACCTACTATAAAAATGAGGTACTCGACATTTTCAGAATTAAAAAATAATACCATTCAAAGCCATTTTCTCAGCCATCCACTGGAGTCGGCTTGCATAAACAACTGCAGCCTCGCCAGTTCATTAAGTTCATTAGCCCTCTGCTGTACACAAACTGATTTCATAATTTAAATACTCTCAACCTGAAATCTGGAAAAGAATATGAGAGCCTCTATCAGCAGTCATCTCACTGCTTAATGGCTCCTGGAACATGGGCCCAGGCTGAAGAAGGGCTGACAGGGCCAGAACCCAGCCTTCAGAGGACTCCAAGGAACATTCAACGCTGTCGGTGAGTTTGGGATTTGAAAAAACCACCGACCGTTGACTGTACCTTGGGGTCTTTACAAACAGCACTACATTTCCTGAAGCAAGGGAGCAGGCTGTACCTTCACATGTCACATAAGATCACCAGAACCAGTCCTGCTGCCTGTCCCCCAAAGGTGATCCAGTGAATTTTTTAAGAGCTCCTATTTCTATTATCCACTGTTCCTTGCTTTTTGTTGTGTTTTTGACAAATAAGTGCTTCATTTCAATAAGATAAGGAGAACTCCATGATAATACCTAACGTATTTAAAAATGCCTCCTAGAAATATGCCACCCTGGTGAGAAATAGGATTAGCAAGGAAAGACATTAAAAATATGTATTTCGGTTTGGAGCCACATTCAATTAAGTATTTTACACCCATTTCTTCCACATCCCCTTAAAACTTTTATTAAGGGCAAGAGAAGGATTTACTAAGCAAAAATAGCACAAAACTATCTAATATCTGCACAGCTCTTATCACATCCTACCTCCAATTACAGTTAATGTGGTTAAGTTTTGACAGCCCTGTTAGAACATGAGCTGTTTGAAAGCAACTATTGCTTCACTATTTCTTTCCACACATGTGCTTATTTAAGTATTTGTTTGTTAAATTCAAGTAAAAAAAAAAAAAAAAAAAAAAAGGTCTGGAGTCAGAGATCTGGGATGAATCTTGGTTAGACTTCCTAACTAAGCTCTGTGACCACAGGCAAGTATCTGAGTCTGTTTTCTCGTGTATAAAATGGGAAATAAGAACACTTACCTCATGAAGTTTTGAGATTCAATGAGATAAAATATAAAGTGCTTTCTACCATTCCTAGCACACAGCAAATACTCAATATATGTAAGCTACTATTATTATTTAACCCCAAACGTAACCTGTGCTAATTTACCTTGAAAAGCACTATTTCTCAGTTCAAAACAGAAGGAAAAGCCAGGACCCTCAACTCTTGTTTACATCTACAAGGTATGCAAGCACTGCCCTTGTGGTCATAGAGCTACCTGTTAGCTTCTCCAAGGGCTCCTTCCATTCTCTGAAACAGTTTCTCATCTTTAAGGACCTCCCAGCTCTAGTATCAATGTTATCTATAACCATGTGGGCCCTCGACCACTGGTTACTGAGAGAGATGCCAGACACAGAACTCAAAGAACCCGTGTGGAAAAGAAGAGCCAGGAATTCGGGAGTGCCAAGGCAACTCCACCAAATGGAAACACTGATGGCTGCACTCAACATTCATTGCTGTCGGTGGGTTTGAGTCTGAATCAACTCACTGATCAATGAATGCAAACTGCGGACCAAACAACCTAAGGGAAGCAAAAGCAGAGAGTCACTTGAGTGCATCAGCTACTGTGCTGGGTGGATGCTGCTGCGGTCTCCAATACACTGGTTAAAGCCTCTCTTACTCTCTTTGGTTCTATTATGGAATAAGCACTCTAAATTCCTAGAATTCTTCTTTTTCTTTTTTTTTTTTTAATGTTCTAGAGTTAAATGATATTTTATAGGAAGAACAAACTGTATACCTTGACATACCATATTAAAAAATTAATGCTTTCATAATTTTTTAAATTAAAAAAAATCACATACTCATTATTTAAAATTCAAATATTGAGGGGTACCTGGGTGGCTCACTCAGCTAAGCGTCCGACTTTAGCTCAGGTCATGATCTTGTGGTTCATGGGTTCAAGCCCCGCATCAGGCCCTGTGATGACAGCTTGGAGCCTGGAGCCTGCTCCAGATTCTGTGTCTCCCTCTCTCTCTGCTCCTTCCCTGCTCATGTTCTGTCTCTCTCATAAATAAATAAACATTAAAAAAAAATTTATGGGAATGCCTGGGTGGCTCAGTCAGTTAAGAGTCTGACTTCAGCTCACGTCATCATCTCATGGTTCGTGAGTTCGAGCCCTACATCGAGCTCCGTGCTGACAGTGTGGAGTCTGCCTGGGATTTTCTCTTTCTCTCTCTCTCTCTCTCTTACTCTCTCTCTCAAAACAAATAAATAAACTTAAAAAAAAAAAAAAAGAAAGAAATATATGAAGTAAAAACTGAAAATCCCTTTCCTTATGATCTTTCTTTTCCTCAGTGGAAATCACTGATAAATATAATAAACAGTAAGTTTAATAACTTGTTATAATCAATATAATAAACTTGTTATTTATATTAGTATTATTAATAAATAAATATCATAAACTAATCACTTATTTTATGACCTGTGAGACGTTTACCCATATACACACAAACAGATATATATTGGGATTTTTGGGGGGTGGCTTAAACAAAAACAAGCTGATTTTATATTTACTGCTGTACAATCTGTTTTACTCAGCTATACTAGACCGCTATTGTAGATAGCCTTCTGAAACAATCTTGCTATATATATTGTATTGGTTCTTTTTTAAATGACCATATAGTATGCCTTAGCATGAATACCCTGGTTTTCTTATTCAAATGCACTTAATCTCTTTGACCAAAACTGTGAGACCCATTCACTGTGACCTTTGCAAACCACGTCCCTCAAACTAAGAGGGACTAAGAAAAAAACTAAGTGAAATGGGAAATGCACATTATTTTTAACAAAATGTAAAATGTGGTATCAATTTTCTGACTTCTATAACATGAGATGAGCCACTAAATCTTTCATGATAATGACAGGAAGACAAAGGCCTTGGTCATCAATAATTTAATCATATACTTAAGTCTGAGATAGGGAAAAACAGATTCTCATAGCAAAAGTCAAATTCAGTAAAGCATTAGGAAAACAGTCTTATCAAGTTAGCTTTCCAACTTTTTTTTCCTCAGGAATAGGAAGGAAGTAGAAGTACAAATACAATGAGCCAAGAACTAAAAAGAGAATCAAAGCCAAGAGAAAGATGCAAAAAATGCCAAGAATTCAGGAAGAATATGGCGTTCAGGCCAGTGTTTCCCAACCTAGTTGTCACGTACCAGAATCACCTAGATCAGCTGCTGTGAAAAATGCAGATTCCTGAGTTCTACCCTAGACCAGATGTAGGGTCCCAGAATCTGTATTTTATTATAACAAGCATTCTAGGCATTATTTTTCAACAACCAATTATTTCCAAATTTTCTGAAAAAATCAGAAAAGAATGTCCTACATGTTCTTTGAAAAATGTACAAGTATGAACAAGTATGCCACTTATTTACCTAGAGGATAGTCTAAATATGCCAATAAAAAAAAATAACATATTTCAGCCACCAAAATCTGCAGTTTCTCTTAGATAAAACTAAATGCTACAGGAAGGCAAACAACTGTGGGAGTTTAAGGGTATTTTTCAGAGTGAAGACTGTAAATAAATACTTGCAATAGAAAAAAATATGTGGCATGTACAGGGAACACTGAGCAGAACAGCTCTGAGACTGTGTGAGGGAAATCATGAGGAGTAGTCCTGGAAAGGCAAAGAACAAATTACGTAAGACCTTGTGAGCCAGGGGGAAACATGCAGAATTAGTGAAACAGAGAGCCACTTTAAAGTGCTGAGCTCCAAAAAGAGATAACGAAAGCAAGGTTTTGGGAAGACTGACCAAGCATATGAAATGGGAAGAAGAGAAGAGAGATGTGAAAGAGACAAAAAGAGAGAAAGAGAGGAAAAAAATCTCTTGTAGAAATAAATAAGCTGAGCTAAATCTGAGGCAGCAGGAGTGGAAGGAATAGAAAGGATATCTTCAAAAGGCTTTTTGCTTTTGTTTTTGTTGTTCAAAATAGATTTCTTTTTAGTACGATGTAGTCACTGAAAATTTTATACAAAAGAGAAACTAGTTGCCTCCCCCATCATTCTGTTCAGTGTATATCTTCCCAGGTATTTCAGAGATATTGAAAATACATGTATTTGTATTTAGAGAAAATACTACAAATTATATATACCTTTTTTCACTTAAAATATTGTGGCCATCTTTCCAGGTCAATAGACCAGATCCACCTTCCAAGGAATTGGCTCAAACAGAAAAGATAGCAAGGAGTCAAAAATGGTGCCTTTCTTGACTAGATTAAGAGCCTGGAGTGCATTAAGAAATGAGCAATTTCAAAATGGAAAAAAGAGAAAGTTCATTTTCTGAAAAGAGGATGCGTATTTGTGATTTACAAACATAGAGCTAAAAGTGAATGAGCTAAGTACAGGAAGAAAAAAAATTTTCTTTTATTGAACACAGTTATTGGACGCATACTATGCACCTGGACTGCAAAAGAAGCCAGATGTGAAGAAAACAAAGCATGTAGTGAAAATAGTGGACCAAATTCTAATGAACAAATAATTTTAAGTGTGAAAAGGTCTGCAAAAGGAAAATCAAAGTTCTATAGGAGCAAATAATAGAAGGGACTAATCCAGTCTTGGGTGTGAGAAAGGCCTGGGAAAGGATCTCAAGAAAGTGACATTTAAGTGAAGACTTGAAGGATAAACATAATGACCTGGGTAAGAGAGGTGGGGTGAGCATTCTGAGCAAAGGGAACAAATGGCACATAGGCAGGCTAAAGGCATAGTGCCTGCACAAAACTGGAAGTGTGGCTGTAACACACAGAAGATGGAAAAGAGGTCTGGAGATAAGGCTGGAGAAGGCAGGAATTTAAAAAGTTACTGACAATCCTGCAGAGAACAATTCTGGAGTGATAGTCACGGAAGAAAATAAGATTTCTGGAAAGTAGTAGTGAAGAGCTGGAGCTATTTAAATAAGGTTAAAATTCCAGCTACATTACTTATCAACTATGTGAACTTGGACAAGTTACTTACCTTTAAGTCTGTTTCATCTGTAAATAGAAGATAATAATGATAGTATTTGTTTCACAAGGCTACTTGAGGAGTAAGAATACGTGTAAAATACTTCACCAAGAGTCTGACACAAAATACAAGCAAACACTGGCTGACAGGAAGTAAAAAAACAGCCTGGAAGTTCAGACAGACTGGAAGCAAAAATGTTAACAATTGAAATCACTAAGTTGTAGAATTAGAGGTGATTTTTATGTTTATCATTTATAACTCGTCTATGCCTTCCCAGTGTTTAGCAATAAGCATAAAACTATTCCAACAATTAAGAAAAATTACTTTTAAATGTCTTTTTTTAAAAGCAAAGATTTCTTTTAGATGCAAGCTACCTATGTTTGGCTGAAAAGCAGATGGAAGAATCCACAGTGGAAAAGGAAGAAAAGATGGACTATTTTTATCAAGAAAGGGAACCTGTAGAAAGTTCAGCTGCAAAGACAGTAGAAAGTGACAGGCTCCAGGTCCCTGGTGGATGTGGTCACTTTGGAGGGGAGCAGCTTCAGAGAATGAAAACAATGAAGGAAATTCCAGCCTACTCCTGTTCTCTCAGGCTGTATCTCAATAGGATCCAACTGGACCTTGTGATCCTGGATCTTGGCTGGCAAGCAACCTGGCATGGAATAGACACTCAGTAAATGTTTGTCAAATGAATTTCCTTATGATTTCTGGCAGTTATATTTATAACACAGGAAGTGATCTACTCCTTGAACCAAGCACTGGATATCTTCAAACCATCTGTGCCGTGAATTATAGTTCCAACTCAAGTATAATTTTAGTAACTACCAGATATCAGGTTTGCTCTTATTATACTTGCTATAAAACCCCTGAACTGATAACTTTGGTCCAACTTCCCCTCCTTTGTTTAGACTAACTGGATCTACTGAAAACATGTGTGACCAGTCAAAATCACATGCTCCTTCTGCTCCTCTTCCCAGTAAACAGTTGAGGCAAAACAGCAGAGTATAAAAGAAGTGGTTTAGGATATAGAGTCAGAGTAAGTTCAACTCTGCCATAGTTCTGTGCTCTTGGACAAGTGAGTCACCCTGTAAGCCTTCCTTCTATGTAAACGGGGACTAAGGATACCTCTACTATTTCACAGGGTTATTGTAAGGCCTCAGCAAAAACAAAAAACAAAACAACAACAACAACAAAAACAATGAAAAGTACACTGCCAAAGGCACATGACAATACAGCCAAAGCATCCTAGTATGTGATGGAACCACTCAATGGGCTCTCCTCTTTCAAAAGGCAAGATACCCTCATTCCCCATACTCTCACCTATTTGTCAATCAGCAGTACATATTTGCAAGATGTCTAGCTGGGGTTGATCTATAACCTGGGGCTGAGAGAAAGCATTTTTGTGTATGTTAAGTGTCTTCTGCCTAGATGGTCCATCAGCGCCACACTCCAACTTGAGTCAGTCCTCCCAAAGAGAAAGTTCTTTCCAATGGACTTTCGTGAGGCAAGGCACAGGGTAACGCCCTGGGAGCAGGGAGCGTCTAGGTTTCCAAGTGAAAGATTAATAGGAGACATCACAAATCAACAGGACATCACCTGACAAACTTAGAACCATTTTACCCAAAACAAACAACAAAAACACACTATCGTACCCCAAAGTCTCCTCCTTTACCTCCTTCCAACCAATCTTAGGTACTTTTCTACAGCTTTATTTAGGTCTAATTACATACCATAAAATGAACTCACTGTAAATGTACAATCCAATGACTTCTATTCATTTAGAGTTGTGCAACTATCACTGCAATCCAAGTTTAGAACTTTCATCACTCTAAAACTCCCCTTAAACCTGTTTCCAATCAATCTCCACTCCTACCTGTAGCCCAACCATTGATCCACTTTCTGTCTCTATAAATTTGCCTTTTCTAGACATTTCACATAAATTGAATCATATAATATGTAGTCTTTTAAGTTTGGCCTCATTCACTTAGAATAACGTTTCTGAAGTTTATTCATGTTGTAGCATACATTAGTAGCTCATTCTTTTTTAGTGCTGAATAGCATTCCATTTTACGGATATTCCAGATTTTGTTTATCCCTTCACCATTTGATAGACATTTGAACTGTTTCCAGATTTTGGCTATTATAAATAACGCTATAGACATTCACATACAAGTCCTTGTGTGGACATAGGTTTTTATTTCTCTTGGGTAGACACCTAGGAGTGAAACTGCAGCATCATATGGTACGTTTATATTTATTAAATTACCAAATTAACTGCCAAAGTAACTGTACCATTTTACATTCTCATAGCAATGCAGTTTCCAGCTTCCATACATCCTTACCAACACATTTTTATAGTCTTTTTGACTATAGTCATTCCAGAAGGAATACAGTGGAAATTCACTGTGATTTTAATTTACATTTCCCTAATAACTAATTATGTTGAACAACTTTTTATGTGATAAAATGTTCAAGTCTTTTGTCTTATGTTTCTAATTCTTTGCTTTTATTGTGATAAAACATAACACAAAAATCTACAATTTTAAACATTTTTAAGTGTACAATTCAGTGGCATTAAATTTACAATGCTGTGCAAACGCCACCACTATCCATTTCCAGGATATTTTCATAATTCTTTTAAAAAAATTTTTTTACATTTATTTATTTTTGAGAGAGAGAGAGAGAGAGAGAGAGCGAGCGCGCGAGAGCGCACAAGGAAGGGGAGGGGCAGAAAGAGAAGGAGACAGAATCCGAAGCAGGCTCCAGAGGCGGGGCTCAAACTCACAAACAGCAAGATCATAACCTGAGCCCAAGTTGGACGCTTAACCAACTGAGCCACCCAGGTGCCCCAAGAGTATTTTCATAATTCTAAACAAAAACTCTACCTATTAAACATGAACTATCCATTCCACACCCCCTAGCAATCTATTCTTCAACCCACTTCCCCTTTTCTACTTTCTGTCTCTAGGAACTTGCCTATTCTAGTTATCCATGTAAGTGGAATCATACGACATTTTTTGTCCATTTTATAAAACTGGCTTGTCTTCTGAGTTGTAAGAGTTCTTTATTTATTTTAGACACTCCTTTATCAGATACACAAATTTTTCTCTCACTCTGTAGCTTGTCTTTTCATTTTCTCGTTAATGTCTTTTTAAAGGCAAAAGTTTTACACTTTAATGAAGTCAATTTATCAAATTTTTCTTTTTGTGACTTGTGTCATTGGTATCATGTACAGGAAGTGGTTGCCTAGCCCAAGTCACAAAAACATTCTTCAAGACATTTTGTAGTTTTAGATTTAGGTGTATGATCCACTTTGAGCTCATTTTTCTGTCTAGTATAAATTAAGGGCATAAGTTCTTCTTTTTGTTTTGCACATAGGTACCCAATTTTCCCAGCATTACTTGTTGGAAAAAACTACACTTTCCTCCACTGAATTGTCTTGGCACCTCTGTCAAAAATCAATTGACCACATATGTAAGGATTTATTTCTGAACTCTCAATCCAGTTCTAGTACCTATTCTTATACCAAAATATCACACTGCCTTGATTATTATTTTATACTAATTTTTGAAACCATATAATGAAATTCCTCCAACTTTGTGCTTTTTCAAAATTTTATTGGCTATTCTACTTTAATTCCTTTGCATTTCCACATAAATTATAAGATTAAATTTCTTCAAAGAAGTCAGCTGGGATTTTTTTAATTTTTTTTTAAAGAGCGATTACACTGAATCCAGACATCAATTTGGGGATAACTGTCATTTTAACATTTAGACTTGTAATCCATGAATATAGAATATCTCTCCATTTATTTAGGTCTTTTTAAACTTCTCTCAACAATATTTTATAGTTTTTAGTGTACAAATCTTATAATACTTTTGTTAAATTTATTCCTTATGTAGGTTAAGGTTGCACGATTTTTGATGCAATCATGAATGGAACTGATTTCTTACTTTCATTTCTGGATTGTTGCTAGTATACAAAACAAACAAAAAACTATTTCTGTATATTGATCTAGTATCCTGTGACCTTGCTTAAACTCAATTTGTTCTGGTTTTAGTTTTTTGTGAATTACTTAGGCATACAGGATTATGTCATATATGTATAAAAAATTTCCAATTTAGATGCCCCTCTACCCCCACTGCACTAGGTAGAACCTCCAGTGAATGTTAAGAAGTGGTGGGTGCCTGGGTGGCTCAGTTGGTTAAGCATCTGACTTCAGCTCAGGTCATGATCTCGTGGTTCATGAGTTCAAGCCCCGCATCGGGCTCTGTGCTGACAGCTCAGAGCCTGGAGCCTGCTTCAGATTCTGTGTCTCCCTCTCTCTCTGCCCATCCCCTACTTGCACTCTGTCTCTCTCAAAAATAAATTTAAAAAATTAAAAAAAAAAAAAGAAGAAGTGGTAAGAGTGGACCTTCTCATCTACCTTGTTCCCAATCTTAGGGGAAGAGCATTCATATTTCACCATTAAATATTATGTTAACTTTAGGCTTTTCATAGATGACCTTTACCAAGGTGCATAAGTTGCCTACTATTACTGACTTGTTGAGAAATTTTATCATGAATGAATATCGGATTACATCAAATGCTTTCTCCATGTCTACTGAGATGATCATGCGGGCTTTTCAAAAAACCTTTAGTTAATACGGTTTATTACAGGACAGCAAACTAGGACTTGTGGGCCAGCTATTTTTGTAAAGTTTTACTGCAACACAGGCACACCCCCTTATTCACATATTATCTATGGCTGTTTTTGCAGCACTACAGTAGAGCTGAGTAGTTTCAACAGAAACTATACTGGTCCTAAAGCCTAAAATATTTAGCAGCTAGCCTTTGAAGAGAACATCTTCTGAGCCCTGGTATGTTACAATAATTTTTACATATTTATCCAACCTTGCATGTCCGGAATAAAGCCCAATTGCTCGTAGTCTATAATCCATTTTTCTATGTTGCTGAATTTGGTTTACTAATATTTTATTAAAAGTTATTATGTCTGTGTTCATAAGGGTTACTAGTCTACAGTTTTCTCATGATGCCTCTGGCTTTGTTATCAGAGTAATAGTGTCCTCATAGAATGAGTTGGAAAGTGCTCTTTCCTCCTCTACTTCTTTTTTTTTTTAAGTTTTTTTTTAATCTATTTTATTTTAAGTTTATTTATTTAGAGTGAGAGAGTGCACACACAGCGGAGGGGCAGAAAGAGAGAATCCCAAGCAGGCCCCACACTACCAGCATGTAGCCCAATGCGGGGCTTGAACTCTTGAACCATGAAATCATAAGCTGAGCAGAAATCAAGAGTCAGATGCACAACCAACTGAGTCACCGAGGCACCCTATTTTTATTTTAGAGACAGCGCACACACAAGCAGAGGAGAAGGGCAGAGGGGCACGGGAGGTGGATGGGGGACGGGTGGAGGGAATCTTAAGCAGGCTCCAACACTCAGCAAGGAGCCCAAGACAGGGCTCAATCCCATGACCATGAGATCATGACCCAAGATGAAATCAAGAGTCGGACGCTCAACTGACGGAGCCACCCAGGTACCCCCTCCTCTACTTTCTGAAAGACTTTGTGAAGGATTAGATTTAGTGCTTCTTTAAACGTTTGATAGAATTCACCAATGAAGCCATTGGGCCTGGGCTTCTCTTTATAGTAAAATTTTTAAGTACTGATTCATTTTAATTATTAAAGGTTTTCATATACGTATTCTATTTTCTCTCGAGTTAGCTTTAATGATATGTGTCTAGGAATTTGTCCACTCCATTTAAGTTTTCTAATTTGTTGAGATAAAGTTCATGATTTTCCCTTATAATCCTTTCAATTTCTTTGAAGTAACCTCCTTGCTAAACTCAATTAGTTTTATTTGCTTCTGGTTTGTTGTGAATTACATAGGTAAATATGGGATGATATCATCTGTGTATAAAGGCAGTTTTCATTCTTTAATAATTTTACAAAAATAGCTGGCCCACATGTCAAAGTTTGCTGACCTCTGTACCATTTAATAAAATAAAAGATTTTTTAAAATCCCCATATGATCATCTTACTTTGGGATTAGTTTGCTCTTTATCTAGTTTCTTAAGGTGGAAGCCTAGGTTAATGCTTGAGACCTTTCTTCTTTCCTAACAGTTATAAATTTAAAAGCTCTAAGTTTTCCTCTAATCACTGTTTTAGTTGCATTCCATGAATTGTAGTATGTTTTCATCTTCATCTAGTCAAAAATATATTTAAATTTGCCTTGGGATTTCTTTGACCTATGGGTTATTTATAAGGATGCTGTTTAATTTCAAGTATTTGGGGATGTCCTAGATTTCTATCTGTTATGGATCTCTAATTCTATTGTGGTCATAAAACACACCTTATGATTACAATCTTCAAAAATAATTGAGACTTATTTTATGGCCCAGAATATTCTTAGAGACTGTTCCACATGCACTTGAAAAAAAATGTATATTCTACATAGAGTATTCAATAAATATGAGCTGGCTGACAGTGTTAAGTCTTCTATATCCTTGCTAATTTTCTCTAGTTTCTCTATCAAGTATTGAGAATGGAGTATTGAAATCTGTAATTATTATTGCTGAATCTTTTATTTCTCTTTAAATTCCTGTCAGTTTTTGTTTCAGATGTTCTGGTGATGTTAAGTATGTTTTTATAATTGTTATATTTTCCTCAAGTATCAACTCTTGTCCTTATGAAACGTCCCTCTATCTCTAGTAATATTTACCCTAAACTATATTTTATGTTATTAATATAGTCATCCCAGCTCTCCTATGGTTACTGTTTATATAATCTATTTTTTAGCATCTTTTTACTTTCAGCCTATTTCTGTCTTTACATCTAAAGTATATTTCTTATTGACAGCATATAGTTACATCTTGCCTTTTTATCCAGGTTGACAATCCCTACCTTTTGAACAGGCAGTTAGTCCATTCACATTTGATATAATTATTGACATGGTTGGGTTTATGTATGCCATTTTGCTGTTTGTTTTTGTTTCAGGTCTTTAACCTCTCCTCTTCCTTTACTATCTTTTTTGTGTGTGAAATATTTCTAGTATACTATAAGTATGGTAGCATACCATAGTAAAAGTCTGTTGACTTTTTTACTATGTATTTTTTATTTTCTTTGTGGTTGCTCTTTATGCATCTTTACTTACCACAATATTTTTTTTAATGTTTACTTAGTTTTTGAGAGAAAGAGAGAGAGAGAGAGAGAGAAGGAGGCGAGGAGGGAGGGAGGGAGGGAGAGACAGAGAGAGAATCCAAAGCAGGCTCAAGGCTGTCAGAACAGAGCCCGATGCGGGGCTCGAACTCCTAGACCATGAGATCATGACCTGAGCCGAAGTGGGACGCTTAACCGACTGAGCCACCCAGGCGCCCTTATCACAATCTATTTTTTAACTCCAGGAAATAAAGAAACTTGCTTCAATATATCTCCTACTCCTTCTCTTTCTTGTTTTTATTACCATATACGTGTTATAAACTCAATAAATACAGTATTATTAAATACTGCTTTAGATACTTTTGTCATTTTAAAAGTTAAGAGAATAAGAAAAAAAAAAACTAGAGTTGTATTTACCTATATACTTAACCATTTTCCAATGTTCTTCACTTCTTATGGATTCAAATGATCATCTGTATCACTTCCTGTCAGCCTTAAGGACCTTCCTTTAGTATTTTAAGGCAAGGCAGCTATCAACAAATTCTGTGCCTTTTTTATGTGAGAATGTCTTTATTTTGCCTTCATTTTTGAAGAAGAGTTTTGCTAAAGAAATCTTGGTTTTTTCTTTCCACATGTTGATTATGTCATTTCACTGCTTTCAGACCTCCTTGTTTCTCATAAGTCAGCTGTATATGCTATTGTTATCCCCTTGTATGTGATGAATCATTCTTGCTGTTTTCAAGATTTTTCTTTGTCTTAAAATAGTTTGACTCTGATGTGTGTTTTATTGTGCTTGAGTTCATCAAGCTTCTTGGATTTGAAGTTGAATGTTTTCTCTTCAAATTCGGAAAGCTTTTGGACACTATTTCTTCTAATATTTTCTGGTTCCTCTCTCACTCCTCCCTTTTTATATATGTATATTCTTAGGTATACATTTGATGTTGTCCCACAGATCTCAGAGGTTCTATTCACTCTTTCAAGCTTTTTTCTCTGTTCTTCGTATTAAATAATTTTTATTGACCTATCTACAAGTTCACCAATTCTTTCTTCTGCCATCTTAAATCTGCTGTTGAGTCCATCCTAATTTTTCATTTCAGTTATTATAAGTTTATTTATTTTGAGAGAGAGAGCCGAGCACACAAGCGGAGGAGGGAAAGAGAGAGGGGGAGGGAGTGAAGGAGGGAGGGAGGGAGGGAGGGAGGGAGGGAGGGAGGGAGGGAGTGGGAGAGAGAGCGGGAGGGAGTGGGAGGGAGGGAGAATCCTAAGCAGGCTTTGCACTGTCAGCACAGAACCAAATGTGGGGCTCAATTCCATGAACCATGAGATCATGACCTGAACCAAGATCAAGAGTGATATGTTTAACCGACTAGCCACCCAGGCACCCCAATTATTGTAATTTTTAAATCAAGCACTTTCATTTTGTTTTACAGTTTCCCCTTGAGACTCTATTCATTGAGTCGTTGTCATCATAGTTTCCTTTAATCCTGTAAACACAATTCCCTTCATTTCTTTGAAATATCTATAATAGGGGCTTTAGAGTCTGTGTGTGTCAGATCCAACATTTGTGATCACTAGAGGCAGTTTCTACTGATTTTTTTTTTCCCCGCAGTATAGGTCACACTTTGGTTTTTTGCATCTTTTTACCTTTTTGTTGAATACTGAACATTTAAAGTAAGGTACTGCTGGCAACTCTAGATTCTGAATTTTTCCCAGCTAAGGTTTTGTGATGGTGGTGGTTCTTCTGGTTTTTGTTTTTGCTTTTACTAACTTTCCAGGAATATATCTGTGCAACCTGTCTCTCCTATAATGTGTGGTGCCTGAAGGCTCAGAATTTTTTCCCTGGTTTTTATTGTGAAGCCAGATCACCCCTCTGTCTATATAACTTACTGACTGGTCAGAGGTGGTGCTCACCTTGAGCCCTTTTATTCTCTCCTGATGGATCTGTGCTTGGGATGGGGAGCACACTCTCAGTTTAGGTCTTTAAATCTACTGTAGATTTTACTTTCTGCTGGGCTTTCTCACACAACCTTTGCATTGGCCAAAAAAATATGTAGATGGCTTGGGCTTGCACTGGTTTCTACTGTGTGTGAAGCCTCCAGTCAACCGAGGATATATGGAGACCCTATCAAACTTCCTGTAGTTGCCTCACTGCCCAGACCTCTCTGTTAAAGCCCTATCCAGTCTGCTGCTCCACTGTCTGCCCCAAACAGGTCTGTAACCTTAGGCTAGAAGAGTTGCTTGGCTCTCCCTAGTTCACTTGTCACCAAGATCATCACTTTTTTCTCTTCAATACTATTTTTTTCTACTTAAATCCAAGTTGGTTAACACATAGTATATACAGTAAGATCATTGCTTTTAACTGCTAATACTCCAAATCAAGTGAGCCCCCTCCCACAGGGGTAGTAAAGCTGCTGGTTTTCTACTGGTTGAACTACTACAACCAGTTCCACCCTGGTTGAACTACTACACTATCAGGGCTGAAAATAATGGGAGAAATCCTGGGCAAGACCATAAACATGTTTTATACAAAATTCAGTGGTTTTCATGAACAAATGCTTCTCAACTTGTTATAAGCTTGTAATTATTTCTGTTTCTTCCAGCTTTACAGTTGCTTTTGGGGGACAGGATTTGTTGACCTGCTCACTCAGTCATGCCAGAAATGAATCTCCTCATTAGATGTGTTTTTATAAATCTCATACATGATAAAAGTCTAACTTTGGTAAAGCCAAACAGTCTGAAATCCAATCTGCTTTCCTGGAATTAGACCCAAGTGTCATAATACCTAAACTGTTCAAATACATCTCAATCCCAAAATATACTTGAGAAAAAACTTCCCTGGGGGAAGGCAGAGGAATAAAATGACTCTGGAATACTGGAATGATTTTCAATTCCAGAAGACAATAATACAAAAATTTGAGTATCAGATAGTTATTTCCAGTTCCCACCTCCCAAAAGCCCTAATTACTGGAGTCAGTAGTACTCTATAAATGGACATATAATCTGAACAGCCCTAAAGCCAATCATGGCTAGGGCAGGAGTACATAGTCTCCAATCTTGTCGCCATGTAGGTACTCAAACAGCTCCTACACAGAGAAGGACACTGAGTGCTACAGCTGGCCCTGGCCATTGCAACTAAGCCCATCAGCATGCATGGGTGTCTATCATGGGTCCCTTGCTCACAGGCCTGGGCTTACCTCTTGGCCTCTCTAGTCATACCATCCTGAGACCCAAAGTCCTGAGTCTTAATACTCATACTCCTAGCCAAAAACTGGGTGGTTTGAAAGTATCTCTTCTATTTGCCAAACTTCAACCATCACGTAATGCCTGGATTCTCACTGCATTTGCCAGCTCCCCATGCCTTCCCACCCCAGGGCTGCCAAATAATTCCTAATCAGTGATGCCCCTGAATTTGCCCTACCTGTAACACTGTCCCTCAAATGCCAGACTTAATGGTGAGTTTCTACAACCTCCATCCATCCTGCTACCTGACTGACGTTATCATGTCAGACAATCTGTCTACTGTTCATATTCTCCTAATATTGTATTTGTACCTTCTACTAAATAGTCAATATGCTATAACCCTTGACAGGACAAATGGACACCTAACCCTAGCTGGGCTTATCCTCTTTCCTGAGCATTTAAATTTTGAATACCAATGCTTCCCTTAGCCTGTGTTGAGCATGGATGCTGGAAAGACATGACAAGGCAGGGCAGAGGCGGCCATTTTCCACCATGGATACCGAAGCAAAGAGTATCAGTTTGAAGGAGAAAAGAAGTATGAAACAGAGGCACCACAGAAGCAGAAATAAGATTCTATATGACCAAAGAGAGATGGGAGAGAAATTCTGGTCTTAACCATTTATGAAATCCAAATGAATGCTCTGCCCTTAGGCCTCAAGAGAAACCCTGTACTTTCCAACAATGTCCCAATTTTAAATTAGTTTAAGGAGGAGGGGGAGGGAGAGGGTGTTCTGTTCCTTGCAATGGAACTACTCCAGCTAATACCTCTGGTTTCTCCCTGGCTACCAGTCTATGTTTCCCAGAAACCCACATCACTCACACTCTAGTTAGACCAGTTACTTCTCCACCATACGGTTCCTTGCGTTCAACCCATGCTTTTCTGGCTATACCCAGATTCTTTACAAATCCCTAAGTTAAGATCCTATTCTCTAAGTGCTGAAGTTCTCTTTGTCTATGATGAACAAGCAATGAGACGTAGTGTGATTTTAACCTTTTAGCCTCAGCTTCTCACCTAGGAACCACCACCTATTTCATATGGTTATGACAGGAATTATATATGGTGAGAATAAAGTCCTTGGCACCTCATCGGACACACAGCAAGCTCCACTAAAGGTAGCTGTTTTCAGTATTACATTGATTAAATTTGTGCATTCTGAACATGAGGTAAAAAACTAATATTTAAGAACTGAAGGGCACTAAGTATATCAAGAAGACTAATCAAAAGTAATTCCTTCTGGGTAGTATTCTTTTCACATGAGAGCACTATAATACTAACTTGTGAGCAGCCATACCAACTCCCCAATCAAATCTATTTCTCCCAAACTTGTATTTCTGAAGCTTTGAAAATGACCCTGTGACCTTTCACCTATATTTGCAGGATCATTTCTACTAACTTACTGATGTTGCTTGAGATTTGTTTGCAGATATTTTTACCCGTTTGGAAAACAAAAAACAAAAACACAAACACAAAGGTAAGAGGTTGAAAGTAACTGGCCAAAAATCACAGTTATCAAATCTATGTGAAGAGATTGTAATATATTTTTGGTGAGATATAATTAAGGGCCAAAATTATCATTACTATTAGGAAAGGGTTACCAATAAGTTTTTGTCTAGCAAAACCTCTAACAGAAAAAAAAAAAGATAAAGGGACAGAGACAGAGACTACTACAATTAAGGTTGTTTTGATAAAAATTACATTTAGGGCTTGGTTTTTACTACATCTTAGTTATGTTGACAGATTCCTGGATAACTGAGATGCTAAAT
This sequence comes from Leopardus geoffroyi, assembly GCF_018350155.1. NCBI lineage: Eukaryota > Metazoa > Chordata > Mammalia > Carnivora > Felidae > Leopardus > Leopardus geoffroyi. The sequence goes on from NC_059342.1 coordinate 83,873,181, forward strand.
AATCCAGACGCCAAACAAATCAACAAAAGTCCCACCACAAAATCATTACAAAAAGGATTTTATTTCCTTCTCAATTACACAAATCTACTCCATTCAGCAAAAGCAAAAACAATTCCTAGGAGAATCATTTGGTTTTAGACTCATAAATAATTGTCAACAGGACTGATCACATAATGAGGAGTAATTCTATCGACAGTATTAGAACTATTATTATAAATCTGTACATACACAATGGACCACACACACACACAATGGTCAGATTTTGCTTTAAGTCACGGAAGAACACTTTCTATTTCATACCTAGCTCCAAAGGCCCATTGCACTGAGCCTCCTTCTAGCTAGCCTGTGGCTATTTTTCTACCTTCTCCTCTTCCTTCCCAATCTTTTAGCCCCAGGATTCTCAAAGCATTTACTTACAGGATCCTCTTGGTGAATTAATCCAACATTCATCCATCTTATGAGTAAATGATGTTCAATTCATTTCTACTTATGAATAAAGGCTATCATAATTTGTTAGCTGTTAATAAAATTCGGTGTTTATAAACTAAAATTAACAAGAGACTCTTTAATATTCCACTAAAACACCTGGCTGCTACAAAATAGGTAACAATGTTGCAAAAACCCTATTGCAATTACATACAAAAAATAAATCATGCAGTTCTCAGAAGAACTCCATTATCACTGTTGAAGGAATTAGTGGTAGTTTTCAATTGCTGCTATTCTTGTTTTTTAATCTTCATTCAGCAAGGTCATTTCAAAGTAGTTTGATACATGCTGTATGATAGGTATTACATCAAGAGTATCCTTATTTTAAATTTTCCAGTAATGAGATTGTGATATATATGTCATGTTTCAAACAGGAGACATACCTCAATTGCCAAAGCACATTTATCATCCTTACCCCAAATTTATTTGTGCATGATAGTCCATTTCCAATGGAAAACAGGAACAGTCAGATTAAGTAGGTAATGGGGCTCTGCCTAAGTTGGCTGAGGTCAAAAAAAGGTGGCATCACTGCTATAATCAAGCAAGCTGTTCTAGGCTTCCAGGTCACACTACTTCCAGCCTAGTAGTCTTCCTAAACTTTCTCTCTAAACTACCTCAAGGAGCATTAGAAACTCACCCCACCCGTTATCTTTTAATTTTCCAAGCCCCATATATTCTGCCCATGGCTTCTTGGAATCTCACATCCCCTTAATGGACTTTTTTCCTTCATCATTATCTTAATTCTTTGTCCAGGAAAATCTCTGTTCTCTCAATTTCCATTTTTACACGAAAAACCCACACCTTAGACTAGAACACTCAAAAAAACCTTTTTTTGTTTTGCTTTTTTATGCCCGAGGAGTCTTAGACCCAACAGACAGCATGGAGCCAATAATGCCTCTTTCTGCAATCTCCTGGAAGTAGATTTTCAGCTCTCGGATCTAAGTGCACATCCTTCTTGTCCTTACTCCCTAAACTCATATCCCTTTGCATTAATGACTAGCTCTATCACCTTACTCCTCCAATCCCCCAATATTCAAAGTGAAGCAACTGGACAGCTACTGAATAAGCCAAGATTTTGAAGTCTAAAAGGAAAGGAAGGGAGGCAGCAAAATGGATTCCAACATTTTAATTAGAATTTTCTTACATGTTTTTAGAATGAGATAAAGGTTCATTCTTTCTCTCAGATTTTGAGGGGTAGCAGTATTTTCAGAAAATTTTGGTTTTCTATTCTGTTTAATTATGAGTTTTACAAGCATTGTTTTCTTCTATTTTTCAGTCTGATTCCTGTTCTTGGCTCTTCAGTTAGGGCCTATTGCCACCTTGTGGACTAACTGGGCATAAATGCCAACGCACTATCACAGGTTCTCACTTCTGTGCTTCCAGAAGAGACCACTAGATGGTGACTTCAAGTTTGAAGAGACTTCTAAATCAATCTAGAAAACCAGTTAGTTGGTTTATGACTACACAAAAAATAGATTCACACATAAAATAAAAAGGAATGTGTCCAAAATTATGAGTTAGATAAAAATAAAAATCTTTTGGAGGTAGTATGGTCTAAGGTCAGGCTTTGACTCTTAGCAAACTAGAAATACAAGGGAACTTTCCCATGCTGATAAAGGACAACTACAAAAAACTGTATAGCTTCCTGATTTCAAAACTTACTATAAAGCTACTGTAATCAAAACAGTGTGATACTGACATAAAAATAGACATACAAATGGAATAGAATACAGAGCCCTGAAATACATTCTCCCATATATGGTCAATGATTTTCAACAAGGTTGTCAAGACCATTCAGTGGGGAAAGGGACAATCCTTGAAAAGACAGTGATGGCAAAATTGAATATCCACATGCAAAAGAATGAACGTGGATTACACCGTATGTTCAAAAATCACCTCCAGACAAATCAAAGACCTAAAAGTATAAAACTGTCAGAGGAAAACGCAGGGAAAAGCTGAATGATTTTGGATTTGGCAATGATTTCTTGGATATGACACCAAAGGCACAGGCAACAAAAAAGGTAAGCTGCACAACATCAAAATTAAAACCTTATGTATATAAAAGAACACAAAGTAAAAAGGCAATCCATGGCATGGGAGAATTTTTTTGCAAATCATGTATCTGATAAAGGTTAATCTCCAGAATAAAGAATCTTATGACTCAAAACAACAAAAACTTGTTTAAAAACGAAAGACTTAAATAGGCATTTCTCCAAAGATATATAAATAGCCAATAAGCACATGAAAAGATGTTCAATATCACTACTCATTAGGGAAATGCAAATCAAAATCACAATGGGGTGGGGGCGCCTGGGTGGCTTGGTCGGTTAAGCGACCTCGGCTAAGGTCATGATCTCACAGTCCGTGAGTTCGAGCCCCGCGTCGTGCTCTGTGCTGACAGCTCAGAGCCTGGAGCCTGTTTCAGATTCTGTGTCTCCCTCTCTCTCTGCTCCTCCCCTGTTCATGCTCTGTCTCTCTCTGTCTCAAAAATAAATAAACGTTAAAAAAAAAAATCACAATGGGGTATCACACCCATTTGGATGGCTATTATCAAAAACACAGGAAATAACAAGTGTTAGTGAGGATGCAGACAAATTAGAACTCTTGTGTACTGCTAGTGGGAATGTAAAATGATGCAGCCACTGTAAAAAACAGTATGGCTGTTCTTCAAAAAATTAAAAATAGAATTATCGGGGCGCCTGGGTGGCACAGTCGGTTAAGCGTCCGACTTCAGCCAGGTCACGATCTCGCGGTCCGTGAGTTCGAGCCCCACGTCGGGATCTGGGCTGATGCCTCAGAGCCTGGAGCCTGTTTCCAATTCTGTGTCTCCCTCTCTCTCTGCCCCTCCCCCGTTCATGCTCTGTCTCTCTCTGTCCCAAAAATAAATAAACGTTGAAAAAAAAAATTTAAAAAAAATAAAAAAAAAATAAATAAATAAATAAATAAAATAAAAATAAAAATAGAATTATCGTATGATCCAGCAATTCCAGTGTTGGGTATATACCCAAAAGAACTGAAAATAAGGACTTGAAGAGATATCTGCACATTTATATTTAGAGCAGCATTATTCACAGAGCTGAAAGGTGTAAGCAATCCAAGTGTCCATCAACAAATGGATAGAGAAAATGTGGTGTTTACGCACAATAGAATATTATTCAGCCTCAAAAAGGAAAGAAACTGATACATGCTACAACGTGGATGAACCTCGAAAACACTATGCTAGGTAAAAGAAGCCACATGCAACAGGACAAATACTGCATGATTCTGCTTATATAAGATACCTGGAGTAGTCAAATTCACAGAGAAAGTAGAACAGTGGTTGCCAGAGGCTAGGGGAATAGGGAAATATTAATGGGTACACACTTTCAGTGTTAGAAGATGAAAGAGTTCTGTGGATGGATAGTGGTGATGGCTATACAACAATATGAATGTACTTAATGGCACTAAACTGCACATTTTAAAAATGGTTAAGATGGTAAAGGTTATGTATATTTTATCACAACTTTTAAAAATAAAAGGAGGGGGTGCCTAGGTGGCTCAGTCAGTTAAGCGTCTGACTTCGGCTCAGGTCATGATCTCAGAGTCCATGAGTTTCGAGCCCCACATCGGGCTCTGCGCTGACAGCTCAGAGCCTGGATCCTGCTTCAGATTCTGTGTCTCCCTCTCTCTCCGCCCCTCTCCTGTTCATGCTGTCTCCCTCTGTCTCAAAATTAAATAAACATTAAAAATTTTAAAAATAAAAATAAAAGGAGCGGGGTGTTTGTGTGGCTCAGTTGATTAGGTGTCCTACTCTTGGTTTTGGCTCAGGTCATGATCTCACGGTTTGTGAGTTCAAGCCCCACCTCAGGCTCTCTACTGTCAGCACAGACACTCTCTGTGCACACAACAACCTCCATCCCCCCACCCCCACTCCTCTCAAAAATAAACATTTAAAAAAATAATAAAAGGAGGAAAAGAATCTATAGCTAACAACATACTTGAAAGTGAAATGTTGAATTCTTTCTCCCTAAGATCAAAAACAAGACAAGAATGTCATTCTCACCACTTTATCTACTATTAGACTGGAAATCTTTGCCAATGCAATAAGGTAATAAAAATAAACAAAACTCATAAACATCAAAAAGGAATAAGTAAAATTGTCTTTATTCACAGATATACACATAGAAAGTCCCAAGGAATTTTTTAAAGTTACCAGAACTAGGAAACAAACTTAACAATGTTAACATACAAAAATCAACCGCTTTTCTATACTAGCAACAAACAATGGTAAAATAACATTTTAAAATACCACTTACTATAACATTAAAAAAAAAAAAGAGTACTTATGGTAAGTTTAAAGAAAGATATACTAAAGATATACTAGATCTCAACACTTTAAATACTTGCTGAGAAAAAAAAAGTTCTAGATATGTGAAAAGATATACTAAATTCTAGAAGATTCAATTCTAAAATGACAACTCTTAACCAAATTGACAGGATCAATGCAGTCCAGTAAAAAATCTAGGGGTGCCTGGGTGGCTCAGTCGGTTAGGCCTCCGACTTCAGCTCAGGTCATGATCTCGCGGTCCCTGAGTTCAAGCCCCGCCTTGGGCTCTGTGCTGACCGCTCAGAGCCTGGAGCCTGTTTCGGATTCTGTGTCTCCCTCTCTCTCTGACCCTCCCCTATTCATGCTCTGTCCCAAAAATAAATAAACGTTAAAAAAAAAAATTAAAAAAAAAAAAATCTCAGGAGGCTTCTTTAAAAAAGAAAAAACTGACGAGGTGATTCTAAAATCTATAGGGAAATGAAAACAAAACACCCTAGAATAGCCAAAATAGTCTAAACAACTTTGAAAGAAAAATGTAGTTGGAGCACTAACACTACCTATCTCAAGACTGATTATAAAGCTATTGTATTCAAGACACTGCAGTAATGGTGAAAAGATAAATAGATTAATGGAAGAGAATACAATCTATAAACGGACTCACACATATAAAATATCAATTTTTCAGCAAGTACATCAAAAATTCAATGAGGAAAGTCTTTTCAACAAATGGTGCTAAAACAAACTAATATTTCTCATACCATACAAAAAATTTGAGATGAGTTATAGACATAAATGTTAAAACTAAAAACAGAGTTTCTAGTAGAACACACAAAACACCTTTGCAACCTCAGGACAGGCCAAGATTTCTTAGAACACAAGCATTAACCATAAAAGAAAAAATTAATAAATTAGACTTCCTAGAAATGTGAAACTCCTGCTAATCAAAAAAACATATTAATAAAGTAGAACAGAAAGCCACAGATTGGTAGAAAATATTCACACCATGTATTTGATGAAGGACTTGTATCCTAAAAAAAACATAAAACAAAAACAAAACCCACAACTCAATAACAGGACAGAGAACATGGTTTCATTTTAGTAGTCAGAAGATTTTGAATAGACACTTATAAAAAGATTTATAGAAAGATGATATACGAATAGCCAAAAAGTATGAAAAAGTGATCAACATAATTAGTCATTAGGGAAATGCAAATTAAAAACATCAGTCCCATAAACATGCTCACTATAATGACTAAAACTTAAAAGCTGACAATACCAGGGGCACCTGGGTGGCTTAGTCGGTTAAGCATCTGACTTTGGCTCAGGTCATGACCTCATAGTCCGTGAGTTTGAGCCCCATGTCGGCTTCTGTGCTGATAGCTCAGAGCCTGGAGCCTGCTTCAGATTCTGTGTCTACCTCTCTCTCTGACCCTCCCCCCACCCCACTCTCAACAATGAACATTAAAGGAAAAAAAAAGGCTGACAATACCAAATGCTTGCAAAGATGTGGAACAATTGGAACTCATACACTGTTAGAACTGTAAAATACATAAACAATTTGGAAAACTAGCAATTTCATAAAGCTTAACATACATCTACCATATGGCCCAACAATTCCTAGATATATGAAGAGAAATAAAAACACATATCCACAAAAACCTTGCAAAAGAGTTTTCACAGCTGCTTTGTTTATAACAGCCAAAACCTAGAAACAGCCCAGGTTATCAACAGGTGTATACATAAACTGTGATATAGTCAATGGAATACTACTTAGCAATAAAAAGAAATGAACTACTAAAACCTGGAACAACATGGGTAAGTCTCAAACATTATGCTGTAAAACACTAGACACAAAAGAGCACTTGTTGCTATGATTCCATATATATGACATTTTAGAAGAGGTAAAACTAATTTATCATGACAGAAATCAGAAATTATTGCTTCTTGAGGTAGAACTGTGGAATCAACTGAGAAAAAAGCATAAAGATATTCTGAAGGGATAACAATGTTCTGTATCTTAACAGAACAGAGATTACAAGGGTACACGCTTTGTAAAAAGTGCCTGAACCTTATACTTACTATCTGTGCGTTTAACTGTATGTAAATCATACCACTACTTTAAAAAGTTTATTGTTTTTGTAATCACACAAGTTCCAGCTCTGCCAGTTACCAGCTGTGTGGCCTTGGCCAAGTGTGAAACTGTCAGTGTCTTCATCTGTAAAATGGAGGGAACAAGAGTTGAGAACAACATTGTAAGAGTTGCAAGAATAAATGAGAAAAGGTTTTAAAACCATTAGCATACGGGGGCACCTGGGTGGCTCAGTCGGTTAAGCATCTGACTTCGGCTCAGGTCATGATCTCACAGTTCGTGGGTTCAAGCTCCGTGTTGGGCTCTGTGCTGACAGCATGGAGCCTGGAGCCTGCTTCTGATTCTGTGTGTGTCTCCCTCTCTCTGCCCCACCCCCCCCACCCCCTCCCCCGCTCATACTCTGTCTCTGTCTCTCAAAAATAAACATTAAAAAAATTGTTTTAAACCATTAGCATATAGCAAATGCTCACTAGATATTAGCCAAAAGAGTTAGAAACCCTTCATCACATATATCAGCAAACAGGGTTGGCTAGAGCAGCTAGATGCTAGACAATTCATATATATATTACCTCACTTATTTTTTAAAGAGAACCCCTAAGAAGGATTATTACTGTTTTGTGAATAAATAAACTGAGCTTCACAGGTTTCCAATGGTCACTAGGCAAGAAGTGGCAAAAGCCAAGATGCAAACTCTCATGTTTTTTATCCTGCACCATGCTATCTTCCATTTTCAGCAGTGTAACCCTCCAACTGCCAGGAGAGCACAGTCAAATGAGAAGCTATCAAGGCTCCCTTTATTATTGATAGTGTGTTAGTGCCAAGCCTGATTCTGAAAAGCAGGCCAGTTTTGATAGCTGGACTGTGAATGGAGGGAGAGCTGCAAGTAGAAGCTGGAAAACGCTGCTCTAGGCCCTTACCCTGTTCTCAGGCTTCGAGATGGTTCCTGCTACTTGTGGATACTGATGCCCTTTCCTTAGAGCAATTTCAAGGAGAGATTTCTGAATGTAAAAATCTGTGATCTAAGTGGGAAGCTGGAACGTGAGTGGCTCAATTTAATTTGGCAGAACAGCCTCAGAAACTTTGTAGCTAAAATGAGAGGAGATTTTTTTTTTAATCTATCTTTAATACAAGAGCTTTGTTACCAAAAAAAAAAAAAAAAAAAAAAAAAAAAATTAAGGGAGCCTGGGTGGCTCAGTTGGTTAAGTGTCCGACTTATGCTCAGGTCACGATCTCGCAGTCCATCAGTTCGATCCCGTATCAGGCTCTGTGCTGACAGCTCAGAGCCTGGAGCCTGCTTTGGATTCTGTGTCTCCCTCTCTCTCTGTACCTCCCCAACTCGCACTCTCTCTTTCTCTCTCAAAAATAAACATTAACAAAAATTTTTTTTTTTTTAATTTTTTTTTTTTTTCAACGTTTATTTATTTTTGGGACAGAGAGAGACAGAGCATGAACGGGGGAGGGGCAGAGAGAGAGGGAGACACAGAATCGGAAACAGGCTCCAGGCTCTGAGCCATCAGCCCAGAGCCCGACGCGGGGCTCGAACTCACGGACCGCGAGATCGTGACCTGGCTGAAGTCGGACGCTCAACCGACTGCGCCACCCAGGCGCCCCAACAAAAATTTTTTAATTAAAAAAAAAAAAAAAAATTAAAACACAGAAATAATGAAAGTTGCCCTGTGATCCCATATGCCCAGATACTACACTATTAACAAACATGTCAGTATATTCTTCTTCAAGACTAAAACCTGCCTTCTCCTTAGCAATTCTATAGTAGTAAGTACTCCATTGCATGGATTATCACAATTTATTAAACTAGTAGTCCTCTATTAAACTTCAAGCTGTTTCCATTTTTTTTTTTTTTTTTGCTATTATAAATGCTGAAAGAAATATCTGTGACTATAATTTTGCTTACCTGTCATTTCTTATAGGATAAAGACTGAGACATGAATTGCTGAATCTGTAATTTTTTAATCTTTAAATTTTAAGCTGCTAAATCTGTAAAAGTAAACTGCACAATTTCAGCTTTAACAGATATTATTAGATTATACTTAAAATAGTTTCCATTTTCTCACTCCTTCATCTGCACTGACAATTATCATTTTTTAATGTAGGAGCTACAAACTCAAATGCCTACAGAAGACTGACAAGGAGACATAAATGGGTGAAGGAGGTCATCTAGGTATATGACAAACCTGACAGTGCATGCTGAGGTCAAAAAGGCAGTCATTATTCTGTTCCAGCCAACAGATGCCATGTAGAAATCTAGACCCAATTTATCAGGAAGGCCAAAAATTCAAAATTATTACGAAAGTCTTACAGGTTTTTATTTAAATATACAGTTAATAAAACAAAATACATCTATAGGCCAGACTACCTTTAGCACATGGAATTATGTATGGAGATGAAAAAGATACAAGATGGTATTGTCACTTTGAATCTTATTATTAATGCAGCTTGCTTTCCTATGCTTTCCAACAGAGGATGTATTTATTTAGTTTTGGTTCATAGTGACTATGAGCATCCTTCAAAGACAGATGCTTATCTTTTTTTTCAGATTCACATCTACAACAAATATTGGACCAAAAAAAAAAAAAAAAGTAACTTCAGGTATAGAGGCTAAAGAGTGGTCAGAGTTGATCAAAGTGTGCCCAGAAAAGGTATACGAAGACTCTTGGGACTGAGTTGCTATCCTCGTCCCAGCATACTTAGAGCATCATGAAATTTTTAGAGAAAATACCAATTTGTAAAACTATGTATAACTCTGAAGAAGGTGGCTTTAATAATCTAGTGTTCCCTCCACGGATACATTTGCCTAACAGCAAATTTTCCCTGTTGAGACATCAAAAAAGGAAGAGAAGAATTCCCATGCATCTCCTTTGTTATCATACCCTGCATTTAAACCACTTTCAGCTTTTTTTTTAATGAAATAAAGCACAGGTTTGTACAAATCTCTCTGTTCTCAAAATGCTACTGCAATACTGCTTCTGTAGAAACAATTTCAGCAAACTATCTAGCTTTAGTTTCTTCTCATTCCTTCTTAGTCATCCATTGCAAATCTCCAGCCCCAGATGTTCCAGCACTCCCTACACCCACCAGAGATAATGGCAGAGATTCATGACTACCCAAGGACCCAACAACAGCCTTTGAATGCAACTATCTTTTCATCAATTGTAAACAAGTCCTAAACTCTTGGCTCCATAGGGAGTCCCTACCAAGTCAGTATAAACTCTGTAATAGGGGCAGAGGTCAAGGGGATGAGCTCAGCCTAAGCTCTGAATCTCATCCCACCCCTACCCTGTTCAAAAGAATCCTTATCAGAAGAGAACTCCCCAGCAAAAGGCCACATTCAGAGACCTGATGTAGCAGTGATCTAGCAGATTCAGCTGAAGCTTTGTAAACAGGCTCTTGGAACAGTTATGAATGTGAAATATCTAAATCACTAACGAAGTGTTATGAAGGAAAGGGGACATGTGGACATAAAGGGGGAAACAAGGGAGATGTGTGCATTTATCTTGTTTCAGGAAAGAATCTGTCTGACATATAGTGGACTAATCCTGAACCTGAGCCACAGAAGAAATCTCTTTGGGAACTTGTTCCACAGTGAATTATTCTTTGTGTCCAAAATTCTTTGTGTCCAAGTTTGTGTCCATTCTAATTGTATGCAAAAGAGCCCAAATGACACCCAAAAAATAGTGTATTCTTCTGTATACATACAAAAAAGCCCATTATATATAAGTCATTATACTGTTTTAAGCTTTCCCATTAGCATTTGAGACTTGCCACACTCAAGAGAGCTAGAGACAGAACAGGAGTTAAAACAACAGCTCTCAAACCTCAGGTATTTCTCCGCTATGTACTTTGGGGTGAGTCTTTTAACTTCTTAGGCCTCAATGTTTTCATCTGTAAGATAAGGATAGTGTCTTTTTAAACAAGTTTTACGAGTGCTTACATGGGAAGCACTTAGTGTGTAATAAGTATTAGTTATTAGTGGTAGTAGTAGCCACATATTATCAAGTTTTGTGTTCATCTTCCTGACTAAACCAGAGCCCCTTGGGGACACGAACTGTGTCACAGCTTGGCACACATCAAAGAGAAAAAGGGAAGGGAGGGGAGAACAAAAGACTAGGTATTACCAAGTCAAACTTAAAATTACATAATTTTATATGATATAATCCTTCTCACTCTTACTGAATATATGAAAGTGCCTGGCACATAAGGGATACCCAGTAAATGTTAATTTTCCTTCCTTCCTTGATCTCTAACATCCCACCTTAAATTTACTTGGGCTTATATGAACAGTTTTCTGAGATCAAAAATTGTAACATATAGTTTGACAACCAGGAATGAACCCATTAAGACATCATACAGAATATTAGAGTTTTGGACAGGAATCTATGGGTACGCTAGCTAAGCAATACACATTCTTTTTTTGTAGACTGAAGGATCCCTGGGATCCCAAAACACCTGACAGATGAATGCAAAACCAGAGCAAGCTAGTGATGTTAGCCTGTTTTATTCTGAAAGTGCTTTTTATCTTGGCTATTCATACCTTATCACCAATGGATCCCTGTTTGGTGGGCATCCATCAGTATGGCAAGAGAGGGCAAAGATAAACTTTCATGTCTCTTTTTAAATGCCCATTTATCTATATCTAGATCCTTGATGAGCAGGGGGAAAATATGTATATTATACATTTTATATATATTTATAATATATAATATCTAGGTTTATATATTATATATGAATATTATGTGTGTATATATATATATACATATACACACACACACATATATATATATATATATGTCTGTGTCAGCACGAATCCCAAGTATGCAGTGTTTTTAAAATAGTAATGGGGGGCACCAGGGTGACATAGTCAGTTGAGCATCTGACTTTGGCTCAGGTCACGATCTTACAATTTGTGGGTTTGAGCCCCGTCAGACTCTGTGCTGACAGCTAGGCCTGGAGCCTGCTTCAGATTCTGTGTCTCCCTCTCACTCTACTCCTCCCCTGCTTGTGCTCTCTTTTTCTCTCTCTCAAAAATAAACATTTAAAAAAATTAAAAATAAAAAAATAGAATAAAATAATAATGGGGAGGGTACCTGGGTGGCTCAGTTGGTTAAGCATCTGACTTCAGCTCAGGTCATAATCTCACGGTTCATGAATTCGAGCCCCATGTTAGGCTCTGTGCTGAAAGCTCAGAGCCTGGAGCCTGCTTCAGATTCTGTGTCTCCCTCTCTCTCTCTCTGCCCCTCCCCCACTCACACTCTGTGTGTGTCTCTCTAAAATAAACATACATTTAAAAAAATAATAATAAAATAAAAATAAAATAAGATAGTAATGGGGGCGCCTGGGTGGCTCAACAGGTTGAGTGTCCAGCTTTTGATTTCATCTCAGGTCATGATCTCACAGTTTGTGAGTTCGAGTCCTGCGTCAGGCTCCACACTGATAGTTTCACAGCCTGCTTTGGATTCTCTCTCTCCCTCTCTCTGCCTCTTTCTCGCTCACACGTGCACTCGTGTGCTTTCTTCTCTCAAAAATAAACAAAAATTTTAAAAAATAATAAATAAAATAAAATAATAATGGTCAGGTTTTTAACTGTACAAATTTTTTCCCCAGAATGAGCATGGTATTGACCAAAGAGTGCATAATTTGGGTATGTGTTTTAGGCGAAAGATTTATACGATTTGAAGAGAAACCAGAATATTACGTATGTGTTTTAAATAAGCAGAGGTTAACTTCTTTAGTTTCCTAAGAGGTTAAATAAATGGATTGGCAGATGGTCACTTGGGAGGTTACCTACTGCTGGCTGGGGGATGGGGAACAAAACACCCTAACAGTCAACCAGATGGTAAAGAACAGTCTTGGCCAAAGTAGTCAGCAATATATGAGCTCTGCCTCTCTGAGGGAACTATTTACTTGAAGCAGAAACTTACACCTGCTAACATCTGGAATCTTTGTGTAATTAAAAAACATAGGCTACTTTAATTGAATAAAGTGCAGTTACAACAACCATTAATATAGAAAGACTGAGAATTTCAACATTATGCTACATAGCCTAGAATAGCACACACTAACAGTGTTTACCATTTGCCAAGCATTGTTCTAAATGTAAATGTATCTGTGTGTGTGTGTGTGTGTGTGTGTGTTTGTATTACTTCATTTAATCCTCACAACAGCCCTGTAAAGTAGGAATAAATTTTTACTGTCCCCATTTTACAGATGAAAACACTGAGGTCCAGAGATGTTAAATAACTTAGCCAAGATATTACAGACCTAGTAAACACTGAAGCAAAATAGAACCTAAGCAACCTTGAGCCAGAGACTGTGCCTTTTTTTTTTAATTTTTTTTAACGTTTATTTATTTCTGAGACAGAGAGAGACAGAGCATAAGTGGGGGAGGGGTAGAGTGAGACACACACACACACACACAATCTGAAGCAGGCTCCAGGCTCTGAGCTGTCTGCACAGAGCTCAACGCGGGGCTCAAACCCACGAACCATGAGCTCATGACCTGGGCCGAAGTCAGTCACTCAACCAACAGAGCCACCCAGGCACCCCCCCAACCTTTTTTTTTTTTTTTTTTTTTTTAAAAAAGATGGGCTTCACACTCAATGTGGAGCCCAACACAAGGCTTGAACTTACAACCATGAGATCAAGACCTGACCTGTGACCAAGAGTTAGACACTTAACCGGCCAAGCCACCAGGCGCCTTTCCCATGCTCTTAATTCAGAAGAATTTTGGTTTATATGTTAAAAGGCTCATTTGAAATGCAGAGAAAAATTTATGCAAAAACATGTTTACCATGGCATTATAGAATGTAGAAAAACCTTCCGGAAACAACCTAAATGTCCAACAATAGGAGAATGGTTAAAAAAAAAAAAAATCATGGCAGTTATTCCCTTAGAATGAAATATTATTCTTCCATTAAAAATATTTATGGAAAGGGGCGCCTGGGTGGCGCAGTCGGTTAAGCGTCCGACTTCAGCCAGGTCACGATCTTGCGGTCCGTGAGTTCGAGCCCCGCGTCGGGCTCTGGGCTGATGGCTCAGAGCCTGGAGCCTGTTTCCGATTCTGTGTCTCCCTCTCTCTGCCCCTCCCCCGTTCATGCTCTGTCTCTCTCTGTCCCAAAAATAAATAAACGTTGAAAAAAAAAAAAAAATTAAAAAAAAAAATATATTTATGGAAAAGGGCACTTGGGAGGCTCAGTCAGGTAAGCGTCCGACTTTGGCTTGGGTCATGATCTCACGGTTCGTGGGTTCGAACCCCACGTTGGGCTCTGTGCCGCTGACTCAGAGCCCGGAGCCTGTTTCAGATTCTGTGTCTCCCTCTCTCTGCCTTCCCCCCAACTCTCGAAAATAAATATTAAAAAAAATTTTTTAATATATTTATGAAAAATGTTTCATGACTTGGACCAATGCTCACAATGTAATGATGGGTGGGCGGGGACAAGATACAAAGTTGTATACATATTATGATTCCTAATTATGTAAAAAACAAACTCAGACAAGCTAGAAGGACATAATCTCAAATAAGAAACAATGGTTATTTCTGAGTGGTGGCATCAGGGGGTTTATATTTTTCTTCTAGTGTTTTCCACAATGAACATGCATCATCCTACTTATTATCATGCATTATCAGTTTTAAACAAAGGCAATTTTTTTTCTTTTAATCAAGCTGCACCAAGAACCTCAAGCAGTTGGTAAAAATAGCTAAAAAGCTTCTAATCTGTCTAACTTAAAGTAGTTACTTTCCTTGGGATAATATCCTTTGAACTTCAAACAACATGGTCAGCACATACCAAAAAGAATGCCCATTTTCAATTTTGGAAACTGAAGTAAAATATTGAGTATTTTCAATTTTGGTCAATAATTATTTGTAGGCTTATTTTACAAGAAAAGAAATGGATTTAACTATTTAGAGGCCAAAAACACAGGAAGGACTTTGCTGAAATAGATAAGAAGGAACAAAAGTTTGACTGAGGAGGAAGAACAGCTGTTGCTAATCCAACTATTTACCCTTTGACCCTCTATCTGGCCAATAACTGAACAGTATCAATTGTTTTCCTGTATTATGTGCTGTTTACAATCCCTGAGAGGCATGAAAGGAATTAATAATTTAGCCTAGAAAGCTGACAGCCTTTATTGGGGAGCCCCTTGTCTGTGGGACAGAAATCAGAGCAAGTAGCTGTCCTAAAGTCATAGGTCCCTTTACTGTTCCTGTTTTATAGCCTAATTGGCCCCCAAACATAAATCAATTATTTCTCCTGTTTTAAGCAACAATGACTTCTATTCTCTAACTTCCCTTGTATCAAGTCAGTCCTTGTTCTCTTGAGTTTTACAACTACACGGTAAACACGATAGTTGAGGAAAAAACTCGGGGAGCAGGGCAGACTGGGGTTATTTGGAAACAGAAGCACAGAAAGGTTATGCTGTTTTGAACTTTTCTTGACCTTTGACTGCCCTTGTCCCTAGCTTATGCTAATGGGCAGGGTACAGAGATGCTTCTTGTAGAAATGAACTTAGCCTGAACCTGTGCCATAACATTGGACTCCAACAAGCCCAGGAATCATAAGAAGGCAGCCAGAGTGAGTGTGAACAGCTGCCCATATTCTAAGCCTGGCTACCCATCTGCTTTATCACAGAAAAGGTTAAAAAAAAAAAAAAAAAAAAAGCCATTAGAATTGGACAAAATCAGTTTTTCCTCATCTATTTCCAACACATCCCACCTGTTGTCCCAAACTTGCTGTCTACAACTACTGTCAACCACAATGGGAAATCAGCAACAATGGCATTTCCTGTTCCAAAAAACAGCTAGTATGAGCAGGCTTTCCCTATCAGGAATTTGAAGGGTAGAGGAGACATTGGGGCCTCTCAATTCTAAAGAGGCATCACAGAGAAATCCCTATTGTCCTCAATCTAATATGCAAAAGTCATGAGGCATTAACATAGGAGATGTTATTCCTTCCCAGTCAGAAGGCATGGAGTTTGCAATTTCAATATTCATAACCAACGTAAGACAACACATACAGTCCATATGGTTTCCTATCACTTGGTAGGACTAGGCATGCTCATTTGAACTCCAAAGGGCTTAGACAGAGATGATAAATTTTTACTTTTGCTATTTGTTATTATACTATTATGTAATATTATGTTATAAAAGAGAGAGGAATAAGAGAGAGAGAGAGATTGAGAGAGGAATAAAATACTACTAACTTCACAAAGATAATTTGGGGATTATTGAGAATACTGACCACATAAGTACAATTTTTTTAAAGCAATTTTTTTAGGTAACTCCTATTCTGCACTGATATATAAAATTATGATTCAGTATCTGTTCATTCTCATGGAATGCAGAGGTGTGTAAATCACCCTATCTGGCTAGAGATTCTATGCAGAAATGTTAAATGATTTAGGATTACTTGGCCCAAAAAGAAAATTCAATAATAATCTTAATGAGGACCTTTCCTGGAAGATGGGCATGAGCTATTTTCAACTGCTGTTAAGTACAGGAAAGGAGAAGTTTGGGCATTATGTGCTAAATAGAGGTTTAAAAAAATGCTTTTTCAAATAATTCCAGACAAGTAAATACTTTCCAATAGACTGTTAATAGATGAGGACAGGATCTAGACTTATCTGTTTGTATACCCCTGGAGCCTAGAACTGAGCTTGAAGCAGAGAGAGCAGGCAATGTTTAACACAATTCTCAATTATCTAGCACATTTTATGTGCAGTTCTGTCTGAAAGATTTCAGGGCATCTCAATGTCCTTCCTAATGTTCAAAAATCCAAGAAAGGACCATGACTCAAGAATTTATATTTTCCTCCTCCTGAGTGAGGGCTATTCATAAGAGAAGGGCAAAGAGAAAATATTATGTTCACTCATAGATACTGGAATGTCAGGGCAAACAGCCTATACTACCTACAAAGCTGACTAAACTTTATGATTTCTAGAAAGACAATTCTATTTTCCTGGTGTTTGATTAGCATTGTAGGATTTATTTTGTCTTGAAATTACTAAGTACGAGTAAAACAGACATGAATTTTTATACTGTTAAAATGTATGAGAAAAATATAGGAAAAGGTCCACACCCTCAGAGAGCGGATATTAGCTAGGATTAGCATTGTAGGATTTATTTTGTCTTGAAATTACTAAGTACGAGTAAAACAGACATGAATTTTTATACTGTTAAAATGTATGGGGGGCGCCTGGGTGGCTCAGTCGGTTAAGCCTCTGACTTCAGCTCAGGTCACGATCTTGCGGTCTGTGAGTTCGAGCCCCGCGTCAGGCTCTGGGCTGATGGCTCAGAGCCTGGAGCCTGTTTCTGATTCTGTGTCTTCCTCTCTCTCTGCCCCTCCCCCGTTCATGCTCTGTCTCTCTCTGTCCCAAAAATAAAATAAACGTTAAAAAAAAAAAATTAAAAAAAAAAAAAAAACGTATGGGAAAAATATAGGAAAAGGTCCACACCCTCAGAGAGCGGATATTAGCTAGCATGGTGAGAAGGATTTATTTTGTCTTGAAATTACTAAGTACGAGTAAAACAGACATGAATTTTTATACTGTTAAAATGTATGGGAAAAATATAGGAAAAGGTCCACACCCTCAGAGAGTGGATATTAGCTAGGATGGTGAGAAGGTAAACTTTACCACTTACCTCAACAACAGATTGGTGACAAAAAGCCAGTCTCGTGACCCTAAAAAGTACTCGAACTAGAAAAATAACTCTAGATAATCTCATGAATTCTCAAATCTGAATTATCATTTGACCTTTTGGCATTATAGAAGAATAAGGTCTTTACACCTGGATATTCCCATGTCCTATTTCTAATAGCTATAACCATATCCCAGAGTGGTGTATGCCACATTTTGAAAGCACTGGAAACACAGATGATTATCTATGATCAAGACAGAGTCCTGAAAAACATCATTTAATTAGAACTTGAAATGGTCACCCTCTTAATATTAACTTTAATGTAGATAAAGGTGCTTTAGAAACTAAACTGTGGTACAAAGGATATTGATTATAAATACCTAAACCAAGAAAAATCCCTCTTTTAAACCTCCTGCCACCCATGTCATTTCAGAAGAAAAAAGAATTATGTCAAAGCTAGTCAATACTTTAGAAAAGTGGTTATGGATATATGGTTGCATGTGTGCATAAATGAAAGCACAATTTTTGCTGTTGGTTTCATGGGAGGGTGGAGAACAAGGAAAGGAGATTAATATTAAATAGAAATTTTTAGCAAACCAACTTTCTATTAAATGATTACATTTCTAGCCAGTGAATAATATGAGAGGAAAACGAAAGCATAACTAGAAAAGATGCCCTCCTCATAATTATAAATCAAAGTGAAATAAAATCTGAATCAATAAGGCCACCAATGACACCCTTAAGTTATACATTTAAAAGTACACATACACACATCCATTTCTTACCCACAAACACTGAGAACATTCAGAACTTACTAGTGCCCGGGTCGAGCTCTGGCAATTCATCCTGACAAAAACCTAAAGAGAGAACAATAGGGAAAAAAGATTATGATTCACGAATTACTCTAAGAAGACTCAAAAATTCAGACTCAGAAGTCAAATTTGGTTTTGAATCCTACCTCTATTACATTTAGTTACTGTATATCCATCCCTCCCTGAGGCTCCATTTCATCACCATTATATTAAAAAAATGGAGAGAATAAACAGCACTTACCACAAGGTACTGATGAGGAACGAGTAAGCATGCCAATGTTAGTTGGAATAAAAATTCACAGAAAGATTACAATTCATTAAGTATCGGTCATGCTCTACTTAACATTATCAATTATTTTCCAAAAGAAAGCAAAATATACAAAATATGAGCTTATGACAAATATCAAACGGTAATTTCGCTTAAAATTTTCACAAATGATGAAAATTTACCTACACACACAAATAGAAGCAATTTTACATTAATAAGTATGCAGTTCAGGTCAGAATAAAGAACTCTAAAAGCACATTTCAGGCCCAAAGTATCTGAGCTACATTTGTCTGACCGGTGTGTAGCTAACACACTAAAGAGAAAAATCAGCATAGTGAATAGCAAACACACTTTAGGTGTTCTATACATAGCCGATGCAAGTTTTTTTCCCTGGAACAACTGCTTACTTTCTCCAGTTTGTTTTCTACTCATCCTTAGTTTAAATGCCTCCTCAGAAAAGAGGTGTTTGGGTGGCTCAGTCAGTTAAGCATCTGACTTCGGCTCAGGTCATCATCTCATAGTTCATGAGTTCAAGCCCTGCCTGCATCAGGCTCTGTGCTGATGGTGAGGAGCCTGCCTAGGATTCTCTCTCCCTCTCTCTCCACTCCTCCCCCACTCGCATGTGCATATAATTATAATATTTATATATAATTATATATATAATTATAATTATTAATTTATTATTAATAAATAAAATAAGATTATCTCCTCAGAAAAGCTTCTCTTGCCTCCTGTACCCTTGTCTCACACACGAGGTCAAAGCACCCTATTATAATTATCTATAACACTTTGTGCATTCATCAAGACATTACTTGTATCAAGAAATTACGTGTTCAATGTTTGATTTCACCATGAGACAACGTGTTTGTTCTATAGGAGAAGGGACCTGGCCTGTCTTGTTCACAACTGTAGCTGAATTACTTCACAAGCCTAGCACAAAGCTGCTCAGTAAGTATCAACTATAGTATCTCCATGGTTAATTTAAAAATAATGAAGCAAAACAAACAAACAAAAAACAAAATTTTTCTTTTTTTAAAGGGGGTCCCTGGGTGGCTCCATTCATTCAGCATCTGACTTTGGCTCAGGTCATGATCTCACAGTTCATGGGTTCAAACCCCGCGTCAAGCTCTCTGCCAAACAGCTCAAAGCATGGAGCCTGCTTTGGGTTCTGTGTCTCCCTCTCTCACTCTGCCCCACCCCACCTCGTGCTTTGTCTCTGTCTCTCTCAAAAATAAACATTAATTTTTTTTTTTTTTTTTTTTAAATAACGGAGCAATGGGGCACCTGGGTGGCTCAGCAGGTTAAGCATTCGACTCTTGATCTCAGCTTAGGTCGTGGTATCATGGTTCACGAGATCAAGCCCTGCAACGTTAGGCTTGTGCTCACAGTTCGAAGTCTGCTTGGGATTCTCTCTCTCCTGTTCTCTCTTTCCCTCCCCCTACTTGTGCACGCGCGGACGCTCGCTCTCTCTCAAAAAACAAATAAACATTCAAAGAGGAATAAATAAAAAAATACCTGCCTCCTCCACAACATAACGAGCTCTTCAAGGTTAGGAACCATGCTATAACCATCTGTAGAGCTGCTTCTATGCCCAGAACAGTTGCCAATACATTATGGATGGTGCTCAAATGCAGGATGAACTAAACGGAAAACACATCCCTACCTCTGGATCACAGTCACAGAATTAGAAAATCTAAGTCTAGAATGAAGTGTGGAAGGTCTGAATATGGAAATCTGATCTGAACAGCAGAGACTGGAAGTTGCTGAAAGTGGCTAAGATGACTGAGAAGGTTCACCTCAAAGCAACTTCAAAGCCTTTCTATATACATAAAGGTGATGGGAATCAGAAAAGCTGTCGAGAGATGCAAGACAATAAGCAAATAACTCATCTTTACACATGAGTTAAATATACAACATTCTGCCAGAAGTGAAACTGAGAACAAGCATTCATTTAACATAAGCTGACTCGAAAACAGGACAAAAGCATGGGAAGGCAGGGTTAAAAGTTAGAAGATCTCTCCTAAATTCTTTTGGTTTAGTGATAATGACTTTAGGCAAGACACTCCTTATTCTAGACCTCAGATTCTGAACCTTAGAGAACTATACTAAAAGTCTCAAGAAAGGATAAAACTTAATACATTTTCTGAAAGCAAACGTTATTCTGAAATCAAAGTGACTAGATCAAACACAAAGAGAGGGTGACTAAAAAAAACAAAACAAACAAACAAAGAAAATACTAAGAAAGATCATTAGGGGCACCCGGATGGCTCAGTCAGTTAAGCATATGACTTTGCTCAGGTCATGATCTTGCAGTTCGTGGGTTCAAATCCTGCATCGGGCTCTGTGCTAACACCTCGGAGCCTGAAGCTTGCTTTGGATTCTGTGTCTCCCTCTCTCTCTCTCTGCCCCTTCCCCACTTGCACTCTGTCTCTCTGTCTCTCTGTCTCTCTCTCTCTCTCTCTCTCAAAAATAAACATTAAAAAAAATAATTAAAGCAGACATCTATTGCTTTTATCTGCCTAGCAACCACTCCCCTCTTCTGTTAATGGCATCCTAATTTTTCTTTGGAGACTTACCCTTTCACACTCTCAGTCTATATAATCTAAGTAGGATTAATCCTAACCTCCTATAAATTGGAATTAACAACAGTACCTACCTTATAAATCTGTTAAAAGGGATAAATGCAATAGTTCTTGTAAAGGCTTTGCATGGTACTTGACAAAGTCAGAGCTCAACCTATGTGAGCTACTACTAAATAATCCCTAGGGCCCATCCAATTCAGTGCTGTCAGTGGTAGCAAAAAGTAGTTTACAGCAGAACTATTGACCCATTCATGACTTCACCCTCAAAGACCTGGGATGGAACCCTAATGTCACTTCAGTTACTTGCTGTGATTCTTGAACCTTTTAATATTTTGAGCCTATAAAGTGCTTGATGCAGTGATTCCAGATACATGCTACCTCCCAAGGAAAGAAGGACTCTTTATATTTGTCCTAAAACAAATTCCTCCAATGGTCACAAGAATTATGGATCTCAGTAACTATACCTACATTCTTTCCATCCAGCCCTGAGGCCATTGGCTAATAATGCTGTCTTTGGTTTTAAAGATCACCACTAGGGGCGCCTGGGTGGCGCAGTCGGTTAAGCGTCCGACTTCAGCCAGGTCACGATCTCGCGGTCCGTGAGTTCGAGCCCCGCGTCGGGCTCTGGGCTGGTGGCTCAGAGCCTGGAGCCTGTTTCCGATTCTGTGTCTCCCTCTCTCTCTGCCCCTCCCCCGTTCATGCTCTGTCTCTCTCTGTCCCAAAAATAAATAAACGTTAAAAAAAAAAAAAAAATTAAAAAAAAAAAAAATCACCACTAATGCAGAAGGCCTTAGGAGATAGGTAAAACAATGTTAATCCTATCTCCTGAGAACACGTCAATGGAATGGCTAGATCTGGCTACCATTCCCAGAGTCTTGCCCAGATTCTCAGCAACCAGATCTAGCTAGCAAAATGATTCTTAGCTAGAAGAATTCAAACCACTGCTAGAAGTAACCCTGATATGTGTTCAAGTCATTCAACACAACGGCAAATGATAGTTTTTCAGTAAAAAACAGACTCCTAAGTCACATAAATACACCAACATACCCCCAAAACCATTTGCCTCACAGAATAGAACACATTAAACAAATAAGGAAATGTTCTGAGAAATCTAAGGTCTTTGGTTACTGACTCAGATTGTTTTAAAAAGGGATAGACAATTCAAGGTCACTGGAATGATCCTAAATAAATAAATAAATAAATAAATAAGGACAAAAAATACAGATTAGTTCCTCAGAGCATATATATACCAAGTCAGTGTTCTCACAAGCAATCTGAAATTTAGTGCAAAGCTTATACTGACTTACCATGGTTTAATTTAGAAAACAGATGCACAGTGAAATGGGCACGGGTCTGAGTTAAGAGTTAGATTCAAATCCCATATTCGCCACTATTTTTGTTTACTTAATTACCATAGGCCTATTTCCCGAAAGGGGTATAAAAATAATCATCTTGTTCAAATGTCACAAGATTTACACAAATTTCCTACTTTGTGGCAGGTGATCATCAATAAGTGGCTCTAAGTCTAGTGATTTTCTTTAATACAAAAGAAGATCCAGTTGATAAGCTTTTCTCCAATAGGCATTTGGGGAAAAGAAAAAGATCAGTGACTCCTCAGTCTATGGTTACAGAGACAAATTAAAACGTTACTGATCTTTTTCCTTAGTTACCATTTTGACTCTAAAATCATGTATTTACCATAACAGGATCCTAAATAAAAGTATCCCTTTTTACCCAAATGTAAACAAACAAAAGCTACGGGTAATGCCAGTAAATTAATTCAAGCCTGAAAACAGTAGTTAATTGTAATCATAATGTGTCTTTTACAAAATCAAGTTAAATATTACTCTAGAAATATTTTTATTTAACTTATGAAGGCAGCATGGTGCAAGAAACCTGGATATTGGTCAGGACCATTCACCCGGTCTATTTTGAAGTCTCAGCAGTGCACAGGCAAAATTAAGGCAAGGCTCTTAACAGGTAAAATTCTACAATTCTAATCAAACACCGTATCTATCCCCAAAACAGAAAAAATGTAGATCCTTAATGATCTGCCTACAACTTCAACTTTATTTCTTGCTTCTCACCCCATCCCACCCAACAGTATACACTCCATCCACACAGTACTACATTGTAGCTCCCTAAATTCAACATGCTCTTTGGTTTCTCGGCCTGAGCCCTCTCTTACCATTCTGACGTCAAGGCTCAGGTCAGGTCTCTAATCCTTTCCCTTCCTTCTCCCAGACATACTCAAGTCCAGGTTAGGCCCTACAGACACAATGACTGAACCTATAAGCTTTTCCCGGACCTCTGAAGAAGAGAAAGGGGAAAACTGGCTTCAAAATCCAAGAAACAAACAAACCAGACCTGAAAATACAGAATTAAATATTAAATAAGAGATCTGATGTATTTTTTACCCAGTCAACTGCAATTCAAGTTCTACACATTGTTTTAAAAGTCAGATATGAAATGAAACGGGGCTCCCAGAAGGAAGTCAGGAGTCTAAATGGGCTTTGAAATTGCTCTAATTTCAACCAGGAAACTAAAAGCACAAGGAATTTTTTAAAAATTAAAAAAAAAAAAAAAAAAGAACTTTTTGGGAGTAACCAACATAAACATGGCAAACCATCCACAGTTTCTTAAATTCTAGGAACTCTTCCCATTCTTTCAAGGTTCTTGCCCAACTCCATCTTCTAGGCTCCTTTTGGTACAATGAACAGATCGGACAGAGGTTGAGAAAAATGCGGGGTTTTTTTTTTTGGTGGGCGGGGGGTGGGTGTAAACAAACATTAGCTGGTCGGACCATGGCCTGTCCTACAACCAGATTTGCAACCTGTAAGCTAACCCCAGACCTAAACAGATACTGAAACACTTTTCTTTGGATTGGCTGAGCACTAAATTCACATCTGCCTCTTTGCTCTCCATCCAGTGAGTGTGGTGCCACTTGGGCCATTAGCTTTTGTTTCTCATAGGCAACTTGACAAACCATACTTCAGAAATAATAGAAAATGCTTTTGCATGCAGGGACAGAGCACCACAGGTCCACACAGCAAAAGATGGCTGGCAGAGCTTCAAGTGTTATTTCCCTTTCTCCACCTACAAATGTCAAGGTTACATTTTTAAAACTATAAAGAAAACAATGCCTTTTTCCTAATGTAATTTTAATGTGAAATCTTAAGGGCAAAAAACAGTGAGGGGAAGGGAAGCCAAAGATTCTCAATTATATAACCTATTGTATCCACATATTTGCTCAGCTTAAATATTGCTTCCAAGAAGTATCTACATTTCTATGGAAACATTAATAACTTCCATCTAATCAACCTGCATCACCTTTCATACAGTTTTTCAGGCTTCTAGCTTTGTAATTACAGCCTTGAAACCAGGCTGAAGGCAGAAAAGCTAGCCCAATATGATGACATTTCAATTTTACAAAATTAAAAAAAAAAAAACAACAGTACACACAGGTTCAAGGCTGTGGCTCCAGAATCAGAAGGTGAGAACAGTTTAGAAGGCCGTTCAGTCTGAGGAGTTAGAGGTCACTAGTGTTTCTATGGAAATATAGTACAGGCATTTCTCAGAAAACTGCATGTACTGATGAGCCTCTGACATTTTTCATTTACAATTTCTGGTTCTCTAAAGTAACAAAAAGGATTACTGATAATTGTTCATTCAGCCTAGAGGTTAAAGAAATTTCAAAATGCATACATGTACGAAAATATGTAAAATAATCTGTCAGTTGCCATTTAATGAATCTTTACTATATGCCAGGCAACGGCTTGGTGTTTTGCATGAATTTGTCCTGAAAGTAACTACTATTTTATCTCCATCTTTTTTTTCAATGTTTATTTTATATTTTGAGAGAGAGAGAGAGTGCAAGCGGGAGAGGGGCAGAGAGAGAGGGAGACACAGAATCTGAAGCAGGCTCCAGGCTGTCCACACAGAGACTGATGTAGGGCTCAAACCCACGAACAGGGAGATCATGATCTGAGTCCAAGTCTGACGCTTAACTGACTGATCCACCCAAGTGCCCCTTATCTCCATCTTATAGATTTAAAGAGATTATGGAACTCTGTTACTTTTTATGGAAGGAGTGACAAAAGATAAACAAAACAACTTGTATTCAGAGCAGTCTGGCTAATAAAATCCTACCTTTGCACAGTATGTGCTTTGCAACAGCCAGATAGAAGGGAATTTGCCATTATTTCAAAGAATAAACCCTGACATTCCACAACAGCAGGGACCCAGAGTCCAAGAAGAAACCCACATCTTAGATGGGTCCACTTAGAAAGCTCCTCTTGAAGAATTCAAGATATCCATGTCAGAAGCAGCTAGAGTAACTTCACCAACCAAGTCAAAACCAAAATATAAAACTTTAAATGAATGAATAATTAGGCAAGAACTAGATCCTTTTGAAATATTTTTAGTGAAGTCCCAGCAACAGTAGGGAGAGTGGCGGAGATTTCTTTGTTCATTGTCATTTCAAAGACTAATTGAAGAAAAGTCTTACAAAGGAGTTTGTTTGAACATGGTCAGAAAGCTTTTGAGATCATCTTAAAAAGTACCCCATACCATCCTCAACAGATGGTTTGATGGAACAGAAGTCAGCTCTGTTCGAGAAATCCATTAGTGAGAAGCATCAAGAGATGCCCCACAAGCAAAAGAATGTACCTTTTCCTTATTCTCCTTGAAAACACCATATGAAAATAGAACAGGGGCACCTGGAAGGCTTGGTTAAGCTTCCAACTTTGGCTCAGATATATATATCTAGATATATATACATAGATAGATAGATAGATAGATAGATCTAGATAGATAGATCTAGATAGATAGGAAGGTAGGTAGATAGATAGATAGATAGATAGACAGACAGACAGACAGATAGATAGATATGAAATAGGGGCGCCTGGGTGGCTCAGTCAGTTAAGTGACCGACTTCGGCTTGGGTCATGATCTCAACGTTTCTTGAGTTCAAGCCCTGTGTTGGTTGGGCTCTCTGCTTTCAGCGCAGAGCCCACTTCAGATCCTCTGTCTCCCTCTTTCTCTGCTCTGCCCCTCCTCCACTCACACGCATTCTCTCTCAAAAATAAACATCTTAAAAAAATGTAAAATTATACTCCCAGGATGAGTTCAGCTATTCTGATACATACATACATACATACATACATACATACATGAAAAAGCACATTTTAGTCTATTTTATCCCAGTGACTATCTCGAAGTATGGGAATTATGGCTGATTTTTTTCCCCTCCATTCTACTTTTCTGATTGAAAATAGTTCTCATAAACAAAAAATGTACATTAAAAAAAAAATCCTAAGAACAAAATAATTTGACTAAATTCTCTAAAACTGACCACTTAAATTGAAGGAAAAAAACCTACCATTCTCTAAATGACTTTTAAATTACTTTTTATTAGAAACACAATTCTGGTTGGGCACCTGGGTGGCTCAGTTGGCTAATTGTCTGTCTCTTGATTTCGGCTCTGGTCATGATCTAACCGTTTGTGAGTTCGAGCCCCACCTCGAACAGTGTGGAGCCTGCTTGGGATTCTCATTCTCTCCCTCTCTCTCTCTGTTCCTCCCCAGCTTGTGCACTCGCATGCTCCCTCTCTCTCTCTCTCTCTCTCAAAATAAATAAACTTAAAAAAAAATAAAAGAAACACAATGCTGGGCACTGATCTTTCTGACATACTCGTCATTAATGCCTAAAGCTCAGAACCATCTCTCCTCTCCCAGCTTCAGAAATCCATTGTGTGACAACAAAAAGATAAAACATCTTTAACCTTTCACCCCAGGATCTTTCAAACCTGAAGCAAATCTAGTTAATTATATCGATGAAATAACCTGAAAAGAAACATTTTAAACTATTCAAAGTTTAAGTCAAGATAAAACAGCAACAACCAACATATGTTTATAGCACTACATAAATACAAAGGATACTTCACTAATAGGATTAAAGGTAGAAAATTCCTGCTGCTTCATAGATGCTAAACTTTCCTACATCCTAAAATTAAATTCAACACTTACTTAGCAATCTCAATGTATAGGGGCACTGTGCTAGAGTATATGAGAGATACAAAGATGAATAAATCTGGCTACCCCTAGATTCTTACATCTAAAAAGGAAAATAGGTAACTGACTGTATACAAGGAATTATGAAGCAATGTCCTAATGGAGAAACTAGCAGCAGTGACCAAACACACTTATTTCTTCATAGGGGGAAAACTGGAAAACACTCTGATGGCAAGTGGAACTTGCATCAGGCTAGTCAGGAAGGAAAGGGAGAATGTAAATACAGATCGTCAACAATATTCAGTAAGCCATGTATATCTTTTAGATGGCCTTACCCACTCTACTGGCAAATATTTCCCCCAGAGGTAGTCATATCCTAACAGATGAAGATTATATACGTCCTGTCTGACCTGTTCTTCCTTAAATGAAGTCAAGAGGGCAAGAAGGGCTTATCTCAACACACAAGCTAACCTTTCATCCTGGGTTGGATGGTCTCATTCACACACATTTTCACCTATACTTCCCAAAAGATAACCCCCAAACTTTCTATTTCAGATGAGACTGTTCTCCTAAAACACAGACCCATCTAGCCTAATGCATAATAGCAATATCTACCAGGATGCCCCATAGGCTCCAACAAATTCAACTGGTTGAATTGAACCTTTTCTCTTTGAAGCCTGCTTCTTCTGTGTTCCCATTCCTGTACCAAGTTCCAGATACCACCAAATCTCATCCCTTAAGCCAAAGATCCCCAAGGACTCCTCCATCCACTCTACCATCCGTCTCACTTCCACTTTACCATCCTTCTCCCTCCCATCCCCACCCCAATTAATCTAACAATCACCAAAGCATTTTCATTCTTACTCAAATCCTCAAAGACCTAGTTCAAGCTTTTCACCATGCTAGAATCTTAAACTATTGTAACTGTTTTCTCTGGTACCTTTCTTTTCTCACTTCCTAGAACTTAGATTTCCTAATCCACTTGAAATTCCTCTGTTGGTTCCCTATTTTCAACTCCTTAGCATGACATTCACAGCCTTAAGTTACTGAAAAGTTACTTTTTGCAACCTTTATTTCCCTGACATCCTTAAAGCTCAAAAAGGGTAAAAATACATAAATTCCTATTTCCAAACTCTCTTTATAAAGATATTTTTAAAAATTGTCCATACCACTTTGATATTAAAGCAATTTCCTAATATTAAGACATCAATAAAGTGATACACAATGGAGGCAAGACACCTAACATCAACCCTGCTCTGGTATTACTTCCTCCATACTCCACTTTCTCTGCAGTATGAGGAGGAGGGAGGTCTGGCCAGTTACCTTTTCTCCTTTGCTTTAATATTTATTTTATTTTTGAGAAAGACAGACAGACAAAGCATGAGTGGGGGAGGGGCAGCAAGAGAGGGAGAGACAGAATCTGAAGCAGGCTCCAGGCTCTGAGCCGTCAGCACAGAGTCCAACGTGGGGCTCGAACCCACAGACCATGAGATTATGACCTGAGCCGAAGTCAGACACGTAACCAACTGGGTCACCAGGCACTCCTGGCAATTGTCTTAATATTCCCATCAACTCTAAAATCTTGGTTTACAAAAGTTGGCAGTTTTATGTACTAGGGGGCACAAATCATATAATGCTGAATTTCAGGGGTTGCCAAGATTCTTAGATTTTTTTTTCTTACCTAGAAAGAACCTTATAGTTACCATCCCACCCTTGCCCCCATTTTACAGAAGGGAGCAGCTCTATAAAGGGAGTACCATCTGCAGCAGCTCTCTGTGATTTAAACACTAATCAGGGCGCCTGGGTGGTTCAGTCGGTTAAGTGTCTGACTTTGGCTCAGGGCATGATCTCACAGTTCGTGAGTTCAAGCCCCATGTCACATTCTGTGCTGACAGATCAGACTGGAGACTGCTTTCAGATTCTTTGTCTCCCTCTCTCTCTGCCCCTCCCTCACTCTCTCTCTCAAACATAAAGAAACATTAAAAAAATTTTTTTAATAAACACTAATCATGGTCCTAAAGACTTTACAATTTTCTTTTTTTTTAATATTTATTTATTTTCTGAGACACAGAGCACCAGCGGGGGAGGAGCAGACAGAGAGGAAGACATAGAATCTGAAGCAGGCTCTAGGCTCCGAGCTGTCAGCACAGAACCCAACATGGGGCTCGAACCCACGAACCGTGAGATCATGACCTGAGCCAAAGTCGGGCACTTAACTGAGCCACCAAGAGGCCCTAAGACTTTATAATTTTCGTAATCTAAAAATGGAAACAATAATAGTAGATACATAAGGCTGTTGAGAGGATTAAATGAAATTAAAAAATTTTTAAAGCACTCAAGATACTATTTGGTGCATAGTAAATACTCAATAAGGATTAGCCGTCATCATCATAGTTGGTAAGTGAAGTCGTTCTGATCTTTGCTTTCCAAACCTCAAATACAAGTTCACTTGGAAAACAGACTTCTTTATTAAAAAATGCAAACCACTCTGCAGCAGCTCTAGGGAAATTGTTCCATTCTATACATACATAGGGAATAGAGCCTTTTATTAAGTCATCACTCAGCACTATCACTGAGATACTGGCTTCTTGATGAAGCTACAGCATTCATGTGAAAACTGACCTCTAGGTCAACCATTCAGATCTCAGATCACCAGACGAATGAAAAAAATGACTGGGGTATGTTTAAGAGCCACAGATACTAGTCTACCTTGTTCCACTAAAATCACACTGCACTTGTACAATGCATGCACACTTATAGTTTTTGATACCTGTTATAAATTCTATCAGCTTAGAGGTAAAATTCCTCTTCTGGCATTATCATGCATTAGCATTAGCAGAAACATAACATTAAAGTACCATTCTTACTTCCATTTATCTCACAACTAAGTGAAATACTGAGAACTTAAGGCTTCCAGAGTAAGAGCCCATTATTTGGTATACAGCTGTTCTGATCTAACATTAGCAATCCTCTCTCTGAATATGCCTCACATTCCTGAATAAGTCAAAATGACCACAATATTCAGAAGCAAGTACTGGCTAACCATGTCAAATGAGAAGAGCATATCTGTAAGGTCAACAAGGCAGAATGAAATACATGCTGACCTGGAAACTGAAGCTGTGTAGATACACTGGTTACTTATAGTCCCTATCACGTTAGACTTCATGTTTTTAGTTCACATTATTCACTTTTTATCTTGTTTCAAATGGTATTTAAGTAGCCTAATGCTGGGGCGCCTGGGTGGCGCAGTCGGTTAAGCATCCGACTTCAGCCAGGTCACGATCTCGCGGTCCGTGAGTTCGAGCCCCGCGTCGGGCTCTGGACTGATGGCTCAGAGCCTGGAGCCTGTTTCCGATTCTGTGTCTCCCTCTCTCTCTGCCCCTCCCCCGTTCATGCTCTGTCTCTCTGTCCCAAAAATAAATAAACGTTGAAAAAAAAAAAAAATTTAAGTAGCCTAATGCTATTTTGCTTTACTTCCTAAAAGACATTAAGTATTAAAATGCCCTCCCATTACACAGAGATCTGCTTCTGTGTCACATGCCCAGGGCCAGCATTGCCTCCCCATTGGCAAGGATCTGCCCTAAACCCCACAACACCTTTCTTCAACACCACAGACTGACTTTGGATTTTGTTCTTTTCTTTGGAAACACATAAAGATACCTTTAAAAAAACAAAAACAAAAAAACATGACCAGTTAAGAAAAAAAAATTTTTTTAAGCAAGTAATTTTCAAAGAGCAAGAGCACTCCTATCCCCATGCCTAAAAAGTGAAGGAGGCAGTACTCTGAATTTTGGTTTTAACTTTTGCATCCACCATTAAAGGAATGTCTTCTAAATATTAGACTCGTTAAGGTACAAACGACCCTTAGGATCCTCTTCTACCAGAAACTAGTGCTGAAATTCCAAGAGTATGTATGAGTTCTGGAATTAGACCTGGATTTGAATCCCATCTCTCATTGACAAGGCCAACTCACATTAACTGCTTTCAGTTCTCTCATCTGCAAAAATGACAATAATAATGTCATTTCCCTTGTAAGACTGCTGTGCATAATTAGCACCAGGTGAGCACACAAGAAACAGTTTAAGAAATAAATGGCCGGGGTGCCTGGGTGGCTCAGTCCGTCCAACTCTTGGTTTCAGCTCAGGTCATGATCTCACAGTTTGTGAGTTCCAGCCCTGCATCGGGCTCTGCACCGGCAGCGTGGAGCATGCCTGGGATTGATTCTCTGTCTCCCTCTCTCTAAAAATTAAGTAAATAAACCTTAAAAATTTTATTTTTAAAAAAGAAAGAAATGGCAATCCCTTAACTACAATATTTTCAGGAAAGACAATGGCCATAAACTAAGTACTAACTGAGCTAATTTTATACATGAATAGAGTTACTAAATCACAATTCAGATAAGAAATCAGTTTGAGACAAAGTTCTCTTTTTAACAGGAAGAACACAAATAGTTCAGTGTATATTCTAGACATGAGAGAAATCAAGTTTTTGTTATTTAAATTTTAACTGGTAAAATTCTAGATTAGAGCACATTGAGTTTTATAGTAAAATTTCAAACTCTTTG
Source organism: Leopardus geoffroyi (assembly GCF_018350155.1). NCBI lineage: Eukaryota > Metazoa > Chordata > Mammalia > Carnivora > Felidae > Leopardus > Leopardus geoffroyi. The sequence continues at coordinate 83,904,950 of NC_059342.1, forward strand.
GTCTGAAGTTTCCATTACCTCATATGCCAAAGTATGATGACATATCTTGCCCTGGGCTAAGCTCTAGGTTAAAACCCTGGATTCAAAGTGTCACAGAGAAGTGAATCATTATTTTGGTTTATGCCAACTATTAGAAAATTTTCATTAAAATATCCACTGAACCAATATTGGCCTGCCATACACTACACCAGTCTGGCCCCTGGGATTAGAGACCTATTAAGAATAAGTTTCACAAGTCATTTATCAAGAATCCATAGTAAATATTCTAAGATAGTATACAACGTAAAGTACAATAAAAGATACAAGAAAGTCATAAAATAAACTTCGTGAAGAACTCTTATCCTAGATTTGTATGTTATCATAACAATGATTTCTAAGAGAATTCCTTGTAATTTCTTCCCAAGCACAAAATGTTTCCATGAAGAATTTTAAAGATGTTATTTAAAATATTTCAGAACCAAATATTTTTCTTGTATAATAACTAGTGGAACAAACTTTTTCAACAATAGGATTACAAAATTCCTTTTGTAGCAATTGGCACAATACAAAATTAAATAAGAAGAAAAATGGTGTTAGAAAGTTTTTCTTAGGAAACAATCAACAAAACTAAAAGGCAACCGACGGAATGGGAGAAGAGATTTGCAAATGACATATCAAATAAAGGGTTAGTATCCAAAATCTATCAAGAACTTACCAAACTCAACACCTGAAAAACAAGTAATCCAGTGAAGAAAGGGACAGAAGAAATGAATAGACACTTTTCCAAAGAAGACATCCAGATGGCCAAGAAATACATGAAAGATCTATGCAATCTTTGAAATTTCTTGAAAGAAATTTCTTGAATCTATGAAATTTCTTGAAAGATCAAGAAATACATGAAAGACAAAATACATGAGCTCAACGTTGCTCATCATCAGGGAAATACAAATCAAAACCACAATGAGATACCACCTCACTCCGGTCAGAGTGACTAAAATTAACAACTCAGGAAACAACAGATGTTGGCAAGAATGTGGAGAATTGGGAACCTTCTTGCACTGTTGGTGGGAATGCAAACTGGTGCAGCCACTCTGGAAAACAGTATGGAGGTTCCTCAAACACTTAAAAATAAAATTACACTATGACCCAGCAATAGCACTACTAGGAATTTATCCAAAGGATCTAGGAGTGCTGATTCATAGGGGCACATGTACCCCAATGTTTATAGCAGTGTTATCACAAATAGCCAAATTATGGAAAGAACCCAAATGTCCATCAACTGATGAATAAAGACGTGGTTTATACATACAATGGAATACTACTTGGCAATGAGAAAGAATGAAATCTTGCCATTTGCAACAACGTGGATGGAACTGGAGGGTATTATACTAAGTAAAATAAGTCAGAGAAAGACAGATACCGTGTTTTCACTCATATGTGGAATTTGAGAAACTTAACAGAAGACCATGGGGGAAGGGAAGGGGAAAAACATAGTTTCAAACAGAGAGGGAGGCAAACCACAAGAGACTCTTAAATACAAAGAACAAACTCTTAAATACTGAGGATTAATTGGTGGGGGATAGGTGATGGGCACTGAGGAGGGGAATAGGTGATGGGCATTGAGGAGGGCACTTGTTGGGACAAGCACTAGGTGTTCTACGTAAGCGATGAATAATGGGAATCTACTCCTGAAGCCAAGAGCACACTGAATACATTGTATGTTAGCTAACTTGACAATAAACATTTTTAAAATAAAAATAATTTTTTCTTAGACAGTTTCAGAAATAAATAAAAATCAAATTAAAATGTAAACAATCTTTTGGGGTGCCTGGCTGGCTCAGTCAGTGAAGTGTGCAACTCTTGACTTTGGGGTTGTGGATTCGAGCCCCACATTGGATGTGGAGATTACCTGAAAATAAAATCTTTAAAAAATAAAATCTTTAAAAAATAAAATTAAAAAAATAAGATATTTTTTAAATTTTAAATTTTTAAAATTTTTTAAATTTTTAAAATTTTTAAATTTTTAAATTTTTTAAATTTAAAAGTTTTTAAATTTTTTTAAATTTTCAATCTTTTTAAATTTTTTAAATTTTATTACTACGTTTTTTCAGAGAAAGAGCACTCATGCAACAGCTCAAGCAGGAGAGGAGCAGAGGAAGAGAGAATCCCAAGTAGGCTCCATGACCAGAGCAGAGCCAGACACAGGCTTGATCTCACCACCATGAGATCATGACCTGAGCCGAAGTCAACAGTCAGACTCTTGTTGGTGGGAATGCAAACTGGTATAGCCAGTAAATGAGCCACCCAGGAGTCCCAACAATCTTTTTAAGATGGAATTTTAAAAATTCAAACCATAGTCTAGACTCCAGTTATAACAGTTATATCAAGACCTATTGTCTCCATTGCAACATAATGCAATAAAATGTTAATTAAACTTATAATTAAGGTAAATGTAAATTACAAAACTACAAAAAACAGGGTGCCTGGGTGGCTCAGCCGGTTAAGTGTCTGACTTCAGCTCAGGTCATGATCTCATGGTTTGTGAGTTCAAGCCCCGAATCAGGCTCTCTGCTGACAGTTCAGAGCCTGGAGCCTGCTTCAGATGCTGTGTCTCCCTCTCTACCCCCTCCCCCACTTTCACTCTGTCTCTCAAAAATAAACAAACATTTAAAAAAAATTTTTTAACAAAACTACAAGAGACAAAAATCAAAGAAACTGCCTTTTAGTGCACTTGAGATAACAACTATTTCAAAATAGAATCTGGCGAGGATGTGGAGAAACGGGAACCCTCTTGCACTGTTGGTGGGAATGCAAACTGGTGCAGCTGCTCTGAAAAACAGTGTGGAGGTTCCTCAAAAAATTAAAAATAGAACTACCCTATGACCCAGCAATTGCACTGCTAGGAATTTACCCAAGGGATACAGGAGCGCTGATGCATAGGGGCACTTGTACCCCAATGTTTATAGCAGCACTTTCAACAATAGCCAAATTATGGAAAGAGTCTAAACATTCATCAACTGATGAATGGATAAAGAAGATGTGGTTTATATATACAATGGAATATTACTTGGCAACAAGAAAAAATGAAACCTGGCCATTTGCAGCACGCGGATGGAACTGGAGGGTATTATGCTAAGTGAAGTAAGTCAGTCAGAGAAAGACAGATACCATATGTTTTCACTCATATGGAGATCTTGAGAAACTTGACAGAAGACCATGGGGGAAGGGAAGGGGGAAAAAAAAGTTACAGTGAGGGAGGGAGGCAAACCATAAGAGACCCTTGGATACTGAGAACAAACTGAGGGTTGATGCGGGGTGGGGGAGAGGGGAAACTGGGTGATGGGCACTGAGGAGGGCACTTGTTGGGATGAGCACTGGGTGTTGTATGGAAACCAATTTGACAATAAATTATACTTAAAAAAACTGCTGGCAGCATCTTTTTTTAAACTTACTTTTCCAACATTATCTAATTAGGAGTCAAGGGAAGATTTATGATATCTTTCTATTTACTTCAACAACTACTTTCTGTAGGGATACAAGTACTGCAAAAGTACTGTATACTGTATACCCAACTTCTACAATCCAGTAAGCACCAAAAAATGCAATGTTCAGAGAAAGACCTGAGATCCTTAAGATGAAATCCTATCTCATAGCAGTTAAACAAATAAACAAAAAATCAGAAAAATTCCATCTAAAATCTTCTGAATTCTCCTAGAGGATGGAGAAGAAAAGAAGAAGGATGAAAGGGTAGGAATGAGAGAAGGAAAGGGGAGAAGAAGGGTGCCGACACAAGTCAGGTCTGTGGACTAGAGGTTCAACTTCAAACAAATGTCCTCCCTGCAGTTTACTCATGTGGAAAATGAGCGCACCATCACCTATGTCAGTGTTTCCAAAAGTGAAGAAATCACTAGAAGATTTTAAGTGGTACAAACAAGAAAGCATGTTAAAACATTCTAAAGTTGTTTGTTACCTTTTCAATTCTATTTCAATCCTTCCTTCTAATTACATCAGAAGAAAAACCTTAATTTAGTACTAAGTTTGTCCACTGCCTCTCTAATGCTTGCTAATCTCCCTAACAAAGGCCTGATCAGAAAGACTTGGGCAGACAACATCTTAGCTAAAATTAACACAATATTATTTTCATTACATTTCTTTTTACTATTACCTTCTATTTAGGGCAAATAATTTTCCTTTTAATAATTACAAAATTTCCTTTTAAAATAAACTTTGGGTTGCAAAGTATTTAATTATACCATATTTAAAATAGTAAATAAACAATTTATTAGGAAATGACAAAAATGATGATGATAATATAAGAAAGCCTGGAGAACACTGGTTTGGTGGAGTAGTGGTATATGTAGTGGTGAGTTATTTTCAACTCTAAACCTCAATTAACTCATCTGTAATATGGGACTATCACCACCTATCAAAGAAAAGTTGGGGAAAGAATTACATTACAGAGTTTAGTACAGTGCCTGGCACACATTGAGCACTCAACAATCATTTCTTCCCTTCCTTTAAGGATATTACCAGAAAGCCTTTTTAAAGACCTCTAGAGAGGCTTGGGGTAGGGGGTGGGGAAGCCAGGCTTCCTAAGTATTAGAGACAAGAGCATTTGCTCCCAAGAACCTCCAGGGACCTGGCCTTGCTTTTTGCCCTGACAAGGCTGCAGTTTACTCTCTAAGGCTCATAATTCTAGTTACAAATGACTAGGAATAAAGTGTTTCAGGAAAGTGGTACATATCTTAAATCAATGAGAAGTCAGACCCCAAAGAGTACTAAAGGCAAGGCCATTTTAGAACAGATGTTCAAGCTAAAAGAAGGTATTTCACTTGGACAAATTCAACAATGCTATAATGGGAGGAGAAGTCACTAGGTAGTCCTAGTGACTTGATAAACCAGATTTGATCACTTCATCATTTGCTAGTGTCCAACTAGAGCCCACAGGTGAGAAAACGGGGGGGGGGGGGGGGGGGGGGGAGGGATTCCAGTTCTGAGAAGTGCTTTGAGAAAAGGAATACCAACAGAGCACCTGCTAAAGTCAAACCACACTGTGTAATAGACACTTTATATATATATATATATATATATATATATATATATATATATATATATATATATAGCCTAATTTCTCCAAACATACCTATGTAGGTAGTTCCAAGTCAATTTACCAGATGGCCAAATCTCCCAATAGCCAAATCTCTAAATTTACCCAAAATTTGTTTTAACCATTTAGACAGTTTATAACAGTTCATATAAATGGGACAGTTTAATTAGCTTTTAAATATTTTTACCAAATTTAGATTGACAGGATAGCAGCATTTTCAAGAATGTTCAATCTGTCTCTACTCCAGCTCTCTGCTGCTGGGGCTACAAAGAAACTAGGGCAGAGAGGGGACCTCTGCTGGTGGAAAGATATAGCCTGGTCTGGGCTGCAGGTGATGGGGAAGAGAGGAGGTATAGGAAAAGGGGGAGGATAGGGGGAAAAATGGTAGGAGAGCAATTAAGGAGAGTGATGATAAATTCTTTAAGTTCTACAAATGAGATTCAGCAAATTGATTTTTATTGAATTACCTACTGGGTAATTGGACATTTGGCAAACAAGTTTCAATCACTTGGATTTTGGTGAACCAGCTTGCCTACCTATGAAGTAGATGGTCTTAACCTTACTTACAGATAAGTAAATTGAGAAATGTTAAATAACTTCCCTGAAGTAACATAGCTACACTCTAGGTTCTCACACACTGCATCATTTCATTCACCAGTAATCTGGTGTGTGGTGATCCTAACGTTCTTTCACCACCATTACCTTCCAAAATCCCCACAAAAGTAGTTAAGACAGGATTTAAAGCCAGGTGTCTAACTCCAAAGCTCATGCTCTAACACACCTACTCTTATCACTACATCACAATAGTTCACGGAAATCATTTTTAATTGCCAATGCAGTTTGTCTACCATACTATAATTCTTACTCTACCCTTTTCTGCAAGAACTTCTTTCTGCTATTCAGAGATTGAGTGGCAGTGTTACCAGACTAAGTTGGAATAATTTCAAGCAGAAGTTAGAAGTTTTGAGATCTTATTATTTAGTCTGGAAAACTTTATTACTCATATGATTTCAGATAAAATTTTAAATAATGGCAATTGCTTGAGAATCCCCATTACCATCTTTAGGGATCCCAGACTGGCAATCCCTGCTGTACATTATAACCTTTCCTTTCATTCTCTCTCCCTCCCTCTCTTTCTCTCTCTCTCTCTCACACACACACAATTTTATGATGAATTTTTTAAGTTCATTTATTTATTTTGAGAGAGAGTGAGAGCCTAGAAAGGGTGTCAGCACAAGTAGTGGCAAAGAGAGAGGGAGAGAGAGAATCCCAAGCAGGCTCTGTGCTGTCAGTGCAGAGCCCGATGAGGGGCTCAAATCCACTAACCGTGAGATCATGACCTGAGCCAAATCCAAAAGCTGGACACTTAACCGATGGAGCCACCCAGGTACCCCTATGATCATTATTCTGAACAAAGTGTAGGCTAGTCTCCCTAAATAAATATAAGAACAAAAATAATCCTAAAATCTGTAAGATCTATATAAGACATTAATGCTTGCTCAAACTATTTCGGGGCGCCTGGGTGGCGCAGTCGGTTAAGCATCTGACTTCAGCCAGGTCACGATCTCGCGGTCCGTGAGTTCGAGCCCCGCGTCGGGCTCTGGGCTGATGGCTCAGAGCCTGGAGCCTGTTTCCGATTCTGTGTCTCCCTCTCTCTCTGCCCCTCCCCCATTCATGCTCTGTCTCTCTCTGTCCCAAAAATAAATAAACGTTGAAAAAAAAAAAAAAAAACTATTTCCCTTATGGCTGGACTCTTCAGGGATTTATCACATTTATGATGCCAGGAGACATGTCACCCCACCAATTGATGCATAAAACTTAACAGCAACAATTTCAAGTTTCCTTCTATCAATAAAATGGTAGTTCAAGGCTCTCTAAACAACTAAAAATGTATTCTGCCCTTTTTATTTAGCAGAAAAATTCTCTATTCATAGATTTTATGATATGGCCCATTATATAAAGCACTTTTAAAATATCAATATATTTTTACTTTTACACTGCCTGAGTATAATCAGAAACTTACTAACAAAGTTCCCACTCCTGTAAAATATTTCAAGACCCAATTACACTGTTACTTCTAAAAAGCATTAAACACTTGTTCTGATTTCCCATTGGGTTCAAACATCTCTTTGACATTAAGATGTAGGGGAACAGATCTTTTTTAATTTTTTTTAATGTTTATTTCTGAGACAGAGAGAGCACGAGTGGGGGAGGGGCAGAGAGAGGGAGAGAGAGACACAGAATCTGAAGCAGGCTCCAGGCTCCGAGCTGTCAGCACAGAGCCTGACGTGGGGCTCAAATTCACAGACTGCGAGATCATGACCTGAGCCGAAGCCAGACTCTCAACCGACTGAGCCACCCAGGCTCCCCGGGAACAGATCTTCTAACAAATCTGAATATCACAAACTGACAGTTTGAAAAATGCCACCCTACCTCCAATCTTTTCAAGTACATATTTTAAATGCTCAATGAAGAGATGAAAAACTTAATTTTTTTCAAGTCCATTCCAGGCTTCTTTTTTGCACTTTAATAGTGGTTCATATTTCTCATCTTCGATGTACACTACACAAGGCTACCTTTAATGTTTTTAGCAAACAGAATGTGATTCTTCCTAATCTCTTTTGCAATCAACAAAAGCTATAAATTTAACTCAGGACAGCTTTTTGTATTTCAGTTAGATTCAAGGTCATCTCAAGGCTTTTAATTACTAACCAGGATTTGAAGAAGTTTGCAACTGGTATAGTTATGGGAAAGAGCAGCTGGCTTATTTACTTTCTTATTAAAGAGCATTATAAAGACTGTGTTTTGGCAAATTGCAAGTTCTCTGACCACCAGTGGTGACAGCAAAGAAGGAGAGCAAATGATCTTCAAACATTTGTGTTTACCCTCCTCAATCAACAAACATAAACTTTACAAATTATTAGAAAACTCTTTAATTTCAGCAAATATCATTTATGTTTTAATTCAAAATTTGTAGATCACCAGAATCCCAAAATGTTACTAACTTCCATTCTAAAACCAGCCCTGTTAAAAACTGCCAATGCCTTTCAAATTAGTACAAGATTTATTTAGGTCTTTTTCACTATAAAATCCCATGCAGGATTAGGATAAAAGTCAGCCACTGAAGAACTGAGGGGGATTATACAGATTTCTAAAGGAATGCAAGTTTAACTTCTCTCTCCCTGTATTTAATTTCTAACCAAATTCAGTCACAAGCTTCTGGATATATTCAAGACTTTGAGGAAGGTATTATATTTGTATTGGAAGAAACACACACACACACACACACACACACACACACACACACACACACACAGTCACACCACCAATCCATCGTTCTGAGATTTTTAGAGGCAACCAGCGAAGGCTCCAAAGTGTCTTTGCCACCCATTCCCTAATAATCTTTAAGAGAAAAACGGCAGCCTCAGAAGGGTCCCTAAACACTGCTCTGACCAGGCTAGAGATAGTAGGATGGAGGTGGGGGTGGAATGCAATGTGCATGGGAGGGCTGGTGCCAGAAATCTAAAAGATTCAGGGGACAAAAGGCATTAGGAATGACTTTCTCTCTAAAAAATGAGAACAGAATAGCCTATCACCACATCTCAATTCTATCTTCAGCATCAGGCACTTATTTAAAAAAAAAAAAAAGTACTGCTAACAGACCTAGATGTTAGTATACAAAATATCTTAGTGTAAATTAAACTGGTTGTTGAAGAAGGTGCAATAGGTAGATATATACTTCTAAAAATCTACCCTGCAAAATAAGCCAAATTAAAAGCAAGCACAAAATGGTCTGGGGTCAGTACTGTTATAAAATGAGAAACTAAAAACTAAATGTCCGACAATTAAGAACGATGGACTGTGATATACTATTAACAGTTTTAAATGAATTCAGGTTGATTGTATAAAGTTTGAGAAAAAAGCTTAAACTTTAAAAAAAAAAAAGCATAAAACAATGGCATATACTGTACAATCACAAGCAAAAAACTAGGATTTGTAAAAAGTCTGAAGAAAAAATCAGAAAATGTTAATGCAAGTTGCTTGAAGGCAAGATTAATATATGTAATTTTCCTTTTCCTTCATTTTCTGTATTTTCCACAATGATCGTGCATTTCTAACTTTAAAAATACTGGATTCTTAGGCAGCTCACACCTAAGTATCTAAGGGCCATAGGCAATTCAAGAACACAGCTCAGAGATCACGTCATTTAAAATCTAAATACAAGATACAGCTAAATCCCCCGCCTGCTTTTATTTATATGCAAGCACTTCCAACTTTGTTCCCCAGGATATGTCCCTTTAGACAATGCTCTAAAGTTGCTTTCCAAATGAGGCACTGGAAACACTGGGTATTCTCCAGCCAGAAGCCCCATCTATGCTCCTTTAACTAGCTTTGGAGAATAAATTTACAGTGTTTCACACCCTTTGTATTACCCATATGTGCTCTGTAATGGTTTCTTATTAATGGAAGACACTTTATGAAAAGCAAACTCACTATGAAAGATTTTGAAAAGGCTCAAAGCAGATAGGAAATTTTATCTTCAAATGCTATGTGCATTTCTTCATCACAGTAGTACTTTCAGTAACTGCTTGCCATCAGTTAGCTCTGGATACTGGCCAACCCAACTATCTTTCAGATTTGATCTGTCAGCAAGTAAGAGAATATTTGTGTGTGGGAAAGCAATTGTAATTTCCCACATTAGGTGATTGATTAAGTTCTCTCCTCTAAAAGGCTGATTGGTTTCCTGGTGCCAGTAAAATGATTGATGAATATTTCAACTGCAGCTCCCTTGCTTACTGCCCCCCCCCCCACTTCTCCCCTCCCCCATGCATTGCTGCCCCTTTCCTGCTGGGTTCCCTTTTTTACAGACCTACAGCATTTAAGGAAGTTTTGCAATTTTCCTTAATGAATCCAAGTTCTCAAATGCAGGGCATTTAATCTTAAGAGGACAGAACCCTTCTCAATGCTGAATGCATTTTGCAGATAAAATCCTTTTACAAGGAATGAGAAAAACTGAAATTATAGGTTTGACTCAATGAATGAAATTGTACTTAGGAAAGAGAAAGTGTAGCACGGAGGGGTTATAAATGGGGGGAAAAGTGATCATTTTTAAAAAGAAAAAAATAAACAAAAACTCTACATCTAATTTCAAGTTTACATTACAAATGATAGCATTAGAACTGTAATTGTAAACATTTCTATAAAAGTGCACACAGAGAATGGAATCTGTCATGTAAATTATGTGATCCTACAGACTTGAGAGCAGCCAGGTGTTCTAAAATCAAAACGGGGAAACAAAGTATGGTAAATACAAACATTCTTTGAGGGTATCTGAAATCAAAATCATCCCAGAGAATCTGTGCTGTATCACAACTATTTGCTTTAGGCAGGGCTTTCCTAAATTGCAACTTCCTGTTTTACCCAATTCATTCCATCATAAAGCTGGAAAATTCCTTCAGGGATTATCTAATTTAGCTCCTTCATCTTAGAGGTGGATCCATATAGCCTCAGAGCTTTGTTACAGTGTTAGAATCAGAACCCAGGCAAAACTCAGGCCTATCAATCAGTTCCTAGGCCTCCTACTTCCCCAAATAATGTGGTTGGCCTTCTCTCTCAAGTCCTTCTCTACTCAAACTATACTGCTACCATAATCTATTAACCCACATTGCCACATTTTTCTCACTGTATCTCTCTTTGCTGGGAAATCATGTTCTATGTTTTACAAGCTTTGGACAACTGGCTCTTGTATTTCCATTTTCAAAAAGTTACATCAACTTTCTTGGATTGGTTCTCCTCTCTTCCATACAGCCAGCTTTGGTGTGGCAGAAATAAAAAAGATACAAAGGACAAAGCCATCTTTTCCTAAAGTGAATATCCCAAAACAGTCAAGCAAACAACCAGGAGTTTACTGGCTATCTCTTCTTAATCTGGTATATCTAGTCACTTCAGTTACAAGGAGAGCCACATTTCCAAATAGAAACTACATTCTGGTTCCAGGGCCCATCAAACTCTGGATATAGCTTGAAACACACTGCTTGACTTAGATATTGGTCAATTTTCCCAAGTGACTGAGAAGAAAATTCTTTCGTTTTGTAGACTTTCTCTGACTACCAGCAAAGGACTCAAATCCAAAGGACCCTGATAAAATCAAGACTCAAGACTCCTGACCTGACTTTTCATTCATTCATTCAACATTCATAAAACACCAATTCCTTGTGTTTAGTGTTGAGGACACAGCTACAAGAGAGATAGTTATCCCTGCCTTGAGTACCTCAAAACCCCTCTTTCCTTAGCACCACTCAGAGTCACCAAGGATTGTCCCTGACTCCACAGAATTGTTTCCTGGTTGGCTTATTAAAGCCCACATGAGAGAAAGAAAAAAGTCACCTGCAATTCTAAAAGTGGATCTCTGTGACTACCTACAGAAAGCTGAGTTCTGGGCCTCCTCAACAACTATAAATGGTCTGGATTCACAAGTGTCTGCTTTGGGACAGATATGGTTGGCACTTTATAAAGACCTTGTCACTAATCCTAATAACCCTACAGTCAATTTCAAAGTTACAGTATGGGAGTGGGGAGAGATTAAATCTAGGAAACATTATTTATAATGTTACTAAGCGTGAAATTTGGGGCTTAACCTCTATGGGCTTCAGTTTTCACATCTGCAAAATGGAGAGGATAACAGAACACCTAATTCATAGGGTTATGGGGATAAACTGAGTTAATATATGTAAGGTGTTTAGAATATTATACATAAATGTTAGCTGCTATAATTATTAAATGTGAATACCAAAGTTCAGAGAAGTCAAGTGACAAAGTCACATAGCTGTGATCTTTGTTCTGCCACACTCCAGAGTCCATGCTCTTTCCCTCTCACACCATCTAACCAAAATCCTTCCTCTGTGTCAGACTACTACTGCCACTTCCAAAAAACAAAGCCCTCTAAATAGATATCAGTGGGGGGTTTCCCCCAGGTGGTTTATTATCCTGGTAAAAAGGGATTTTGGAGGAAGGACTGTAAGGCTAGAGAGGAAGTCTCCTGACAGGTTAGATTTCAAGAGTATAGCAAGAATATGGGAGAAAAAAATCTGTCTCAGTTATTAATTTTAGTAATTAAAACAATTTAACTCAATTGATGAAGAATGCATTTTAAAATTCCATCTGAAACTTGAAATAAAATCCAAGTATTAAAATAAAAAAAGACTTGTATCTTATGACTAAGCTGCAACCCCCAAAGAATACAAAAATGCTTTAAAAGGCACACTATGTGAAACTCCAAGAACACCAAGATAATTACAGAGCTCTCAAGGAAGGAAACCTAAATATCTCACTGATCTTTCATTACCCATCAAGCTTCATCTTAAGTTCTGATCCAGTAACTCCTTATTGTTATTCACATTGTTATGTGACATTTCTTCTGCCAGCAAACTCACTACAGAATGAGTTCTACATAGCAACTACCCTTAGGAGTAAATCCCTAACTCTTTAACAACATAGCAATTGACTTACACTAAAATGTTACTCACACTAGGAAAGGGTATTCTTAGACCAGAAGAGGAGATGCTTCTTCTATACCGGCTTTATTACCACATCCCTCAGTGAAAACCAGGTTAAAAGGCAAACCAATCTACCAAATAACATTACCAAAACCACAACTTTAGAAGACTCTGTGAAAGCCAAATTTATCTGAAAACAAACAAGCAAGTTATTCTTGGAAGTTTTAAAAAGCAAGATAGGATCTTTTTTATCCCATATAAATATGCCATTATTTTTACAGCAATGACTCTTATTAAGTATTTTTGTGTTGTAAGATTTATTTCCACAATTATAAATCTCCCTTTCATGAGGAAACAGGTTCTGTTGGAAATTTTCTACCACAAATTAACAGTTAAGCAACAGGTTTCATGTAGCAGGTAACAAAAGCCTGTCAGAGAACTCAGGGTGAACTAGGACACACTTCATTTAGTCAAGCAAAGAAAATTTAAAATGATAGGAACTCTTTCCATTTTTTTTTTCTTCTGTAGTCCCTTTGGAGGCAGGAGGGGGAGAGGAAAGGACAACCCAAAGTAACAAAGTACTAACAACAGTATCTTGTGAAGTCACCATTTTCTTACACATTAAATTCATTCACTTAGAATAAGGTTCTCATATTTTGGTCTGAGTGATTAGGACCCCTTTTACATTCTTAAAAGTTATCAAGGACCTCAAAGAGCTATTATTTATATGAGTTATATCTATCAATATTTATCATACTGTAAAACCATGAAATTTTTAAAATATCTATTCATCTAAAAGTAATAATAAACTTGTCACATGTTATATAAATGTCTTTACGAAAAATAACTATTTTACAACAAAACAAAAAATTTGGTAAGATTAGCATTGTTTTATATTTTCGGTAATCCCTTTTAACATCTGGCTTAATTCTGGCAGCTAGATTCTCCTGTATGTGTCTACTTTCAGTATGTTGTGATAAACTGTTTTGGTTGAAGTATAGGCAGAAAATCTGTTCTCATAGATTTATAATTGGAAAAGAAGAAGTATTTGCTTATTAAAATAACTATAGATATTTTTCTTTCATAACACACCAAGACTCAGTGAGTGGTAGATTCTTAATTGTTAGTTCAATGTGAAATATAAAACTGTATCAATGAACTCTGTGTACTTTGTCACATTAAAATCCATTGGTCTATTTGACATTTTCAACTGAACTTTTACCCCATGCACAATTTTTTTTTAACATGATACATCAGTGATCTAGAAAATATTCCTTCACTGAAATACGATCTTCAAATTGTTAACAAATTTCATTGTACAGTATCAAAAAAAACCCTCACATATGTTAACAATATCACCATCAATTTCATCAGAAAAGGCATAAGTATTGGGTAGCTGTCAAGCTCAAAGTGGCAGATATGAGTTTTCCAAAATTCTAATTGTCATCTGGAAGTTCAAATTTTACTCACCAGCAACAAATACTCTGTTTTCCTCGACATAACAAATTCACTGTTCATTTTCCAAAAACATGGAATGCCAAATACGTAGGTCCAAATAAACCTTGGTTTATCAATTGTTCTTTCAAGTGAAAATGGTGTTCCATGAAAAACAGCAGCTACTAGTTCAGTTCACAACTGCACAAGCACTTTTCCTTAAAACAACTACTCTATTTTGGTATGCAACAGAAATTCTTTGTGTGTACTTGCCTATTTGCCATTTCCTCAAATGGAATATCAAAAACATATGTACTCAAAGGTCAAGATTTAATAAAATTAATAATTTTTACCCCTTCAACAAAGACAGGCTTTGGTGAAATGGCTTTTTTTTAAAAAAAATACAAGTGCATGGAGGGGACTAACTACTAGTGCAGTTTGGTGTCTTGATTTCTTCTAAGGCGCCAACAGTTTTTACCCACCATTGTTTCTCCGACATCAGCACAAATGTTAATGTGGTGAAAAAAGCAAGTAATGTCCATATTATCATAAAAATAGTTTTGACTTCAAGAACCTCCTGAAAGGGTCTCAAGGACTCTCCCCAGGGATTCTTGAACCACACTTTGAAAACCAATGGTTTAGATATTATAGTAATAACATTTAAGGACTCAATGAATGGGAAGAAATTAAGTCTGAAACAAACATTCCAGTAATGAATGATCAACAAATGATGAATGACAGAAAACAATAAATCCATCTGAGTACCATTTCATTAATCATTTATAAATTTTAAAAGGCAAGAGATGAGAAAGCAGGATAGAGAGTAAGACTTCATAGAAGTGTTGTGTCTTTTCTTTTGTGAGAGAAAAACTAAATTGAATAAATTAGAGCTGTGATACAAACAACACTGCATTTGATCTATAAGGAGTTAACAAATGGTTAACAAGATTGCATGTTTAATCCTTCCAAAATGACACAGCTTCAAGACTGAAATGAGTGCATGAATTACAGAAAATTAATTTTTTAAATGAAAACTAGATATAGGTTAAGGCAGTTCCCTTCACTCAATCAGCCCATTCTTCATTTTGGCACAAATTTGTTACAGATATGTGCCCGAGTATTAAACTAGATGATAACACCTCTGTTTCCTTTGAACTCAAAGGAAATATCATAAGAAGTTTAAAAATTTGTTTAATGAATTATGTCCTTTTTTCAATCAGTGTTTTTAAAGGAGAAAAATAAGAACACAAATTTTGACACTACAGTGATGACTGAAAGAGCAAGCAGAACCCACCCTGAAGGATTTTTACAGACAGATCTAAATTCCCATACTATGAAATGTAAAAAGTTGCAAATAAAAGTGGAGGCTATCCACCTCTTCCACAGGATGAATTTAGTTGTGTACTTCTCTCAAAATAATGATTCTTAAGTATATTTTAAAATGAATTATAAATTGTTTCCAACACAAACCATTGTTCAAGCAAATATCTATGGTTAATACAAATACATCCTATGCTAATATCACAGCTACAGTTCCAGTGTGTTTATTACTCAATACCCTCTATCACTATTAAGAAGTTCTCTTTATAATTTTCCCTTTGACAAAGTCACTATTCTGGTCCAAACCACCCACAGAGTGTATCTTCAAATCAAATGCTCGGATTTGTTTCCGGAATACATTACATGTCACTGCCTAGGGAATTGGTTTTGGAAACATTACACTTGCCAGCTGACTTATCAACAGTGCCCATTGAATTGACACCAATTTAAAGGCAAGAATCCCTCTAGAAAATAGAAAAATATGCTACTACTGCCATCTGTGGTTTATGCTTGAATAGCTTCTCTGGTATAAACAAACTGAAGGGTGTACAATCTGCAATTAGGATCCAAAAATCTCTTTATTTGAATATATTTTTTAAAGTTAACTCTTATTATAACACATTGTAGGGTTTATTTAGTATATGACTGAAGAATTTCTGATTCGTTATTTGGAATTATATAATTCTGATGGTTTAGAAACCACAAACTACCTTGAATGAAAATTTTTCCATTGCATAAAGGCTCCTTTCCCCCAAACATCCATTCCTAACGAAATTCAAAGCACTGGAATGCCTCCTGTGAATTTATAATTAGGATAATTTCCCTTCTGAAATAGTGATTATCAGTATTAAAACAACCCCAAAATTTTTAAAGAAGTGTATTCGTTAAGAAAATCCAAGAATTTTCTATTAGACATGAGTTTGCTCCATTCAATATAAATTTTGAAGATTCAATTATTCCTGTAATTTTTTTTAAGAACAAAAATTCAAAAATGCAAGTGAAGCCTCAAAGTAGGCTATTTTCACGACTTATTTTCTCTCAGTTTGCTTTCTCAAATGACAACCACTGTAGCTTAGGGATCAAAAGATTTGGTGCAGCTGGGGGTGGGGAAAAAAGCAATTCAGCTCCCCAGCAGCCAGCTGAGGAAATCCTGGTTTGCTCCCCAACTAAATCACTGTTAATTAGAATTACCAGGTTACACAGTAAAGTCTTATTTAAATAGTCATAACTAGCCAAAAAAAAAAAAAAAAAAATGTTTTCTTGAGAAGCTGTTCTACACAGGCTGCTGTTGAACAGCAGGTAATAAGGACAAAATAAAGTCGGAAGCATTTTATTCTCTCAAAGTTCTCTCGTTTACAATTAATTTTAAATCACACTGAAAAGCAAGTTAGACATCTCACAATGTCCTTCTTCTAATTTTCCATGATCTATAGTCTAATAGCCTTATCCTTTTCATACAGACAAGCCATGTTGGAAAACAAGTAATAAATAGAACACTGGGCTTGATTCTCGGAATACTGTTATCAAAGTTATATCCAAAGGTTTTTTGTTTTTGTTTTTTTTTTTAAGATTAAACTCAGATAAATCTGAAACTATGGCTCTAAGAGGGGCTGAACACCCGAAAAAAAAAAAAAAAAATCACCTGCTCAGCACTTCTTGCTGACTTTAATAATTCTGGTATTTCTGAACTCTAGCTATCAATCAGAGGCATCCATAAACCCTTAAGAAATTACCTGAGCTAAAAAAACGTTGTCCTTAAAAATGTAAAAGTTTGAAACAGAATGCTTTCTTTTATAATGTCTTGGTTTGGGAAATACTTTCAAAGCAATGAAAATTTAAGTATTTTAAATCTTTACTTGTATGGGCATATTCAGTAGCTACCTTCTGTTCAAAACTGTTTCAAGGACGTTTTGTAGTAATGCAAGTTTTGTTTATCTGTTGATTCAGAATTTTAATTTTTCTATGACCCTTTTTCACATATAAAGTGATTGGTTCACACAAAATAAAGCATTTTTATGGTACTACTTTAAAAGAATAGATTTGACCAACAACGTAGAATTTGCTCTTAAAAGCTGTCTTCTCAAAAACTTTCAACCTAATTATATACATGTAAATACTTACAAAGTATCCTTTAACTTGGCTACAACACAAAAGTAAATAGCCAAAAATTATGAGAAGGCCCCCAAGATCTAGATGAGCTTGTTGAAAACGAAGTCTCCTGATTTGGAAAAAGCTATCCTGGCTTTTGAAATTCTGAAGCCAGAAGTTGTGATCTCAACACAATTCATTAATGGACCAACTTATTCAACAAAAACCAATAAATATCTACCTAGTTATAAAAACCAAGTGACGGTATCTTAATACAAGATGAAACATACACAGCCCCAGGCCCCCAAACTCCCAAACATCATTAGCAATTTAAAGCGAACTTGCACAACAAGCACTACAAGTGTTATAAGAAACTTCTTTTTATCAGTATAGTAGCAGTTGGCATTTCTACTCTCCACTAACCTAAAAATAGGTTATTTTAACCTAAGGCTTATTTTTCACCTTAGCCCCACAACGCCAGGAAAAAGGAGGAAAATTACAAACTAAGAAATTATGAATAAAATATAGAAATGTAGGATTTGGGCGTAGTTGAGGAAATCTACCAGGTTTTTTTTTCTTTCATTATCCTCTCCATCTAACTCCCTTTCACATGCTAACACATGCCATACAAACACACCACATACCTTTTTCCTATGGAATTCAGAATAATTTACAAATTAGGAAGCATGTCACGATCGTATTTTCATTACAAGGAGCAGAAATGCTCACAAAGAATTTGATGGGTGGTAAATATGAGATCAGAAATGTGGTCCTCTCACACCTCAGCTGCTCAAAATCACCAGTGAATCTGTTCATTGTTGCCTTTCAGTGTTCTTTGGAGGTCACGAACTTAATACAAAATACCTGTGTGCCACTTGTACTAAGCAACAGTACCAGAGTATGTTGTTGCTTTTTTTTTTTTTTTAATGAAAGTAGAAAATTCGGAGGGGACTCCTAATTAACTTTTAAAGTCACAGAACTGAAAAGTTAAACTGTCATGGAAAAAATCTGATATTTTCAGGGATAAACATCTGCATGGCATGGTCATACCAGGAAAAAGGCATTAGCGAACTTCTCCCCATTTCCTCTGAAGTGTAGTTACAGAAAACATGCTTTTAATTACTGATTAATGGCTTATAACCTTCCTTTACCTGGAATACCTAAAAGATTACTACCTCATTCCGTTAAAATATAACAAATATTCAGCACATACTTCCCCAAATCTTTTGTCTCCCTTTGAAACCCCAAAAGGAGAGTCCCTCTATCATGACTGAACGAGTTCATGTTTGTTATGAAAACCTACAGCAACAACTGAAAATATCTAGTGCAGTCAGCACATGAAATTCCTGAAAGGGTGATGGTGCATCAAAAGGCTAGCAACTCTGTTCCGATAGAATAATAAAAAACATCTAAAGGACTGTAAATTCAGCATCAATGGCGTTTCCGGCAGGAAAGCATTTCTAAAATTCCACCTCCAGTTTAGTTCTTCAGGACACAAACCAAAAGACCTCCTATCTAAACAGCGAT
This sequence comes from Leopardus geoffroyi, assembly GCF_018350155.1. Lineage (NCBI taxonomy): Eukaryota > Metazoa > Chordata > Mammalia > Carnivora > Felidae > Leopardus > Leopardus geoffroyi. The sequence goes on from NC_059342.1 coordinate 83,923,901, forward strand.
CTATTACAGATATTTCATACAATATGTAAATCAGTCATTAGGATACAGAGCCAGAAGAATTCATTTTCTCTGCTTAGAACTTAAGCAGTTTCACTTACTTTTGGAGAAAAATATTAGGAAGTATAAAAGGAAGAAACAAGTTCCCACCATGCCAAAGATAAACTTTCTTTTTTATTTTTTCTATTTTGGTAATTCTTCTGGGAGCATGTTAAATTATAATCGCAAGAGATAATGAACATAAACTGTAAAACAGTACACAATGCTGGTTTTTACACTAAAATATCCCACAACAGTCAACATTTCATGTATTTTAAGCCCAAACTGTCCAAAGTCCCCACTGTGTTTTCAACAAAAAGGAAATATTTATAGCACTAAATCGAACTGATGTAAAATATTAAAGCCACCTTGGCCTAAATGGAATGCTCGATAACATCTTTAAAATGGTTCTGACCAATTGAGGAAATGAGACTATGAATGGGAAATCTGATGAAGAGTTAAAATTACCAATGAGTTCTTTAAAATGTACTAATGAATAATTAATAGCAAATGCAGTTCCTAGGTTTCCCTTACAACATTCTCAAGCAGAATTGAAAGTAATGTCTGTAGTAAAATCAATCATCTACATGTTAACGCACAGGTGGGTACAGGAAGTACACACACATACAAAGACATTATGAAAATGGATACACTTAATACGGGCTATAAGATAGATGTAGTTTAGGTAAAAGTGCAGCGTGGTAAATTTTAGATCAGGATTTACAACATCCATACATAAATACCAAAACAAATCTCCACTTTAAAAGCTTAAAAAAATCAAAAGCATTAAAGAAATCCTTTGTTCCTATGATACTGTCGTCTTCTACCCTCAATGGATTCCAACCTCGTCCTTTGTGACACGGGATTTTATTGATCTCAAAACATGTTCACATTCAGAAATTATTCTCCAAAGACACCTCATGAGACTGCCAGCCACCTAGATGGCACACATCACATACAGCCTAAAAAAGGACAAGAGTTTTTAAAACATACCACTATTTGGTCAGCACATCAAGTGAAGTTAACCAGGCTCTTTTCTAAACAGACTTTTAACTGGTAAAAACACCAGATCTACTAAATCTGGCAGTAGCAAATGCTTGATGAGTCAATAAATACATGAACGCGCAGATTCACCCCAAAAATCTCTCCTTCCGCAGTTCCTCATTCATTCGCCAAACTGACCTATTTTCGGAGTACTTTCCTCACACCTGCCAGGTCACTGTCCTGATTGAGAAGCTTCTTGCTGAAGCAATTAATTTTTAGTGCCTCCTAACTGTCCCGGGTGTTTGCATTCAATTTGAAATCTGTTACTTGTTAGACACTGTTCGGTCCTAGATCTTTCAGAGAATTGCGAGTTTATGGCGCAGAGAGGGGAGGAGGCGCGGATCTCCGAGAGCCTGCCCTTTATTCGGAAATGAGGAAGATGTGAAAGGTGGAAGGCAGGGCAAATAAATAAATAAATCGGGTTTGCAGCCGGAGCGTTTGCCGGCCGGTACGAGCACCCTTTGTAATGCAGGCCTCCCGGGGCTATCGCCTGCGCTAATTGCTCCAGGGCGCTTTCCAAGTTCAAAAGTTCACCTTTTACGACCTCACAAAAGCTCCTTACACGTTACCAATAAAAACATTCCGCGGCAAACACCGAAGGGGAAAATATCAAACAGATACAAATAAAACACCCTGAGGAAGGAGGGAGCCGGGGGGGAGGAGGGCGAGTCAGCCGGGAGGAACCCAAGGACTTGGCCCGGACGTGGGGGCAGGGGAGAGCGGGAGGAAGGGCCGGGCCAGGTGAGGAATTCTCAGCGCCTGGGTCCGGGACCGCGAAAGGGAAAAGGAGAGCTGAGCTCGGGCAGGCGCGGACCGGGACGGGCCGGTGGAAGAGAGGAAAGAGGCAGGTGTCCCGAGCGCCTGGCCGGGCCACAGATCTAAACCAGCAGAGAAAAGGGCTGAGCAGGAGCGGAGGAATGGGGTGTGGAGCAGGAACCGAGAGGTCCGAAAAAGGAACCGCTGAGCGGGTAGCTAACGAACTGGGGGGTCGGGGCAGAGGTGGAGGCTCGCGGAGCTTACGGGGGTGGCACGGGAGGCCCGGGACAACATAGGAGCAGGAAAGCGGCTTCCAGAAAGGTGAGGGCACAGAGAACGACGGGGACGAGGGTGTGGCGTCCGCGGAGGGAGGGGGCACCCGCGTGGGAGAAGGCCGGGGCGGGGGGGAGGGGAGCGCGCTGAAGGGACCCTCTGGGGGGAGGAAGGGGAGGCTCTGAGCATAGGGGACCCGAGGGGGAGGGGAAGCCCCCACTGACGAGACGCGAGGTGGGGGGCCAGGGAGGATCTGCACTGTAGGGACCCAGGAAAGGGGAGGGCTCGGAGCTGAGGGGACCTGGGGGGAGGGAGGAGGATTCGCGCACAGGGGACGGGGGGAGGGGAGGCCTGTGCTGAGGGGACAGAAGGGAGGGGGAAACGAAGGTCCAGGTTGAAGGAACCGGGCAGGGGGAGGGTCCGCGCTAAGGGGAACGGGGAAGGAGGGGGAGGGTCCACACTGAGTAGGACGGGGGAGGAGAGGGAGGGTCCGCGCTGAGGGGACCGGGGTGAAGGTCCACGCTGAGGAGACCCAGAGCCGCTGCGGCTTCCCAAAAAGTCGGCCGAGAGGGGGGAAACCCCCGGGGCAAGGGACAGGCAGTCGGTTCTTCCTGGGCCCAGGCTCCACACGCCCCTCACCCACCGTTGCGCGGCGGCGGAGGGAGCGCGGCGGGCGGCTCCAGGAACCCCGCCGAGCCCCCGCCGCCTCCCCCTCCGCTAGGCGGCCGTTCGTCCCGCTCCATGCGGTGGTGCTCAGGGCCCGCGCTCGGCTCGCTGCTCCGCCATGACCGGCGCCCTCGTTCTCGTCGTCGTCGTCCGCCGGGGGGAGGGGGCTGTCAGGGGCCGGCGGGCTCCCGGCCGCGGCGCTCTCTGGGCCCCGAGCCGCCCGGCTCCGCGCCCCTCCGCGCCGCGCCCCCTCAGCACTGGCCAGCTCCCTCCCCCGACGTCACGCGCCGCTGCCACGCACGGTCCTGCGGAGCACGCTGGGAATTGAAGTCCGCCGGGCGAGGCCGGCCACGCGGGACCCCACCAACTAAAGGGGTGGGAGTAAGGATAACCAGCTCTGAGAAGTGAAGGCCAAGGCCTGTCAATATCCCGAACTGTGATAAAAACTTCTGGTAAAAATTGAACAAACATTACTTCAGGGCCTTCTCTTTATTTGATTTTTCTATGATTAACGATCCCTACGATTCCCCGTCTCCCCCCGCCTCGACAATGAGTCTTCCCAAGGGGCGGATCGCGAAGGAGCTGGGCGAGCACGTGCAATGAAGCCCAGCCCTGTGGGCGGGGCTTAGAGGGGGCGGAATTTATAGGTATTCACGAGGGACTTCCTTCGCGACTTCGGGACAAATTGGACCAGAGATTAAAGGGATGGAGTTTAACTCCAGGTGACTACGTTCGTATGCAAATAGGATCTATAAAACTCTGCTTTCCGGGGTACTCTTAAAAGCCTTTACCTCCGGGTGGGCGGGAAGGACTACGGTTTCTCTT